>NC_138033.1:77556384-78104073 GCF_964106645.2 Podarcis pityusensis
GGGAGGCTCCAACTGTGTTGCTTGGCTGTGTTGCTCACCCAATAAGGAGTCTAAGAACGACTGGGGGGTGGAGCTTGCATGCCTTGTGCCGATCAAATCAGCCGCGTTGCCTGGGGACTCGCCTTTGCTCAGCGCTTCCCAGCAGAGAGGTGGCATTGGTTTTCCTTGCTGCATCCCCTTTGCCGGGTTGCTGCGCTGTGGGAACCACCGCCTGAGGCTTCGTTTGGCTGCTGGCTGGGCTTTCTGCCTTTGGCTCAGAGGGGCTCAGAAATCGAACATCCCTGTGCTCTGAAAATCCCTTATTTTGGCTGCTGATCCCTTATTTCCAAGGCTGCTTGTCCCTTATTTTCAAATCTGTAAGTTGACATCTATGCCAGAAGGTAGTGTGTATGGCTCTCTCTCCTCATTCGATTCCCACAGCAACCTTGTGAGGTAGGTTAGGCTGAGAGACAGTGACTGCCCTCGCTCCCAGTGTGCCTCATGAGTGAGTGAGGATTCAAACTCTTTTCCAGGTCTCTAACCGCTACACCACACTGCCTCTCTATCCCCTGTCTCATGCCACGCATAATTTTATAAACTTCTGTCACATCACCGCTTACTGATGTGGAAACATGGAAGGCTGAATATAAGATTGGGAAATGCCGACTGACAGGTGTCAAACTGATGAGAAAGACCAGGCCAGTCTGAGATTGGCAGCTTCTTCCTACAGTGGCACAAAGAGCGCAACTGGTGCCTCTCCAAATGCAGAAAATGTAGAAACCCCCTAGAACACTTTCCGCATGTCCCCCTTGGGGTGGGGGGCGTCGCCCCAGTCTTAGTGTAAGCCAAGGGAATTTAGATCTTTCGTTGCCAAGGTAACCTTCCTTGTTTCATCCAATCAGCTCTGACCCTTACCAATTCCAGCACATCTCCACACATCCTTTGAAGAGAGTGGAGTGCCCGGCGAATCTCATTTATGCATGCAGCTTCGTTGCTTGATCTCCGCAAAAAGAAACAACTCGGGGCACTTTTTCTGCCTCCTAGACGCCTGACCCCCACATAGCCGGTGACTTGTTAAGGACAACCGATGCAAATTATATTCTGATTTGTTCAGTAGGGAGGTTAGGGGGATGGTGCTGGTGAATTCTGTGTGGAAGGTTGTTAGGAAAGGTATTGAAGATAAAAAGGCCCATCTGTGGTGCAACAGCAGTTGGAATAACTGTGAACAGTCCTAGTCCCCACAGTTCAAAAAGGATTTTGTAGAGCTAAGAAAGGTGCAGAAAAGGGCAACCCAAAAGATAGTGGGGCCGTAGCAGGTCTCCTGCGAGGTACTGTTACATATGGGGGAATTTTCATTTACAAAAAGTGTGTGTAGGGACATGAAAGAAACATAAGAACATGCAAAGAGCCCTGCTGGAGGGAGTTCCAGAGGGCAGAGTATGCCACCCTCAGTGCCCAGTCTCTAGTAAAAGCGGACCAAACCTTGTTAGTCAGAATATGGATAGAGCCTCCATGAGCAGGAGCAGTCAACCTCTGGTTATTGGCTGCTAGGGACGAGGGATGGCCAATACCTTCCCATCTTGCCTCTGTGCTTCCTGGAAGCATTTGATTGGTTGATGCGGGAAACAGAAAGGTGGACTTAGGGGCTCTAGTCCAGGAGGGATCCTCTCACTCCCTGATGTGATCCTCTCCTCCATGTGGAAGAAGGGAACTCTCAAACAGCCCCCCAGCCAAGAACTTTTAGACGCAAAATCCCGCCATTTTTCGTATTGAATTTTTCCTCCCGTCTTTAATGGTCAGCAAGTTTGTGAAATTGTGAAGAAGTCAGGCCATGAACCAGCAGAGGCGGTTCTAGGGGAGCGCGACTGGTGTGGTCGTACTGGGGGCTGAACATCTGGGGTGTCACAGCAGCTGCCACCACTCTTTCATCCTGGTGGGAAGGTGCCAGATTTTGGCATCACACAAGGCACCATTGAAATTTGAGGTGCTGGAACAAGGACCCCAAGTTGGTGGAAGAAGGAGGATTTGAATGTCTGCTCAGATTTCTTGGATCTGCATTCAGATCTCAGAGTTTTGAGGTCAAAGGTGGGGGGGGGGGGAATTGGGGCATGAAATCCAGCCAGGAAAAGCCAGGAAATGTATGCATGAAGTTGCCAACCAACCAGGGAAGAGGGCCTGTTTCTAAGCAGAGGTGGGATGGCCATCTGTCAAGGATGCTTTAGCTGTGATTTCTGCATTGAAAGGGGTTGGACTAGATGACTCTTGGGCTCCCTTCCAACTCCACAATTCTATGATTGTAAGAGAAATGGGCAGGTAAGGAGTTGCAATGGAGTATATCAAACTAAGTCATACTCAGAGCAGACACATTGAAATGAATAAACCTAAGACATGTCTATTAACTTCATTTGATCTCCTTTGAGTGGGGCTAGTGGTGGGTGAAGCTCATATGTTTTCTTCCTTATATTTATATTCCACCATTCCTCCAAGGATCTCAAGGTAACATGGGTGGCTCTCCTCTCCTGTTTTGCCCCCCACAACAACCCTGGGAGGTAGGAGAGAGAGAGAGAGGGAGGGAGGGAGGGAGAGGGAGAGAGGTCCAAGATCGCCAGGTGAGCATCACAGCTGGGTGGGATTTGAACCCAGTTCTCAGTACCACACTGTAGTGTCAGCACCACGCTCTAACCAGCCATTCCAACCATCTCTTGGGATGGTACTAAACACAACACTCTGTTCTTTGCTGTGGACCTGGCTTCTGTCAAAAAGGCAAAGGAGCTGGGACTAGTTCAACAGTTGTCAGTGCGCATGATGGGGATGTTTGGAAGTGCAACAGTTTGGGGTACCCACCTGTTCTCTTTTCCCACAGTGGCTCCCAAGGGCCCAAAGATCATGATGACCCCAACAAGAGCCCGAGTAGGAGACACAGTGCGAATCCTGGTGCAAGGTTTTCAAGTGAGTATGAACCCAAAGGGCATCACTGAGACTTACTGGCATCTGGTATAGTTCATATGAGTTTGAGTTGTTTATATCTAAGGATGGGGGAGATGTTTCATCAGCTCACATTTTAATCTTGTTGGTTTGTTTACATTTATAGTCTTACACCTTTTCCTCCAAGGAGCTCAAGGTGGTGTACATGCTTCTCGTCCTCCCCATTTTATCCCCACAAGAACCCTGTGAGGTAGGCTAGCCTGAGAGGCAGTGACTGGCCCCCAAAGTTACACCCAGTGAGTGTCATGGCCCAGTGGGAGGATTCGAACTCTGGTCTCCTGGGACCTAGTCCGACACTTTAACCACTACACCTCGCAGCAACCCTGTGATGTAAGTTAGGCTGAGAGAGGCAGTGACTGGCGTCAAGGTCACACCCGCATCATGGCTGAGTGGGGATTTGAACCCTGGTCTCTACCAGGTCTGACACTCTAACCACTATGCCACACTGGATCCCATATGAACCTACTTCGCAAACTAACACACGGAGATCAAACCACAGTTGTTCTTTGACATCTGCTCTTCTCTAAATTTTGCAGCTTACAACAAACTGAAGACATCCGGATTAGTGGAGATAATGTAGAAAGATATTCTATATTAGGCAAAGGACCTTATAGAGCAGGGATCCCCAAACTTGGCCCTCCAGCTTTTTTGGGACTACAACTCCCATCATCCCTAGCTAACAGGACCAGTGGTCAAGGATGATGGGAACTGTAGTCCCAAAAACACTGGAGGCCCGAGTTTGGGGATGCCTGTTATAGATCCACTGCCAGTCAGAGTTAGCAATATTAGGCTAGATGAGTCAATGGTCTGAATCAGTATTCAGCAGCTATGTATGGGTGTGGGTCCATTACTCATAGGAATGTTAAACTTGCACCTTAGACCAGCCAGCAGTGAGAAGAGAATTGCAGGATCTGGATAATACCATCACAGACAGTAGTTTCCGACTTTTCAGGACCTTGGAGAGCTCCTACGATGGGCATGTGTTCAATAGAAGAATGTAGGAAGCTGCCTTCTGCTTGGAGTGAATTTGGGGCTTTTGGCCTACTAACCACAGGCTGGCAGCAGCTCTCCAGGTTTTCAGGCACGGGACAATCCCATCCATGCTTGGAGATTCCACTGGAGGGTCATCCTGGGACCTTCTGCATGCAAAGCAGTTGCTCTGTCACTGAGCCACAGCCCTCATCAGATGAGACCACAGACCTTGGTTTGATCCCCAGCACCTGCAGCAAAAAGATTTCCAGCTTGCCAAAACAGAGAATGTTTTTGGAGACACGTTCTCCATTCAGAGTAGGAAATGGCAGTTTGGATGCATTATTATAAAGCATTTTCATGCTAACCGGAAAAATTAAAATTAGCAAAAGGAGGAGAAGGGCCATAGCTTGGTGGTAGAGCATCTGCTTTGCATACAGAAGGTCCCAGGTTCACTCCCCAAGTAGGGATGAGAGAGAAGCATGTCTATAATTCCTGGAGAGCTACTGCCAAACAGTGTAGACAGTAATGAGCTAGATGGGCCGAATGGTCTGACTTAGTATAAGACAGCTTGCTGTGTTCCTGTGTGTCAAAATCTCTCATATGTTTTGCACCCTTCCTTGCAAAGCACAAAGCTGGTGAGATTTAGATATCACCCCTGCCCTACACTGTTTTCTCTCACCCCATTAACTCAAGAGGATTTGCAAGCTGTTTAATGCCATCTCATCTGCCCTATGTTTGTTGTCATTACCAGGTGATTTCAGGGTGTGAAAGGGGGGTAACTGTTCCTTAATCCAGGCGCTGAGCTGAACCAATTGAAGGCACTAAGTAGGACTTTTCGGGAGAGTGAAGCCGATCCATATTCACAGCTGCATGTGTGCACAGGGTTGGGGTTGGGCAGGGGGAAGGTAGAAGACGCACAAAGCGTAGCTCAGTGGCAGCTCTACCTCATGGGTGGAGGTAATAAGAATAAGAATAAAAATAAAAATTTATTATTTATACCCCGCCCATCTGGCTGAGTTTCCCCAGGCACTCTGGGCAGCTCCCAATCAAGTGTTAAAAACAATACAGCATTAAATATTAAAAACTTCCCTAAACAGGACTGCCTTCAGATGTCTTTTAAAGATGAGATAGCTGCTTATTTCCTTCACATCTGAAGGGAGGCATTCCACAGGGCGGGCGCCACTACCAAGAAGGCCCTCTGTCTGGTTCCCTGTAACCTCACTTCTCGCAATGGGGGAACCGCCAGAAGGCCCTCGGCGCTGGATCTCAGTGTCCAGGCAAAACAATGGGGGTGGAGACGCTCCTTCAGGTATACAGGGCTGAGGCCGTTTACGGCTTTAAAGGTCAGCACCAACACTTTGAATTGTGCTTGGAAATGTACTGGGAGCCAATGCAGATCTCTCAGGACCGGTGTTATGTGGTCCCGGCGGGCACTCCCAGTCACCAGTCTAGCTGCCACATTCTGGATTAATTGCAGTTTCCGGGTCACCTTCAAAGGTAGCCCCACATAGAGTGCATTGCAGTAGTCCAAGCGGGAGATAACTAGAGCATGCACCACTCTGGCGAGACAGTCTGTGGGAACAGTCTATACCCCACCCTGGAATCCAGTGCCAATTCTGAGCACCATAGTTTAAGAAGGATATTGACAAGCTGGAACGTAGGCGGAGGAGGGCAACCGAGATGATAAAATGGTCTGCAAACCAAGCTTTAGGAGGAATGGCTGAGGGAGCTGGGGATGTTTGGCCTGGATAAGAGGAGAGGTGAAACAAGAGTCATCTTCAGATACCTTGAAGGGCTGTCACATAGAAGATGAAGCAAGCTTGTTCTCTCCTGCTCCAGAGGATGGTGCCTGAACCAATGGATTCAAGTTACAAGAAAGGAGATTCTGACACTCGAACCACTACACAACACTGTCTACTCTGAGTAGGACTGGCATTGGACACAAACCTTTCCTGCCTAACTCACATCAGATCAAGCCACCTGTTGCCCCCACATTAACCCCAAAATGCTAGAAAATACTCTACAGTGGTACCTCTGGTAGCGAACGGGATCTGTTCCGGAGGCCCGTTCGCAACATGAGTAGAGCGCAACCCACAGCGGTGCGTCTGCACACACGCAGGTTGCGATTCGTCGCTTCTGCGCATGCGCGTGATGTTATTTTGCACTTCTGCGCATGCATGAGCGGCGAAACCCGGAAGTAACCCTTTCCGGTACTTCCAGGTCGCCGCGGGACGTCACCTGAAATAACATAACATGAAGCAAACATAACATGAGGTATGACTGTACAGTGGTACCTCGGGTTAAGTACTCAATTCGTTCTGGAGGTGCGTTCTTAACCTGAAACTGTTCTTAACCTGAAGCACCACGTTAGCTAATGGGGCCTCCTGCTGCTGCCGTGCTGCCGGAGCACGATTTCTGTTCTCATCCTGAAGCAAAGTTCTTAACCTGAAGCACTATTTCTGGGTTAGCAGAGTCTGTAACCTGAAGTGTATGTAACCTGAAGCGTATGTAACCCGAGGTACCACTGTACTTAAATAGCAAGCCAATCCACCCCCCAAAGTCAACCAACCATCCAGCCTCTTAATTCATGAAACTCCCCTTTCTCCTTCCCTTGAAATAGCATTCATCCATCCAAAACACCCACTGCTGCAGTGGCTTCTGGGAAATGTAGTTTGCTTTGCACTCCATTGTGTTCAAGGTGAGCTGCAAGGAGTTCTTCTCCAGTTTAGATTGCAATTCCAAATCTAGGGACCTTGCGAGGTTTAGCCTCCTCTTTCTTTAAGATGAGCCTTACGAGTCTTCAAAGTTCCTATCTGGTGACTGTTGCAGAGAAACTAGACTTTGCAGCTCTGCTGATGCATTTGTTGGGCATTGCTTGGCTTTCAGAATGAAGTCTTCCCCGAACCCATGTTCACTTGGACCCGCGTTGGGAGCAGGCTCCTGGACGGCAGTGCGGAGCACGATGGCAAGGAGCTGATCTTGGAGCGAGTGCCAGCAGAACTGAACGGCTCCATGTACCGCTGCACAGCACAGAACCCACTTGGATCCACAGACACTCACACCAGGCTGATAGTCTTTGGTATGCGGGAGGTTGAGGTTCTCCCATTCACAGCCCTTGGGGAACCATTCTCCATGGTTTGGGGTCCTCCACACATTATCCCCTTCCTGCCACCATCAGGCCCAGATCCTCCTCCTCACTACTCATAGAAGCCTCTGGGCATGCTGGCTCTATGGTCTGTGAACCACCCCAAAATCTTACGATGAAGTACCGTATTGGCCCAAATATAAGCCACACACAAAAAATTCTGACAGTGAAAAGTTAAAGTGCAGCTTATATTCATGACCTTCCCTTTCTCCTGATGGCTCAGGGAGGCTTGGGAGCAGTGGGCTGCTCTGCGGGGGTCATGCTGCTTTGCCGGCGGTCTTCCCCCCCCCCCAAGAGCAGCAAGGGAGCATGGGGCAATGGTGCCCAGCCCGCCTGCTGCTCCCAATCCTCCCCCAAGCCGCCAGAAATAAAGGGAAAGGGAGGGGAGGCTGGCGGCAAAGCGATGCGGCTCCCCCCCAGGAAGCAGCCTGGGAGTGCAGGGGGTGTCTTCTTTTCTCCTACCCCCCTTGAATTTTGAAGGTGTCACCAATGTCCTGGCTGTGGGAGGCAGGGAGTTCAGGGAGGCAGGAGAGGATATATTGTTTATTTATATCCTTTCTAACGTGCACTAGCAAGTCCTTTAACTTAGCAGAGTTTCACATTCCCCTTTTAAATGCACAGCAGATAGCTGGTTGCAGGCTTGTTTAAGCCTCTTACTATTACACTCCTAGTAAGTTCCCTTTGAATCCCTCCTAAAAGAATAAACACACCACAATCTTGTGTAAAGTCTATAAAAGAAGTTTACTCACATCATCAGTTCCACAGATGGATCCCTGAAGGCAGACTTAGTTACAAAGTATATACATGTGGATCAACCCCATATGGGAGGGTTAATCCCAGTGACTACAGACTGGCAGTCACTACAGTTCACACCATGAAAGGAAGGTGGAAAAGAGAGGAAGGAGGGCTGCGTGCCTTGTGCTTTTGTTACCTGCACAGGTAAGGTCACGCCCACCTCTAGTCACATGCAAAAGGAAGTATGTCCCAGCCCAGGATGAAACAGGAAGTTCCGACTGGCTGTACCAAACATCCCCTTGCATGTCCACTCTAGGAAAACAAGGAATGTTGTATTTGACTGCTACTTATGTATCACATCCCACACTGGCAATATCTGGCAACTGCATAATGTTCTCCCATGTTAATGTGACCACCTCATTATTCTCCATTTTTGTCCCTTTTCTTTCTCCTTTTAGAAAACCCAAATATCCCAAGAGGAACAGAAGACTCCAATGGTAAGGCACAACCCTTCTGCTTTTATTTAGGGAGCAATCCTAAGTCCCTGCCCGGTGGATAAGGCAACCAGTCATGATATCCATGTTCTCCTTCCACTGTCATAAACACTATACCTCGGAAACACCAGTTGCTGGAGATCACAAGAAAGGGCTTCTTCATGCAGCACACAGCTAAACTAAGGAACTTCCTCCCAAAGGGAGAAATGATTGCAAGGATGTGTAGAGAACAGGCTTCCTCAACGTCAGCCCTCCAGATGTTTTAAGACTACAATTCCCATCATCCCTGACCACTGGTCCTGCTAGCTAGGGATCATGGGAGTTGTAGGCCAAAAACATCTGGAGGGCCGAGGTTGAGGAATCCTGGTATAGAAACTAGGAAGAGGATATATTTCTTAGATATTATCCATCCTTACGTTTTTGAGTCCATCCCTTTGTCAGCAAAACTAAGGAAGCTGTTGATAAGCTAGCTTTAGCCTTTTAATTTAACTCATCAAGGATGCTTTACTGCAAACTGGATTTCCTGGTATTTCCCCCTTTTCTCCCTTCAAAACAACCATGCAAAACACTCTTCTTCTAAGTAAAGGTAGATTTCCTCACTCGGATTCACAGTAACAGTTTTGAGGCAGGCTTAAAATGTAGTTACAGACATATATTGTTGTTTAAGTTAGAACCGGTGTCTGAGCTGTGACTCAGACTCAACACGTGCCCTGCATCCCTAGTCATCGATGAAGCATCGAAGAGAAGAGATCAGAGAGATCGGAGATCAGAGATCAGAGAGAGAGAGAGCAGGCTAGGGACGTGACCAGCTTATACAGTCATACCTCATGTTACGTTTGCTTCAGGTTGAGCGTTTTCAGGTTGCGTCCTGTGGTGACCCAGAAGTACCGGAAAGGTTTACTTCTGGGTTTCGCCGCTTGCGCATGTGCAGATGTTCAAAATGACATCATGTGCATGCGCAGAAGCGGCAAATCACAAGCCACGCACACGCAGACGCGGATTGCGTTCTGCTCATGTTGTGAACGGGCCTCCGGAATGGATCCCGTTCACAGCCAGAGGTATCACTGTATAGGCTGATCTCCTTTACCTGGCTTGACACAGTGAAAGTGGCTCTCACAAGAAAGAATTTCCTGCAGGCTCTTGTGAGATCCAACTGTGTGCGTGCCTTTCTGGCAATCTAGCTGGTTCTGACTGCCTTGTTTTAGATATTGCCACAATGATGGCCACCAATTTGGATGGCTTTAAACTTTTCGGAGGAGAGGGCTTATTGATGGCTACAAGCCATGACAGCAGGCTCTGCCTCCATGGTCAGAGGCGGAAATGCTTTTGAATACCAATTGCCAGAAACTGTAAGAGGGGATGGTGCTCTTATGCTTGAACCCTGCCTTTGGAGCATCTCGTTGGCCACTGTGAGAACAGAAAGCTGGACTAGATGGTCCCATTGTCTGATCTGGCAGCCTCTTCTGATTTTCTGATGAAGTAAAAATGAAATGATGTCCAGGTCTGTGCATCCAGACACGTACAAAAGAAGCCCGTCAAAAATTGTCTTCTTCTTTTTTTGCCTACCTAGGTTCACCAGACAGCCACAGCAGCTATAAATTCCTTCTGGCCATCATCTTAACAGTTACTTTGGAACTAACGTGAAAGCCTTTGACACAGAGACCCTTCGTTTCTTCTCCTCCACCCAGAATTCACATCTCCGTTGACCAGACTTCTGTTCTCTCTCTCTCTCTTTCTCTCTTCTGCTTTGCTTTCTTTCTTTCTGTCTTTCTTTTCTTCCTCCTCTCCCCACCCCCTCTTTTTTTCTAAAACTATTTACGGTCTCGTTATCGGTCTTCTTCTGTCTGTGTCTTGGCTTTGTCATCCAATTTAATTAAAAAGAAAACAATGACAGAAAAAAAAAAACCTCACCGCCGCCCAATGATAATAATATCCTGGGAGTAAGACTAATGCTGATTATTTTCTTCGTCCGTTGTATGCAGGTGACTTAAAAAATAATAATTTAAAAGCTGGCTAGCCAGAATCCACATGAAACCATTGTAATTGCACATGAAAGGATTTTCAAGGGCACAGCAACAGGGCACAGGTGGGTTGTTTTTTTCCACCCAACACCAAATGGATTTGAGCACCTCACTGTATCCCAGGCTATATGAGCTCTAGGGAAAGGGTCAGTGGCAGAGTGCCTGCTTTGCATGAAGAAGGTCTGAGGTTCAATGCTCAACAGGATCTCCAGAGAGGGCTGAGATTGTTCTCTGCCTGAAACTCAGGAGAACCACTACCAGTCAGTGTTGACAGTCTTGTTCTAGATGTAACCAGGTCATTGTAAGGCAGCTTACTTTGTTCCTATTTGAATCAGCACTTTCTCATGAGGACTAGAATCTTACTGGGAATGTACCTTCCCTTTCTCCTTTTAAAAAAAGAAAAGAAACCTACAGAGCTGCAGCACATCTTTCAGTTTCAGAAGCTCCGTTCTCAACATACTTCAGTATTTAACACACTCAAGTTCCCAGTCCATATGAAGAATTGGCTGGGAAAGCCAGCCAAAAGACACCCCAGGGAAATCTCCAAAGCCAGTGTGGGAATTGGGTTTTCGACCGGTCTGCGGAGATGCTGGAGATCCGCTCTCTCTGCATGACTATTCTGAAGAATTGATTACATAGCAAAATAGTTTAAGACATGGTGGTGGGATGTGGAATAAATTGTGTGAAATGAGATGAATGGTGCTTAGGCGCTGGGATGGCTGCTGGTAATAATAATAATAATAATAATAATAATAATAATAATGATGATGATGATGATAATAATTTATTATTTATACCCCGCCCATCTGGCTGGGTTTCCCCAGCCACTCTGGGAGGCTTCCAACAAAGTATTAAAATACAGTAGTCTGTTAAACATTAAAAGCTTCCCTAAACAGGGCTGCCTTCAGATGTCTTCTAAAAGTCTAGTAGTTGTTCTTCTCTTTGACATCTGGTGGTAGGGCATTCCACAGGACAGGTGCCACTACAGAGAAGGCCCTCTGCCTGGTTCCCTGTAACTTGGCTTCTCGCAGTGAGGGAACTGCTAGAAGGCCCTCGGTGCTGAACCTCAGTGTCCAGGCAGAATGATGGGGGTGGAGACGCTCCTTCAGGTATACTGGACCGAGGCCATTTAGGGCTTTAAAGGTCAGCACCAACACTTTGAATTGTGCTCGGAAACATACTGGGAGCCAATGTAGATATTTCAAGACCGGTATTATGTGGTCTCGGCGGCCACTCCCAGTCACCAGTCTAGCTGCCGCATTCTGGATTAGTTGTAGTTTCCAGGTCACCTTCAAAGGTAGCCCCACATAGAGCGCATTGCAGTAATCCAAGCAAGAGATAACTAAAGCATGTACCACTTTGGCAAGACAGTCTGCGGGCAGATAGGGTCTCAGCCTGCATACCAGATGGAGCTGGTAAACAGCTGCCCTGGACACAGAATTGACCTGCGCCTCCATGGACAGCTGCGAGTCCAAAATGACTCCCAGGCTGCGCACATGGTCCTTCAGGGGCACAGTTACCCCATTCAGGACCAGGGAGTCCTCCACACCTGCCTGCCTCCTGTCCCCCGAAAAGAGTACTTCTGTCTTGTCAGGATTCAACCTCAATCTGTTAGCAGCCATCCATCCTCCAACCACCTCCAGACACTCACTTGTAGAATTTGTCTTCTTTTGCCCACCCACCTCCAGCTCCAGGCCTCCTGCTCCCATCCTCCTTGCAGCTGCACACATTCCAGGAAGCCTTGAGCTGAACAACAACTCTGCAAGATTTTCCCATGAGTGGAGCACGCTCCGGCATCCTCTGAAATATTAACATGGAAGACCGCCAGGCACTTAGACTGTGGGAATGCTAAGGAAGGTAGGAGAGGATATATTGTTTTGATATTATCCCTCCTCACTCACGCTAGTGAGTAAACAGCAGAGCACATTCCCTGTGCAACTTATTGGAAGCAAGTTGAGGATTCGTTAGAATCCGTTAATTAAGCAACCCAGTCTGGATTGTTCCTGCTAAGTTTCCCCTTCATTTCCCTCTTAAAATAATAACACAAGACAACACAGTCTTCTTTCAAAGTAAGAATAAAGTGTTATTCACATTCAGTTCACAACAGTAATCTGAAGGCAATAAACACACGAGACGTAACCCTACTGTACTTTTGAATAAATAAGGTATACTATTCATTGTATCAAATTATAGACTTCAACGGAAGTCTCATAAAGTTCAACAAAAAAAAGCAGAAGACCCAGTGGATCAGTTCATTCTCTAGTCAGTTCATGCATAAGGTCCATACATGTGTAAGTATCTTTTCCACCTGTCTGTTCAAAGAGTCCAATAATCCACATGAAGGGTTGTTACAGTTCCACAGAATCCTTTCACAGTGTCTAAGACAAGGATTTCCAGAATATTAGCCTTGTTTCGCCATCTTGCAACCACTACTAAGCTATAAGATCCACTATCCTGTAATATTACATATGAACCTGTTCTACTGATGAAGCCTAGGATGGCAAATAGATACTTATACAGTGGTACCTCAGGTTACATACGCTTCAGGTTACATATGCTTCAGGTTACAGACTCCGCTAACCCAGAAATAGTACCTCGGGTTAAGAACTTTGCTTCAGGATGAGAACAGAAATTGTGCTCCGGTGGCGCGGCAGCAGCAGGAGGCCCCATTAGCTAAAGTGGTGCTTCAGGTTAAGAACAGTTTCAGGTTAAGAACGGACCTCCGGAACGAATTAAGTACTTAACCTGAGGTACCACTGTACATGTATGCATGTACCTTATGCATGAACTGACTAGAGAATGAACTGATCCACTGGGTCTTCTGCTTTTTTCGTTGAACTTTATGAGACTTCTGTTGAAATCTATAATTTGATACAATGAATAGTAAAGGTAAAGGGACCCCTGACCATTAGGTCCAGTCATGGCCGACTCTGGGGTTGCGGCGCTCATCTCGCTTTATTGGCCGAGGGAGCCGGCATTCAGCTTCCAGGTCATGTGGCCAGCATGACTAAGCCGCTTCTGGCAAACCAGAGCAGCGCACGGAAACGCCGTTTACCTTCCCACCGGAGTGGTACCTATTTATCTACTTGCACTTTGACATGCTTTTGAACTGCTAGGTTGGCAGGAGCAGGGACTGAGCAACGGGAGCTCACCCCGTCATGGGGATTCGAACCACTGACCTTCTGATCAGCAAGCCCTAGGTTCTGTGGTTTAACCCACAGCGCCACCCGCGTCTCTACAATGAATAGTAACCGGCTTTACTTTTGAATAAATAAGGTATACTACAATGAATAGTATACCTTATTTATTCAAAAGTAAAGCCGGTTACGTCTTGTGTGTTTATTGAGTATGTTGCACGTAACCATAGGTTTGTTGTTGTAATCTGAAGGCAGGCTTTACTTTGTGGTTTCAGCAAAAAGAAGTCTGAGTTACATCTCTGACTTCCTGCTTATGGTCTCCATTCTATGTGAAGGTTGAGTCATGCGCTGGCTACCAGCCAGGAGAATCCAAGAGCAAGAGGCCAAGAGACCAAGACAGAGATGATTGCATGGCCAGAGCTTTTATCTGGTCAGCTAGGATCATGCCCATCTACCTGGTCACACACAGGGGGAGGAAGCGCCAGAGCAGGTATGACAGGAAGTCCTCCCTATCTGGAACCACATTCCCCTGTGTGTCCATTCTAGGCAACAGGAAAACGTTGTAATTGACTGCTCTAGTAATAATACATCCCACAGAGACTTTCTGAAAAAGAGGAAGGAAATCATAAGCCACTCTCTCTTCTCTCCCCCCCCCCCCGCTACCAACCTGCTTTAAGAAGCAAACAAAACACCTTAATTAGGTTCCCGCATCATTTATTCAAATTATAAATTTATTATAATTGAAGCTTCTTTACCTATTTCGACACCTGAGAGTTTTTGAGAGGGAAGGCTGTATGGCAGGAGAGAAAGAGGAAGAAAGGGAGAGAGATGTTGGTGAGGGAAGTTTATGGTCTGCGGAGCTGAGAATGTTTAAAAGAAGAGAAAAATGGTGGGATATTCCTCCTCCATAGAGAGGGCCGATTGGTGTTTTCTCAGCCTATTTTCTCAGGCAGAGGGCCTTCTCGGTAGTGGCGCCCACCCTGTGGAACAACCTCCCATCAGATGTCAAGGAAATAAACAGAGGTTGGGCGGCTATCTGTCAGGGATGCTTTAGTTTTGATTCCTTCATTGCAGGGGGATGAACTAGATGATCCTATGGGGTCTCTTCCAATTCTACAATGCTAAGGTGAGGGGGAGGACATTGGATCAGTGATGGAACATCTTGCCTTACACATAGAACATCTCAGGTTCAGTCCCTGGTACCTCCAGGTCAGCTTGGGAGTGCCTCTGTCTGAAACTCTAGGCAGCTGCTGCCAGTCAGAGTTGACAATACTAAGCTAGGTGGGCCATTGAGCTGACAGTATAAGACAGGTGCTTGTTTGTTAAGGGAAGGTCCACAGTTCATAGGTACAGCCCCTGCTTTGTATGCCAGAAGTTCCCAGGTTCAATCCCCAACATTTCCAGGTAAGGCTGGGAAAGGATGCTCTGCAACCCTGAAGAGCTGCTGCCAGTCAGTGTAGACAACACTGAACTCTCTGATGGATCTGTGGTCTGAATTAATTTATTTTATTTGTATGTCATCTTCCCACAAAAGAAATCACACCCAAAGCAGCTTACAAGAAAGGAACAAGAATGCAATTCAAACAAACACTACAAAACAATTTCATAGGAATGATTTTGTAATAACAGAGCAGAATAATAGCAAATATGCTAACATATTTCAATACGATAAATATAACAAGAATACTTAAAATTACATGCAGCATCCAAAAGCAAGAAAACAAAAACAAAGGAGCTTCAAAGTTTCACCTTAGTCATAGAAACACCCCTCATTTGAGGTCAGGTTTCTGTGTTTCTGAACTAGAGCTAAAGCGCTGGACCGTAATTATACTTTGGATTTTCTACTTCTCTGAATTTTGAAATGCAGTTCTCAGCCCAAACACTGTTCGTACCACTTGATGGCAACAGCAGGAGGGTCGAGGGCTGTTGTGCTTGAGTCCTACTTGAAGGCTTCCCCTGGGGGTATCTGTCTGAGAGAACAGGGTGTTGGGCTAAATGGGACACTGGCCTGTTCATATGGTGTTGAGGCACCAGAGTTTGCTGGATCAGGCCAGCGGCCCATCTAGTCCTGTGTCTTGCTCTCCTGGTGGCCTTCTGGATTCCTGCAAGAGCAGTTTCCCCTCCTATGTGCTCAGAAGCATCACCGCCTTCTACTATAGAGGCAGAATGTAGCAGTTCCGGTTGCTTCACCTCAAAAAGGATATTACAGAGTTGGGGGGAAATTCAGCAAGGGGCGACCCAAATAAGGGGATGGAGTGTTCTTTCCAATGAAGAAAAGTCGCAGCGTTTGGGACTTCTTAGTTTAGAGAAAAGGCAAGGGAGAGACAACACGATAGAAGTTTATTATAATTATTCACTGTGAAAGCCAATAAAGGTTTTTCTCACTCTCTCATAACACTATAAAGCGTACACATATATACTGTAATGAAGCTGAGTGTTGGAAGATTTAGGATGGATAAATTTCTTTGCACAGCACATAGTTAAACTATGGAACTCCCTCCCACAAGAGACCTGGATGGCCGCTGACCTGGATGGCTTTAACAGAGGATTAGACAAACTAATGGAGGAGGGAAAGACTGTCAATGGCCACCAGGCATGTTGGCTTTGCTTTGCTTCCACAGTTGTGATGCTTCTGTGTACTGAAAACTACAGGAGGGGAGAGAGTCCTTGTTCCAGAATCCTGCTTGTTGGTTTCCCACAGGCAACTGTTCAGCCACTGTGAGACCTAGATGCAGTGGCATAGCGTGGGTTGCTAGCACCCGGGGCCACACAGAGGGGAACGGACAGAGTACACATGCACAATCAACTGCCTAATGGTGTCCACATCACCCAGGAGACTGCAGCTGCGGGTATAAGAATAGAGAAGTCATTCTGTTGTCTGGAGAGGTCACTTCCTGGTTCAAATGGAGACACCATTTTCAGTGGAGCCCAGCTACGGAAGTGCTCAGCTGTATGCTGAAATTTTGTGACCCTAACAATTTTGCACCTGGGGAAACCACCCCAATGCACCCCACACACACACTATGCCACTGCCTAGATGGGCCATTGGCCTGATCCGGAAGGTCTCTTCTTACGGAGAGGTTTAGGGAAGCTGGCTCAAAAGAAAAAGGGACCAGCCCGTGCCCTCATCCCACCCCACTCCCGACGCAGAATCTTCTGGCATCCTTTTTGTGATGCCGTTCTCCAAAGACGCAAGTGTAACGTGGGTGTTAACGGGGCCCATCGGAGGCTGCTCTTTCCTGACCATCCATCAGACGCCTCCGGTGCCGGTTTCTAAATCACCCCCTTTGATGGATCCCCCGAGTGCTCCTGTGACGCGCGTCATCCCACGGAGCATCTCATCTGTCACCCGCCTGCTGCCTTGGTGTCGGCGATTTTGTCAGGAGAAAGAGCTTCCTTGGGGGCAATAGCTCAAGGCGGGCGCAGAGAAGGTCTGGGCTGAGTGGCTGCTTGGGGACACAAACCTCCCCTTATTTATGGACCTCCCAGCCTCCGGGCCACGCATTCGAAATGCAATGCCTTCCCATGACAGCTCTCCAAAGGTAGTGAAGATGACTGATGTGGGCCGGTCACCATGGTGACGGATGAGGGACACCAGCTGAGGATCACGAGTAAAGAGGTATGGCAGGGGGTGGCAATCGCTCAGTGAACATGTTCTTGCTTCTGGAAATCCCTATTTTCTGATCTAATGGTGGACGCTTTGGTGGGGTTTTTTATTAAGCCAAATTACATTGCAGAGGGTTGGACTATTTAGTGGGGAACCTGTGACATTCCAGATGTTGTTGGCCTTCATCACCCCTGACCACTTGCTGATTGGGCTGGTGGCATTTGGGAGTCCAGCAACATCTGGAGGATCTGAGGTTCCCATTCCTAAACTAGGCCGTCATTTGCCTTCATGGCCCCTAGCTTCCTCCAATATCACTCCCATCATCCCTGACCATTGGGCATGATGGGAGGGCTCCAGCAACATCTGGAGGGTTCAAAGTTCCCCATTCCTAAACTAGATCATCACTTGCCTTCACTGCCCCTAGCTACCTCCATCACCACCCAGCCTCCTTTCAAAGCAGGAATAGGTAACCCTTGGCCCTCCATCATCATCATCATCATTTATTTCTACCCTGCCCATCCGTCTGGGTCTCCCCAGCCACTCTGGGCAGCTTCCAACAGAAGGTTAAAAGTACATTAAGTACAGATTTTGCTGGACACCACTCCCATCATCCTTAACCATTGGCCATGATGGGAGGATTCTAGTAACATCGGGAGGGCCAAGCGTTCTCCATATTCCTGAACTACTCCCTTACTTGCCTTCACTGCCCCTTCTCCACAACTCCGCCTCCTCTTAATGCAGGCCAGAGGAGACTGCAAGCAGTCTGGGTTAAGGTTACCAGATTTTTTTTCAATGAATCCACTTTAAATAAATAAATACTACACGTTCGAGACGTTGATGCTGCAGCGATGGTGGTGGCAGAGGGGCGACCACCACCTTGACCTCAACCACCACGTTTCCCCTTTCTCCGAGGCTTCTATCGCCTTTCTCCATGAGCCTGGGCAGCCCCTGAGTTGTTGGTTCTTCGGGGGGGGGAGCAGTGCATGGCGGGTCAGGCGTGGAGGGCGGAGAAGGAGGGCCGAGAGGAGCAGCAGTAGCGAGGCTTGGGCAGCATGATACCTCCCTTCCCATCGGAGCAGCCCCAATCCCATTCCCACTTGCATGCAAGCAGGAGGGGACGGGGATCCCTCAGCTGGCAAGGGAGGCTTCCCATTGCCTAACTGAGAGATCCCTGCCCCCTCCTGCTTGCACGCAAGTAGGAGTTGGGAGGCTGCTCTGATAGGTAGCATGAAGCCTCCCTTCACAGCTTAGTTGCTGGGGTCACGGAAGGTGGAGGCAGCCCGGAAGCTGCATCTTAGAGCCCCTGCACCACCATCATATGGGGACGTCCGAGCAGCTCCTGAAGCCAGCCAGAGCCAACTGCTCTGGGCTGCTGAGACTGCCACCGCTGCGTTGCCCGGGGACATTAGATGAAATCCGGGGACATTCCAGGGATGGAATTTGTCTGGGGACTTATTCGCAAATCTGGGAAACGGGGACGTCTGGTAACCCTAGTCTGGGTGCTAATGGACTCCAGCGTCCACCTCCTCTAACCATTTGCCACACCATCCAGGGCTCCTGGCAGTTAAAAAAGTCCAGCAAACTCTTTCTAGCTGCTAAAAGTTCTGCTCAGCAGACAGCATAGTTCCTTCTCGAGAGAGAGGAAATTAAAAGGTGTTGATGGGAGGGAAAGAGACAGCGGGAGGCGGGTGGGTGTCCATGGGGAGAAGGACATGAAACGCATCATCTGAAGGAGAAAAAGTACATAAAGGAGAGGCTGCCTTAGTGGACAGCTTGTCAAGAGGCACTTAGCACTATTAATCAACACTGTCCAGACAGACGCTGACCCTCCTGGGCTTGGAAGGGGGGCAGGTGAGGAGCGTCGAATCTGTGGCAGGTTGTGAGCCCTCTTCCAACAGGCAAAACCTTTTTTGTGTTTCGCAGTGAGAGGGAATTGCTGCTGACAAGGTGGTCCCACAAGCTCCAACACCAAAATGTCAACGGGAACGCCGGGATAAACTCGCCACTGAGGTCTCTCCGACCTTGGGGAATCTCTCCCCAGAGGAGGCTTCGCAAACTAGGTTATTCAACCACAGGACTTCTGCGCTTTCTGTAGACGTCGGGGGCTGCCTTACAAAAAGCTGAACCAATGCCTTGTCTAGCTCAGCAGCAGAATCTCTCCAGGTTTTCTCACAAAGGGCATTCTACCAGATTTTTTTCAAAGAATCCAGGGACACCTTTTTATTTTAAAAACAAAATAAAACAAAAGTTATTTAAAAAAATAATTTTTTAAAAAAATTAAAAATTAAGAACTATTATCTTCTCTTCTGTGGTGTCCTCTGTCACATGGCCTTCCTCTGGGATCTCTTGGAGCGTTAGCCGCCGTGGAGTAGGCTCGGGTCACATGCCTTGCCCTCCCAGTGCTCTCCTACCTCTCTTCCTCAGCGGCAGCAACAGCAGCACAGCAAGGTTGGGGCTCCCCTCTTTTTTCTCCTTCCTCTTTCTCTATCTTCCTTCTCCTCTCCTCCTTCTCCCTGTGCAAGCTGCGGGATTTTTACTGGCCCTGGAGCGCCGCTGGGCAGTCAGCCGGGTGGCCAGGTGCTCTCGCTCCCGGCTCGATTTGGGTCAGGGGGGAGGGGGGTCAGCAGTTCCCCCAGTTGAAGCACCAGGTGTCCCTGGTTCCCCCTCGGCAGCAGTAGCAGCAGTCTCAGCAGCCTGAAGCCAGCCTGGTAGTGCAGTTGGCTCTGGTTGGCTTCAGGAGCTGCTCGCTGCCGTGGCGCCCGCCATTTTGCCTCACCGAAAGTCCCCATATGATGTGTCTTGTGCCGTTGAACCAATCACACAACATTCATTCCCTACTAATAAATCTACAACACTTAAAATATAAATCTGGGGACATTAAATGAAATCCTGGGACATTGCGGGGACTGATTTTTGTCTGGGGACAGATTTGTAAATCCAGGGACTGTCCCCGCGAAACAGGGACATCTGGTAACCATAACCTACCTGGATATTGAACTTGGGGCTTTTCGCAAGTCGACTCATAGAGTCATGGGAGCGTAAAGTTGGAAGGGACCCTGAGGGTCATCTAGTAAAAAATGTCGGAACCTGCATTCAACCAAACTCCTCTGAGCTCCTCCAGAATTGCCCTCCGACTATAATTAATGACCTGAGCCTCTGATAAGGCTCCAAGCACGTTCCCATTCAGCAGAGTTTCATAGCAGCAGAAGTGACGAGATTTATGAGCTACATCGCAAGGGTTTATTTTCTAGCTACGCAGACAGAAAAGAAATGCATCCTCTCTCTGTGAAAGCAAAGAGCAACCGAAAAACAAAGGAACAGGAAACCAGTAAACATCACATCTGTCTCCTGTCTTCTGTGAGACTTCCAACAGTCTGGAATCCCTGGAATGTAAACAGAGTCCTGTGACTCCAAGCGGCTGCACAGTGGCACAAACAGAAACTAACATCCTCCCCCTTTCTGTGAACACCACTGGGCAGTGTGTCAGTACAATCTCAGTACAAGCCCAGTTTCTGTACATAGTTACAGTGTTGATCCTTCGGAACAACCTTGGACAATAAATCAGCAGGAATTTCATTACCTGGCATGTAGGACACCGTTACGAGTCCTTTCTGAACACATTCTCTAGCATGTTGCAGCTTCAACTGCAAGTGCTTCGTGCTTTGCTTACAACCTTCAGAAGTCAGCAAAGCCAAACATGCTTTGTTGTCCTGATAAACCTGGATTGGACACAAAGCCCTGGAGAAGAGAAGACTGAGAAGGGACATGACTGCCACCTTCAAATATCTAAAGAGCTGTCATGTGAAAGATAAAGCAAACTTGTCTTCTGCTGCTGCGGAGGGTAAGACCCGGACAAATGAATTCAAATGGCAAGAAATGAGTTTCCGACGGAACATCAGAAAGAACTTTCTGACAGTAAGAGCTGTTTGACAGGGGAAAGGACTCCCTCAGAAGGTGGTGAACTCTTCTTCCTGGGAGGTTTACAAGCAGAGATTGATGGCCATCTGTCATGGACGCTTTAGCTGAGATTCCTGCATTGCAGGGGTTTGGCCTAGATCAGGGGTCAGCAAACTTTTTCAGCAGGGGGCCAGTCCACTGTCCTTCAGACCTTGTGGGGAGCCGGACTATATTTTGAAGGGGGAAAAATGAACGAATTCCTATGCCCCACAAATAACCCAGAGATGCATTTTAAATAAAAGGACACATTCTACTCATATAAAAACACACTGATTCCTGGACCATCCGTGGGCCAAATTTAGAATGTGATTGGGCTGGATCCAGGCCCCGGGCCTTAGTTCTACGATTCTATAAAGGTAAAGGTAAAGGGACCCCTGACCATTAGGTCCAGTTGTAGCCAACTGTGGGATTGCGGCGCTCATCTCGCTTTATTGGCAGAGGGAGCCAGTGTACAGCTTCCGGGTCATGTGGCCAGCATGGCTAAGCCGCTTCTTTTTTCTTTTTTTTTATAAGATATTTATTGAGATTTTCAAAATGTTAGAAAATAAAAATAAAAAAAAGAAAAAAGTACAAAATAAAAATGGTTAACAGAGTAAAAAAGGGGAAAAACAAACCACTTCCAACAATACAAATACAAATTCAAAATAAGAAAAAAAACAGAAAAAAACAAAAATACACCACAAACATTTAAGAACATTTAAAAACAAATTCATTATTCTCAAATCCTCAACTGTCATTACCTTCTTTCTTTGACCTCCTCCTCCTCCCTTTCTTTGTATCCTAGTTATTAATTATCCCAGCAAATCCTTTCCATATTTCATAATATTCTGTCATTGCATTACCTTAAACTGTTTTAGTCTTATCTTTCTATAAAAAAACCTTGAAACTTAAAGCTTAAATCTTGTCCTTACCGACCTCTCATAACCATAATATTCTTTCATAATTCTTTAAACATCTTTACTAAAGCCAAGTAATTTCATTCCAACATTTTTCTAACATTCATCAATTTTATAAAACAGTCCTAATAGTAAAGAAAAGGAATACAAACAGATCCAATCTTCATCCAGCGTCCCTTCCTCCTGGTCCCGGGTTTTGTCAGTCCTTATTATCCCATTGATCTAGCGCATTAACCTGGCAACCTTATATCCGAGGCCCTCAAGTCTCTTCCATGTCCCTTCTGCAGCTCTTCTTCATATTTGTAACTGTATTTTCCCTTGTCTCCTGCTCGTGGTAACTCCAGCTTGGCAATATTTTTGACCCTTCTCGACAGATCAGCCCCTTTTCCATATTCAACACTAAATTCCATGTGGTATTTAAAAACATGTTTCAAAAACCCTCCAAAATTAAGAGCCCCCACAATCCCAAACATCTCACGGCCCATTGCCAGATTTGAAAAGGCCAAACATCCCAGCATAGGGGGGTCAATCCAGCCCCCCATTTCCAAGCCAAACCAAACTTTTCCTTTCCAAATCTGGCTTTTTCCAAGTTCATTTATCAAATCCGAAAGCTCATATTCCTGTTGGGCCTGTTCTGTCAGGACACACTCCTGATTTAATTCCTGGGTGGGCTCCACATATTTTCCCACTGTCTGTTCAAAATTTCCCACTGCCTGTTCAAAATTTCTAGTCGAAGTCACCATCAAATTCATCTTCTCATGTAACTGTTCCAGTAGGGCATTTGTTTTATAGAAAGCACACAACAGAGCTTCTGAATACATTGTCCTGCAAGGTCAAATGTCTATTCCCATGATTGTAATCTGTAACAGCTGCCGGCTCCCTGGAATTGGTTACAGTTTCACAGTCTCCCTCTAGGGGGGAAACTTCTATTTGTTCTTGCAACAAAGTTTTCCTTTTTGAGATATTTTGTCAATATTTGTTCCTTTAAAATGCGAAGGGAAACAGTGGAATCACTATGCCTCTCTTCCTTTAGCTATCTGTCAAAAACATTTGTCTCTGGTCAATGAGCTTCAAACGTCAGTCCTGACACCCCGCTCCAGGATCAGGACGGTGGAAAGTTACTTTACTTTAAACTCACTTTAAACAGTCCAAAAAAGATCCCCCTTCTTCTCCTGCTGTCGAAGGGGGGTTCCACAATTTTAAATGGTGAAATCCAATCCTTTAAAGGCGATTTTCTGAGCTCTAGTTTACGTTGTCTTTGCTTTATTCTGTCTACAAAAGAATGGAAGGCTGACTTCCTGTTTAGACCTTCCCATTCAGTACCAAATTGAAATAAATTTTTAAATCCAATTCCTTTCTGCTCGCAAGTCCTTATTTAAGGTCCAGTTGTTCAAAGTTTAAGTACTCACGGGTGCTTATTTTAGAGTCCAAATTGTCCCAGGAAAAAGGCAGCGCTCTCCGGCAACGGCTATGCGGCTTCGCTCCACGGAAATAGCAGTTGACTCACAGCACCACGCCACTTCCCCCTCTTCACTTCGGAGCCCGTTAGTGGGTTCCTTTGCGAGTTGGGGGGGCGCTAAAGGTGCCCGCCGAGTCCCATGGTCACAGGCTTCATCCACCTGTGATTTTCAAAAGGGTCCCCGTTTCGCCGTAGCGGAGAAGACCCGTTTCACGCGGAGCTAGTCCCTCCAGTTCAGAGGGAGTCCGCCATTGCCGATGGCGCCACCCCGGAAGTCATGGCTAAGCCGCTTCTGGCGAACCAGAGCAGTGCACGGAAACACCATTTACCTTCCCACCGGAGTGGTACCTATTTATCTACTTGTACTTTGACATGCTTTCGAACTGCTAGGTTGGCAGGAGAAGGGGCCGAGCAACGGGAGCTCACCCCGTCGCGGGCATTCGAACCGCCGACCTTCTGATCGGCAAGTCCTAGGCTCTGTGGTTTAACCCACAGCGCCACCCGCGTCGCCACAAAACAGTGCAGTATGGAGTACTCCTGACCAAGGGTTGCATGCCCTTTTCAAGGGTACTCCGTTTCCCCTCCCCCAGGCCCCCACCACTGATTCTCTGTTCTGCCCCTCCCCTAAGCATCCCAGGCCCACTTTTGATACTCAGCCCTAATTTATTCTAAATCTGGAGTGGGGTGGGGTCCCTTTACAATATTTTTATCCAAACCTTGGGCTATTCCCCGTTTTCTCACTCCTCGCCAGCCTGCAGGTATCTCCACGTCACACAGGGGCAGCTTTCTGTTGGCTACAATATGAGTTTCCTATTATTACATGGGGAAAAGCTGTACTCCGTGAATTTTTTCTGCTTCCGTTTTCATATTATTTAGGCTGAGTTTGTTCAACCCTTCTCCCTCCGCCACCCCTGCCGTTTTGCATCTGAAATATACACTTAATATGTTTAAGAATTTTCTTCTCCTTGAACTCATTCATCTCCTTTTCTTATTATTATACAGACACATTAAAATATATATCTAAAACTCTCTCTCTCTCTCACACACACACACACACACACACACATACCTTCTTTGTTCTCCAGGGGCTATTAACTACGAATAATTTATCCTGGAAATTTGTTATGTTAGAATTACCAATTAGATATGATTATAACTTACCGGGGATAAAGCTGCACCGCTGTTGAAAAAAACCTGAATCCCATTAAAATCAAATTAGCATATATTAGGTGAAAGATGGGTTTTACTGCAGTGCACTCAAGCTTTTTAAAAAAAAGATCTGAAATGCGGCGCCATTCGTGCAGTTCAAAGCAGCCGGTCATTTGCAAAAGCTCTGAGCCATTGGATGGTGATGCTGAGCCTGTGTGGCCAACAAGTGGACTTTCCAGAGGCCCTAGCCAAAGAAAAGATCTCCCATAAAAAAATCAGAAGTGCCACTCTCTTATTTTGGGGAGCTAAAAATAATACAGTGGTAAAGGTAAAGGGACCCCTGACCATTAGGTCCAGTCGTGACCAACTCTGGGGTTGTGGCGCTCATCTCGCTTTATTGGCTGAAGGAGCCGGCGTACAGCTTCTGGGTCATGTGGCCAGCATGACTAAGCCGCTTCTGGCGAACCAGAGCAGCACATGGAAACACCGTTTACCTTCCCGCCAGAGCAGTACCTATTTATCTACTTGCCCTTTGACATGCTTTCGAACTGCTAGGTTGGCAGGGGCAGGGACCAAGCAACGGGAGCTCACTCCATCACAAGGATTTGAACCGCCAACCTTCTGATCGGCACGTCCTAGGCTCTGTGGTTTAACTCACAGCGCCACCTCAGTTTAAGTACTTGATTCGTTCCAGAGGTCCGTTCTTAACCTGAAATTGTTCTTAACCTGAAGCACCACTTTAGCTAATGGGGCCTCCTGCTGCCGCCACGCCGCCAGAGCATGATTTCTGTCCTCATCCTGAAGCAAAGTTCTTAACCTGAAGCACTATTTCTGGGTTAGCGGAGTCTGTAACCTGAAGCGTATGTAACCCGAGGTACCACTGTAGATGAAGGTTTTGTAATGCTGGTAATATAAGCCAGTTACAAAGCCAGTTCTGAGCACCTGCTTTTTATCCACCTTTGGCCATCGGCTGGAGGTGCTGATCTAGCATGGCTGACCGGCTTGCTTTCTGGAAGCCCTTGCCAAAGGAAACAGCTCCTGTTCAGAACAGAGATGGCATGTGGGATTCAGAACTATGAAGCCTCAGAAGGCTCACAATGCTGGCCTAAGAAAAAGCCAATTCTGAGCCAAATACAATCATGAGCACCTGGGTTTTTTTCCCAGCTCAGGACTTGCTCCTCCCCTGTCTCTCCCACCCACCTTGTTCCCAACGCACTCTCAACCACTGATCCCCTTCTTCCCTTCCCTTGCTGCAGCTGATGAACTGGAGGTGTGAGGGGCCCTTGGGAAAGCTCCATTTCCCAGAGCCACTTGCTCCCCAAAAACACTGTCTGTTGTTGTTGTTTAGACGTTTAGTTGTGTCCAACTCTTCACTGAGCTAGCCACTTGGGTGCCTGGTATGAGGGTGTGACTTAGGAAGTTTTAATAGTGGAGTAGTAACAGAACATGGGATGCGGGTGGCGCTGTGGGTTAAACCACAGAGCCTAGGACTTGCCGATCAGAAGGTCGGCGGTTCGAATGCCCGCGACGGGGTGAGCTCCTGTTTCTCAGTCCCTGCTCCTGCCAACCTAGCAGTTCAAAAGCGCGGCAAAGTGCAAGTAGATAAATAGGTACTGCTCCGGTGGGAAAGTAAATGGCGTTTCCGTGCGCTGCTCTGCTTCGCCAGAAGCGGTTTTGTCATGCTGGCCACATGACCCGGAAGCTGTACGCTGGCTCCCTCGGCCAATAAAGTGAGATGAGCGCCGCAACCCCAGAGTCAGTCACGGACCCTAATGGTCAGGGTCCCTTTACCTTTAGTAACAGAACAACATCATCTCTGCCTATCAAAATGCCCAGAAGGGGGAAAGGAGTCTTTTTACCTGATACTGAAATATCGGGGAAAGTTCCAAACATACCTCGCTAGGGAGAGCATTCTGCAAATGGGGAGCCAACACTGAAAAGTCCCTGCTCTCCCTCCAAGCCCGGAGATGAGCCTCAAATGTAGATCTAAAAGTCCAGGTAGGTTCATAGCAGAAGGAGCATTCCAGCATACCCTCCAACATTCCTCCAATGAAAATGGTGACGTCCTATTCCATAATGAAAATAATTTTATTCTTTATACCCCGCCTATCCTGTTGGGTTGCTCCAGCCATTCTGGGCAGCTTCCAACATATGTAAAAACATAATAAAACATTAAACATAAAGTAACCTTTCCTATACAGGGCTGACTCACTGCGCAGCGATCCCGCTGGCTGTCCTGGCTTATGGGATAGCCGCACGCAGCCTCTCCTGGGCAAGAGGAGCCTTCATCCCCTGCCCAGGAGAGGCTGCGCGCGGCTAAGGCTCCCCCAAGAGCCGCACTCCCTTTAAAGAGCGTGCAGAGTGTGTGTGCGGCTCTTGTGGGCTTTTCCCCGAGGAAGTAGAAGGGCAGCCCTTCTCCCTCCTCGGGGAAAAGCCTCGAAGAGCCGCACACATGCTCCACGCAGCTCTTTAAAGGGAGCGCTGACAGAGCCTCCCGCCTGCATTTGCTGCATAAGACTCACACCCTTACTTTTTAGGAGGGGAAAAGTGCATCTTATAGAGTGAAAAATACGGTAGTTGCTTATCTCCTTTGCTTGGAGGTCGCATCACTCTGTAACCCAACAACATTTCTCCAATGAAAATTGGGGCATCCTAAGGATAAGCAGGACACTCTGAGATCAAATCAGAAACCAGGACAGCTTCTGTAAATATAGGACTGTCCCTGGAAAACAGGGATATTGGGCGGGTCTGAAAGTATTGTGATCAAGAGTTGTAAATAGCTTTAAAGGTTAGAACTGTCTACACTGAGTAGCAGTGAGACTCCAGGGTTCCCAGCAGTCTGTTCTGGAGTTTAGCATGGTATACGAAGCAGGTGCCGGGTGCTGGTTAATTACGTGTAAACCAAGGCATGCGGAAATAGCGCTGAGGATATTTCTCCACCCAAATCTTCAAGCCTGGGAAACCCACCCACCGTTTCAGCTCAGAAAGGTCCCCAGAGCGCGTCGCGTCGACAGCAGGTGTCTCTTTCTCCCCGGAGGATGACGGGCCGGGCCTTTGAGCAAAACCTCTCTGCCACTTAATTGTAATGCCGCCCCGTCTTCTCAAAAATGCAGTCGCTGCGGAACGGTGCAGCTGTGCCATAAAAGTTTTATGCCCTTCATAAAATGCCTTGGCATTTATGTCCAGATGAGACATCAAAAAGTGTATAAAACCACATTTTAAATATTAAAAGACCATCCTTGCTTTTTCTCCCCAGCGT
Organism: Podarcis pityusensis; assembly: GCF_964106645.2. Lineage (NCBI taxonomy): Eukaryota > Metazoa > Chordata > Lepidosauria > Squamata > Lacertidae > Podarcis > Podarcis pityusensis. The sequence goes on from NC_138033.1 coordinate 77,584,180, forward strand.
TCAAAGAGAAAGAAAGAAAGAAAGAAAGAAAGAAAGAAAGAAAGAAAGAAAGAAAGAAAGGGTCCTCATGTCCTCACAGAGAGGAAGGGGACACCATTCTGTCAAGGGCATCATAAATCAGATGTTTTAATGCATTGGGGAGACCTCCTTGCATTCTCAAGGTAGCGGTGAAATTCTAATTTATTTGCTATTACTTCTTGCATTGTTTGATCGCTTGTCTCAAAGTGACTTAGCACTGTAAAAACATGCAGAGGAGCGAATTAAAGACAACATCAGAACGACAAAAAGCATTCTTGACCAAAAAAAGAGAGAGGCCATTGTAAAATCCTGCCCCACCCCACTAAAAAAGGAACATCATTATGTTGTTGTTTAGTTGTTTAGTCGTGTCCGACTCTTCGTGACCCCATGGACCAGAGCACGCCAGGCACTCCTGTCTTCCACTGCCTCCCGCAGTTTGGTCAGACTCATGTTTGTAGCTTAGAGAACACTGTCCAACCATCTTGTCCTCTGTCGTCCCCTTCTCCTTGTGCTCTCCATCTTTCCCAACATCAGGGTCTTTTCCAGGGAGTCTTCTCTTCTCATGAGGTGGCCAAAGTATTGGAGCCTCAGCTTCAGGATCTGTCCTTCCAGTGAGCACTCAGGACTGATTTCCTTAAGAATGGATACGTTTGATAACATCATTATATTATTGGTTATTGGCAATCATAATATTATCGAGGTACATTTGAAGCAGTATCATACCCCTTTAAACAGTCGTGATTTAACACAAAGCACCCTGGAGACAGTGTTGAGAGTTGCGGATGGAGGGGTTAAAGTCTCTGAAGGTTCTTGTGCAGCAATGTTGCCATATCCCATCACATCCCCAGTTTATTAGGTCAGTGTACACAACACAGTGGCTGGTGGCGCTATGGGTTAAACCACAGAGCCTAGGACTTGCCGATCAGAAGTTGCCGTGACGGGGTGAGCTCCTGTTGCTCAGTCCCAGCTCCTGCCAACCTAGCAGTTTGAAAGCACGTCAAAGTGCAAGTAGAAAAATAGGTACCACTCCGGCAGGAAGGTAAATGGTGTTTCCGTGTGCTGCTTTGGTTTGCCAGAAGCGGTTTTGTCATGCTGGCCACATGACCCGGAAGCTGTACGCCGGCTCCTTCGGCCAATAAAGCGAGATGAGCGCCGCAACACCCAGAGTCAGTCACGACTGGACCTAATGGTCAGGAGTCCCTTTACCTTTTACACAATACAGTGGATGCTCGGGTTGCGAACGTGATCCGTGCGGGTGGCACATTCGCAACTCGCAGCGTTCGCAACCTGAAAGCCGCACCTGCGCATGCGCGGGTTGCGATTTGGTGCTTCTGCACATGCATGACCACTGAAACCCAGAAGTAACCCATTCTGGTACTTCCGGGTTTTGACGCGTCCGTAACCCGAAAAAACACAAACTGAAGCGTCTGTAACCCGAGGTATGACTGTACTGAGCTAGATGGACCTCGATGGTCTGATTTAAGCCCTGTCTCCGCTATGCATTTGAAGTAGCATTGTAGCGTTTTCACAGTCATGGTTTCCCCCAAGGAATCCTGGGAACTGTAGTTTGTTATGAGTGCTAAGAGTTGTTTGGAGACCCCCCCCCTACCCGCCACAAGGAGCTACAGTTCCAGGGGACAAAGGGTTAACTGTTAAACCCACTCTCTGCAGCTTTCAGGCAGGAGTCTTCTAACCTGGGATCCTTGCATTGTGGGAGGGGGCTAGATGACCTTTGGGTGTTCCTTTGTGGACCATTGGCCATCCTGGTTCCAGTAAGTGCAGTAAAAAGTGACCCCCCTCTCCCAGATTTAAATATTTGTGTATGCGTGTGTGGCCTCCATTTGAGATGAAACAGAAAATGTTGGTTCCCAGTGAATTCAGCCGACGAGGTTGTGACGAGGGCATAAAAGATGTGGCAAGACTTGCTGTTACAGCTGTAACGGTATCACGAGCGGCCGGCCGGCAGCTGCTACAATATCATCAAATATTTATCCAAGATCATCTCATCTTTCAGGGTACTCTCAAATGCTTCAGCAGACTGAGAATATGTTTTTGCTCAGTTTAACGGAGGCTCCAAAATATCAGACAAAAGAGGAGAGTGATGAGGTTGACTTGGAATCCCTCTCTTAAAGCTCACAGCTGTTCTACGAACATTTTCAAGCCAGCCTACACCATGCATCAAGGTCGCGTTTGTTAACTGCACACCCAAACCAGCATTGTTTTGGTGCATTTTGATTCCCCCAAAACTAATTCATTCACATTTTGTATACAACTCTTCCGATCTCTCTCTCTCTCTCTCTCTCTCTCTCTCACTCACTCTCACTCTCTCTGTTGGGAGAAATAAACTTTGCTTCCCACGTTCTCCCCCACCCCCACCCCAGGGGCCTCACTCTGCTGCTTTTTGCATACATTTACATATGGAAATCTTGGCTGCAAATAGGCCACGGTTTTGCATCTTTTCCCTGGTTTTTAAAAGCAAAAACACAGCTAGGCATCCTCTTGATAAAACTAGCAGACTAGCTGGGAAAAAGGAAAAACAGGAGCCAGCCACTCAGTCGGCACACGTGCAATAATAGCTCATATTTAGTCTTGTTTTTGTTGACAACTATATTAAGAATTTCAGCATAACAGTGCCAAGACTCATTATACATTTGAGAATTATTACAAGCCAGCTAGATTTGCAGTACTGACATGCTAGGTTATGAACAGGCTTGATTCCTAGAACCGAAGAACTGGTTAGGAGCAGGCTCATTTATTTCATAGCGCTGACGAGCTAATTATGAGCAAGCTAGAGTCCTAGAACTGAAAAGCAAAAACCAACAAGCTAGTTACAAACAGGCTAGATTTGTAGCACCTACAAGCTAGTTGTGAGCAGGCTAGAGTCGTAGCGCCAACAAGCCAGTTACGAGCAGGCTAGAGCCGTAGTGCCAACAAGCCAGTTATGAGCAGGCTAGAGCCATAGTGCCAACAAGCCAGTTACGAGCAGGCTAGAGCCGTAGTGCCAAAAAGCCAGTTACGAGCAGGCTAGAGCTGTAGTGCCAAAAAGCCAGTTATGAGCAGGCTAGAACCGTAGCAGCAACAAGCTAGTTACGAGCTGGCTAGGGTTGTAGCACCAACAAGCTAGTTTTGAACATGCTAGATTCATAGCACCAACAAGCTAGTTGTGAGGAGGCTAGAGCCATAGCGCCAACAAGCCACTACTTAGCAGACTAGATACTTAGAACTGATGAGCTAGTTAAGAGCAGGTGAATATCTTTTAAGGCATTCCAGAAATGGGTGCAACTACAGAAAACGCAATGCAGATGGTGACAGCAGTCACGAAATTAAAAGACGCCTGCTTCTTGGGAGGAAAGCAATGACAAACCTAGACAGCATCTTAAAAAGCAGAGACATCACCTTGCCAACAAAGGTCCGTATAGTTAAAGCTATGGTTTTCCCAGTAGTGATGTATGGAAGTGAGAGCTGGACCATAAAGAAGGCTGATCGCCAAAGAATTGATGCTTTTGAATTATGGTGCTGGAGGAGACTCTTGAGAGGCCCATGGACTGCAAGAAGATAAAACCTCTCCATTCTTAAGGAAATCAGCCCTGAGGACAGATCCTGAAGCTGAGGCTCCAATATTTTGGCCACCTAATGAGAAGAGAAGACTCCCTGGAAAAGACCCTGATGGTGAGAAAGCTGGAGAGTGCAAGGAGAAGGGGACGACAGAGGACGAGATGGTTGGACAGTGTTCTCGAAGCTACGAACATGAGTTTGACCAAACTGCAGGAGGCAGTGGAAGACAGGAGTGCCTGGCATGCTCTGGTCCATGGGGTCACGAAGAGTCGGACACGACTAAACGACTAAAAAAAAAACAACAACAGAAAAGGCAGTGGTTCTGACAGCCTCCCACCTCACCTATGAAGGTCCAGTCACCTGGATCAGAGTCTCAGGAAATGATCTCAGTGCACTGGCAGGGTCATCCAGGTCCTGGGGCCAAACCCCTGGTAAGTGTGGGTTCCAATGACAGCCAGGCATCAAATCTCACTGAATTTCGAGGGAAAACCTGTCAAGCATGAGGAGAAGGGCTGTGGTTTAATGACAGGACATCTGTCATGAAAGCAGAAGGTCCTAGGTAGGTAGAGCTGGGAGGGAACCCTGTGAATATGCCCTGCCTGAATCCCTGTAGAGCCACTACCAGTCTAGTGCTGCCTAGTACCAGCTTAGTACTGTCTGCACTAAGCTAGTTGAACCAATGGTCTGACTCAGAAGGCAGCTTCCTTTGTCTTCAGGTAAGGCCCAGAAATTCAGTGACAGAACATCTGCCTTGAATGTAGAAGGTCTCAGATTCTGTTCCCAGCAGCATCTTCTGGTAGGTCTGCTTGAAATGTCCCCTGCTTGAAACCCTGGACAACCATTGCTGCCAGCCAGTGTAGGCAACACTGAGCTAGATGGACCAAGGGTCCAACTCAGAAGGCAGCTTCCAAGGCTCCTATGTCTTCAGAGGAGGGCCGGAGCTCAGTGGGAGAGCATCAGAGGTCCCAGGTTTATTTCATGACAAGATCTTCAGGTAGGATTGGGAGGGATTCCCACCTGAAACTCTGGAGAGCCACTGCCAATCAGTGTAACCAACACTGAGCTACATGGACCAATGATTCCTGTGTGTGCCTTCCAAGCTTCAAAATAAAGTGGGGGTTTTCCTATACTCTTCCCCAAATGGATGCCCTACAGATGTAGGGAACGCGGGTGGCACTGTGGTCTAAACCACTGAGACTCTTGGCTTGCAAATCGGAAGGTCAGCGGTTCGAATCCCCGTGATGGAGTGAGCTCCCATTGCTCTGTCCCAGCTCCTGCCAACCTAGCAGTTCGAAAGCACACCAGTGCAAGTAGAAAAATAGGTACCACTGTGGCAGGAAGGTAAATGGTGTTTCTGTGCATTCAGGTTTCCATCACAGTGTTCTGTTACGCCAGAACTGGTTTTGTCATGGTGGCCACATGACCCGGAAAGCTGTCTGTGGACAAACGCCGGCTCCCTCGACCTGAAAGCGAGATGAGCACCACAACCCCACAGTCAACTTTGCCTGGACTTAACCATCCAGGGGTCCTTTCACCTTTCACCTTTCACCTTTCGCCTTTTGCCTTTTACCTACAGATGTGTTGAACCTCAGCTCCCAGATTGGCTCAAGGTGATAGGCGTTGTGGAGGGGCACCTTATTCTGGGGGAGGTTGCTCCAGAATGAACGCACCTGGAAGACTGGTTGGACTCTGTTTGATCAGCCGACTGGCGTTTAACTCATTTGAGGTTCACTTTTGAGATCTCAGCTGACAGGACAGGGAAGATCACCATCCATCCACCCGGAACGCTGTGATTAATACCAGGCATTTGTGTTAAGTGCTTTAGCCTTCAGAGACACTGAGCAAACAGAGACTAATCTGAGAGGATCAGATCCTCAGTGGGAGAGGACTAATTGAGGAGTTGCCATGTGACATTTGTGTGAGTTTGCAGAACGGATGGCAGTGATCGGCTGTGGGGGAGAGGTGATGAGACTTGTACCAAATACCTAAAAACCAGGGTCAGAGGCAGCAGTGCTTCTGAATGCCAGTTTCTGGAAACCACAGGAGGGGAGAGTTATAGAATCAGAGTTAAAAGGGACCACAATGTAGACCCCCTGCAATGTAGGAATATTTGCCTGACGTTCGGCTTGAACCCATGAACCTGAGATTAAGAGACTCATGCTCTACCGACTGAGTGATCCTAAATGCTCGTGTTCTTGGGTCCTGTTTGCCACTGTTCCACAGGTATCATGAGAACAGGATGTTGGACTATTAAGCCATTGGCCTGATGCAGCAAGCTCTCCTTGTGTTTTTATCAATAATAATAATTTGTTACTTGCACCCTGACCATCTGACTGGGTTGCCTCCAACAGAATACAAAAGAACCCAACAGAACCTTGATACAAGCCAGGTAAGGATTTTGGAGAGGTTCTGCAGTCCGCTGTTGCAAGCTGTGCATGTCCCGATTCTGGAATTTGATTGTAGAAATCCATCTAGCCAAACTGGAATTCCAGGAGAGTGTGAGGGCAAAGGGAACTGCAGAGTTATAAGTGTCATCTCCCTGCTTTGGGATTCCTGGCAATTCAGATTCCAAGGCAAACTGCCCCAACCGTGGAGGCTGTAGGTAGCCACAATAGCTAGTGACCTCAAGGTGCCCAAAACTTGCTGCAGCTTTGTTTTGAGATTACAGTGGTATCTCAGGTTAAGAATTTACCGTATTTTTCGCTCTATAAGACGCACCAGACCACAAGACGCACCTAGTTTTTGGAGGAGGAAAACAAACAAAAAAATATTCTGAATCTCAGAAGCCAGAACAGCAAGAGGGATCGATGCGCAGTGAAAGCAGCAATCCCTCTTGCTGTTCTGGCTTCTGGGATAGCTGCGCAGCCTGCATTCGCTCCATAAGATGCACACACATTTCCCCTTACTTTTTAGGAGGGAAAAAGTGAGTCTTATAGAGGAAAAAATACGGTAATTTGTTCTGGAGGTCCATTCTAAACCTGAAACTGTTCTTAACCTGAGGTACCACTTTAGCTAATGGGACCTCATGCTACTGCTGCATGATTTCTGTTCACATCCTGAAGCAAAGTTCTTAACCCGAGGTACTATTTCTGGGTTAGCGGAGTCTGTAACCTGAAGTGTCTGTAACCTGAAGCGTCTGTAACCCGAGGTACCACTGTATATTTATTCAGTGATTGAAATGCCACCTTTTTCCCTTCAATGAGCTTGAGTTGCCATAGGTGGCTTTTTCCCCTCCCCCTTCTCATTTAAGCGCCACAACAACCCTATGAGGTAGGCTGTTGTCAGGGGCTGGACTAAGGAGGACTGGTAGGGACCTTCCCGAGAAGAGGAGGACAGTAGAGATTTAGAACAGTGGTTCGCAGAAGGTCACAGTTCAGAGGCTGCAGAGGGGAGAAGCTGGGAAATATTGGGAGAGGAGCAGGAGGGAGAAAAAGACCCAGAGGAGAGACAGCTAACAGGCTCAGTGTCTCCAGAAAGTATTCCTGACCCCCCTCTCCTAGGACCAGGCGTGCCCTGAGAGTAGGAGAACAGAAAGCTCAGAGGCAGAAAGCACAGATCAGCCAGCACAGGGGTGACGTAGAATAGGAGGGACTGAGGGAGTGGGACTTTACTTGGAGCAACGCCATTATCTAAGGGAGACAGCATTCCTTTGTCTCTCTCTGTGAATATTGAATAAACTACTGGTAAGAACTCTTCTTGTTTATCTGCTTCTTGGCATAAAATTCCCTGAAACCTGACAGTTGTGCTGAGAGGCAGAGACTAGCGCCCGAGGTCAGCTAGTGAGCTTCATGTCCGAGTGGGGAGATTCAAACTCTGGTCTCTCTTACGTCCTAATGTAACCTGGATAGCTCAGTTGGTGGTGTTACTGATGCAAAGGTTGCAGGTTCGATCCCCATGCAGGACAGCTGCATTTTCCCACCGCAGGCACTTGGACTAGATCAGACATGTCCAACAGGTAGATCGTGATCTACCGGTAAATCACTGGATGTCTCTGGTAGATTACTGGTTCCCCCCAAAGAAGCTCAACAATTTTTAAAAAGCTCATGATTTTAGCCCTGCTTTCCTCCCCCCTAAAAAAAGCTATGAAACTATGACCTGAACCCCCCAAAAAGGGGTAGATCACTGATCCCTGCCCGTTTTTAACTCTGTGAGTAGATCACAGTCTTTTGGGAGTTGGCCACCCCTGGACTAGATGATTCTATGAGCACTCTGCTATGGGCGGTGGTGCTTGATGTTTCCCAGCTCCTGCGAGTTTTTCTCTTTTTTTTTTTCTTTTACTTACTCGCTGTTGCGGCGAGAGAAAGCAATGTGGGGCGGGTGTTTCTGGCAACAGCCATCCATCTTCCCCGGCAGCTTGCTTCTCTCGAAGTTGATATTCAAAGCCCACGTTCCCCAGAGCTTCCCCGGAGCCAAAACGTGGGATCTTTTCCCCCACCCATTCCTCACCGCTCACCTCGATCAGGCCTTGGGGAGATGAGGAGCTCTCTCGCTCCTACGCTGACCGAACTGGATAGCTCCCCTCTCATCTTTTCCGTGGATTGATGCTCCGAGGGGGTCTCATCCGAACGTGATTAAACCGCCATTATGCCCACTTGCTGAGAAAATGGAGATTTACGGACTCCCAGGCCTCCATTTAAATGCAAATGTGGCAGTATTAGCCTGGAACCATGGAAATGAGGAGCATTAAGGCAGCAGTGGTGGTGATGGCATCGGAGGAGCTATCTCCCGCATTGCCCTGGGAGACAGGGCTTAATCTTTGTCAACCAGGTTACAGAGCGATGCAAACAGTGGGGGCAGGGAGGGGTCCAAAACATCCTCACTGATCTGCCCCACTTTCCTCTGGAGGCAGGTGGAGGTTGCTTAAGGGCTGTGGCTCAGCCCTGGAGTGTCTGCTTTGCATACAGAAGGTATCAGGTTTGAATCTCTGTGGCATCACCAAGTAGACCTGGGAGAGACTCCTACCTGGAACCCCAGACTGCTAAATTACAGACAACACGGAGCAAAATGGTCCAATGGTCTAACTCTGTATATGCAGTGGTACCTCAGGTTACATACGCTTCAGGTTACAGACACTTCAGGTTACAGACTCCGCTAACCCAGAAATAGTACCTCGGGTTAAGAACTTTGCTTCAGGATGAGAACAGAAATCGCACAGCAGCAGCGGGAGGCCCCATTAGCTAAAGTGGTACCTCAGGTTAAGAACAGTTTCAGGCTAAGAACGGACCTCCAGAACGAATTAAGTTCTTAACCCGAGGTATCACTGTACATATATATAACACTGGTCCTAAAAGAACTACACTGGCTCCCAGTACATTTCTGAGCACAATTCAAAGTGTTGGTGCTCCTGTACACCTGGTGGAGAGCCAGTGTGGTGTAGTGGTTAAGAGCAGTAGTCTCGTAATCTGGGGAACCGGGTTTGCATCTCCGCTCCTCCACATGCAGCTGCTGGGTGACCTTGGTCTAATCACACTTCTCTGAAGTCTCTCAGCCCCACTCACCTCACAGAGTGTTTGTTGTGGGGAAGGAAGGGAAAGGAGAATGTTAGCTGGTTTGAGACTCCTTCGGGTAGTGATAAAGCGGGAGATCAAATCCCTTTAGCTAATGGGGCCTCCTGCACAATTTCTGTTCTCATCCTGAAGCAAATTTCTTAACCTGAGGTACTATTTCTGGGTTAGTGGAGTCTGTAACCTGAAGCATCTGTAACCCGAGGTACCACTGTAGACAAATTCAGTTGCTCCATCCCCTTGACCATTCAGATTGCTCTTTTCTGAACCTTTTCCAGTGCTACAATATCCTTTTCGAGGTGAGGTACTTGAGGCTGCTTGGTTTTCCTCTTCCCTGCCCTCCACATTCTCCTTTTGTGCTGTGTCTGTTTCTATCGTAGGCCTGCAAACACAGCCTGTCTTGTTTTGTGGGTGGTTTGTTGGTTGGTTTCTTTTTCGAAGATCTATCAGCTGCTCTGGGAGCCTTTCTGGCTGAAGAGCAGGATATAAATACTTTGAAATCAGTCAGTTGGGGAACATTTTAAAAAGGTATCCAGAAAGGGGGGGGGTGCCCATCCTACCAGCTCAGGTGGCTATCGCTGCGTTTTGCCTCACACACAGAGATCTGACAACGGAGACAGGCGTGTGAGCCGTAGATCATAAATCAGGTAGCCAATTGCCTTCGCTTGCCTTCAGCCCATATGACTCTCACCAGGTAATTACAAAGGACATCAATTAAAGTGCTCCTGCCTGGCCCTGCATTTGAAGCTCTGGAATTGAATAATGCAGAGACGCTGGGGAGGGAAGGGGGGGGAGAAAGGGATCACGGCGATTGTTTCATTATTGATGAGAGATGACGGGTCCTCCGCTGACAATCTGCCTAAGGGAGATGATTAGCTTGTAAAAAATTAATTGTCGCTCTTTGGATAGACGTGGATGAGGTGGGGGTGAGGACACACGCACACACGTGCACGTGTGACCCCCAAAGACCAGCGATATTGACGCTTTGCTTATTTCAAGGGACTTCCCAAAGGTTTCGGTGGAGGCAATTACATTCAATTAGGATCACAAGCAGCAAAATGTCACCAGGAGAATGGAAGGCAGTTGAAAAGGATATTCCGAGAGGTGCTGGCCCTGGTCCAAAGTGGTCAGAAGGTATATTGACATATATAATCCCCCCACATTTCATATTTCTGGGAAATGGATTTGTCTGGAACTGAATGGATGTAGTCAATTTTGGGGGGTGGAGGGGGTCAGTCTTTAGTACAGTTTGCCCTGTTTTCCACAAGAGGTTGCAAATTTATTTTTTTTAAAAACAGCAACAAATCAGCATGAAAATCTGTACATGAAAAGTCTTCTAATAGTCTATTATTAGTATTAATATTAATCACAGAATGCTGGAGTTGAAAAGGATGCAAGGGGTCATCTGACCCGACCCAGAGCAGTGAAGGAATCACAACCAATATTAAAAATAAAAAATATTCCTTCTAGTAGCACCTTAAAGACCAACTAAGTTAGTTCTTGGTATGAGCTTTCGTGTGCATGCACACTTCTTCAGATACACGTGTATCAGTGTATCTGAAGAAGTGTGCATGCACACGAAAGCTCATACCAAGAACTAACTTAGTTGGTCTTTAAGGTGCTACTAGAAGGAATATTTTTTATTTTGACTATGGCAGACCAACACTGCTACCTATCTGTAACCAATATTAATTTATTGATCTCCTTTTACCTGAGTCTCACTTGCAAAAATACCATAAAAAACTGCTGAAAGCAGTTTTAGAAATACTGTAGAAAACAACTAAAGGTAGTTTTAAAAGCAACACAAACCGAACACTAAAGCAGAGGGGGGTTAAGGATCAGTGGTTAGAGTGGGTTCTTTGCATGCAGAATGTTTGGTCCCAGGCAGCATCTTCTGTAGGGACCCCTGGCTGAAAACCTGCGGAACTGCTACCAGTTGGTGTAGACAATGGTCTGACTTTATCGAAAGCAACTTCCTGTCTTCCTGTGTAAACCAACCCTATACCGTATTTTTCACTCTATAAGATGCACCAGACCACAAGACGCATCTAGTTTTTGGAGGAGGAAAACAGGAAAAAAAATATTCTGAATCTCAGAAGCCAGAACAACAAGAGGGATCACTCACTGCGCAGTGAAAGCAGCGATCCCTCTTGCTGTTCTGGCTTCTGGGATAGCTGTGCAGCCTGTATTCGCTCCATAAGACGCACACACATTTCCCCTAACTTTTTAGGAGGGAAAAAGTGAGTCTTATAGAGCAAAAAATACAGTAATTAGAGCCTTGAGGACTGGAATCTTATTTTATTTCAAGGTGAAGGTCAGTGGCAGAGCAACTGCTTTGCATGCAGAAGGTCCCAGGCTCAGTTCCCAGGAATAAGGCATCTTCCTGGGTTCCTGTCTTTGTACACGCCACTTTTTCATCCAGCTGGAAAAGCTTGCCGAAACAAAAACATCTCCGATCGTTTTCAGGAATTACAGATCGCAGGCACCTGTCACAGCTCAACAGGGATGCTGTTCCACAAAACACGGAACAAGCACACTTTTCTACCCAATTTTACCTAGCGTGCACATTTTTTTTACAAATGTTTTTTCTCTCCTCCCGCCAAATAAAATGCTGTTTTCAATTATGTGCACCTTTTGCATGTTTTTGCCTAATACGTTCTTTTTTAAAACCTGCTGTTGCTGATGAGCTGCTTTGCAAAAGTCAGAGAAGCACAGGTTTCAGAGGATAGGTGCTCTTTCAATTCACATATTGCTTGGAGAAGTGTGAATAAGGCATGTGGCCCCTGGAGGGTTGGCTTTAGGTCAATGTGGCCCTTGGCTTGAAAGAGTTTAGCCATTCCTGCAATAGAAAACAAGGCAGGGCAGAGCTACTCATCCATCAGTCTAAAGGAGACCCTGCTTCTCCTGCCTTTCGCACACAGAATGGTATCCCGTGCTAGTCCTACTCACTGTAGACCCATTCAACCTTAAATCATAGATCTGTAAAGTTGTGAGGGACTCCAATGCAGGAATCACAGCTAAGGCATCCCTGACACATATATTCTGAACCCGAGAGCTAAGCCCATTTGTGAACGATTGTGTAAGATGCTTGATGTGGACGGCCAAGTGAAGATCCCATATTTGCTGTCTGACTCTGACAAGTTCATGACAGGCAACGTTGCAAGGTTCATGATTGCGATTGAGAAGAACGTTCATCAAAGACAATATTGTGGGCTGTAAAGTGGGCTTGGAAATGTAATAAAGAAACTTATTTGTGTAGGTCTGCATTTCAAGGTATGAATGCAATGCTTTTCTTCTAAAAAAATGTTTAGGGGTGCTCTCATTTTGACTCAAGAAAATCACCATTTTATAGTTCAGATCGGGGGAAATAAAAATAGTAAATACAATGAAATTGGAGAGCTGGACCATAAAGAAGGCTGATCGCCAAAGAATTGATGCTTTTGAATTATGGTGCTGGAGGAGACTCTTGAGAGTTCCATGGACTGCAAGAAGATCAAACCTATCAAACCTTAAGGAAATCAGCCCTGAGTGCTCACTGGAAGGACAGATCCTGAAGCTGAGGCTCCAATACTTTGGCCACCTCATGAGAAGAGAAGACTCCCTGGAAAAGACCCTGATGCTGGGAAAGATGGAGGGCACAAGGAGAAGGGGACGACAGAGGACGAGATGGTTGGACAGTGTTCTTTAAGCTGCCAGCATGAGTTTGACCAAACTGCGGGAGGCAGTGGAAGACAGGAGTGCCTGGCGTGCTCTGGTCCATGGGGTCACGAAGAGTCGGACACGACTAAACAACTAAACAACAACAACAATGAAATTGACTAATCACCGTGCTAGATTCCAACTCCTACTTCGCACATTCGCAGATTCAGGAAAACATGACAGGAAATGAGGCCACCATCGGGGGTAGCAATGGAACTGACGATTCACCATGCTAGAGAAGAAACTAAAAATTTCAAAATGTATCTCTCTTACCATCAGAAAGTACTTCCTGCTGTTTAGTAAGAATCTCCTGACGTGTCACTTGAGTCCATTGGTTCAGATCTTACCCTCCAGAGGAGCAGAAAACAAGCTGGCTCTGTCTTTCATATGGATGTGTGAGCATCCTCTCAGTCTTCTCTCCTCCAAGCTAAGCGCACCCAACTCCCTCAAACGTTCCTCATATGGCTTGGTGTCCAGACCCTTGGTCATCATGGTCACCCTTCTCTGCACATGAATAAGCAAGGTCCATTCATTTCAATGGGTCTACCCCGAGTATAACTTTGCTGGAAAGAGAGACGCATTGTTAGTTTATGTAGACTGACGGAGAAGGCTAAAATCTACCGGCTTCTGTCTCTGGCCCTCCCCACCCCTGGCATGTGGCCCCCAGAAGGGAATGTGGCCCTCTGGCTGAAAATCTCCCCCAACATTGCTCTAACAGGATGGATAACTTTCATGGAGGACCCTTCTACCACTCTGTCATTGTTTGAACTTGGACAGGTCATCTTCATTGCCATGGATTGGACTAGATGACTTTTTTTTATTATTTAATCATTTTTTTATATACAAACATCAACCGCAAAAGACACATACAACAAAAACCATAATAACAATAATAACACAATTTAAAAATTCAGATTTGAATACACTGATATGCCTATGACTACACATTTTTAAACAATATTTTCCCACCTCTCTCTCCTCCCCATACTTCCCATCACTATCCGCCTTATCGCTTAAATGTTGTTCCAGATTTCTTCATATTTATCCATTCTTATTTTGCATCGACATGCAATTCGTTTGTATGTAGCTAATCTGTCCATATTATCAATCCATGTGCTCAATGGAATCTTTTTGTGGCTCTGATTTTGTCCAATTTATGGAATATCCCAATATTCTGTAAAAGGTTTTTATTTTCTCCATAATTCTGGTTTTGTAATAAATAAAAGGAAATCATCCGCAAATAATACAATTTTGTAATTATCTTTGTTGTGCTTTACACCCTGGACTAGATGACTTTCCAACTCGACAGCGCTACGATTCTATGAGATGCTGGGGTTCTGACTTGCAATGAGAGCTCATTTCCACAAGGACCTGGCTGTGTGTGCTTAGAATTCCTCCCGTTCAGCAATATCCTTTCGAATGCTCTATAGACTCACGCCCTCCCTGAAGCCTTGAATCTGCTACGTGTTAGCAGGGTGGGAGAAGAAGACAGTTTCTCTCCCCCTCCCTCTTCCTGTCTCCGGTGGTGTAGGGGCATTTCTCTTTTCAAGTCTCAGCAATGCCGCTGGGACCTGAATCACCTCCATTCGGGAGGCGAGGGTCTAGGATTTTGCCAATGATCGCAGGCGGCACCTGCTTGCCTTTCAACTCTCTGAGCCTACTTTCCTCCTGCTGGTAAGCAGGCAGAGGGGAAAAAGAGACAGGTTTGCACTCTCCTGCTTGGACCGGAGCCAACTAATAATTCATAAAGTGACACAGAGAGGAGGTTGCCAGATCTTTTGAAGACAGGCTTGGCTGTCTTCACCCATGACCGTGGGAAGGTGATCGCAAAAGTATGGAAAGACATCCGTTCAAGGACACCTTCCAGAACTGCAGGAGGTTGTCACATCCGTCCTGCTGATGAAGTTATAAGCAGCCCAGCAAAGGCAGCAAAATCCAGGAACCCTTCCAGCCCTTATGCATGGTGGAAGAACCATAACTCAGTGGTAGAGCACCTGCTTTGAATGCAGAAGGTCCAGGTTCAACCTTCAATGGCATCTCCAGGTAGGACCGAGAAGGCCTGAAATCCTGGAGAGCTACTTCCAGCCAGCCATCATCCCCTTCATGTAATAATAATAATAATAATAATAATAATAATAATAATAATAATTTATTTATACCCTGCCCATCTGGCTGGGTTTCCCCAGCCACTCTGGGCAGCTTCCAACCGAATATTAAAAACAATACAGCGTCACACATTAAAAACTTCCCTAAGCAGGGCCACCTTTGGTTGTCTTTTAAAAGTGGAGGTCTGGAGGTCTGTTCTTAACATAAAACTGTTCTTAACCTGAAGCACCACTTTAGCTAATGGGACCACCTGCTGCCGCCGCGCCGCCGCTGCATGCTTTCTGTTCTCATCCTGAAGCAAAGTTCTTAACCTGAAGTAATATTTCTGGGTTAGCGGAGTCTGTAACCTGAAGCGTATTTAACCTGAAGCGTATGTAACCCGAGGTACCACTGTAAAATAGTTGTTTATTGCCTTGACATCTGCTGGGAGGGCGTTCCACAGGGCAGGCGCCACTATCGAGAAGGCCCTCTGCCTGGTTCCCTGTAATCTCACTTCTCACAGTAAGGGAACCGCCAGAAGGCCCTTGGCGCTGGATCTCAGTGTCCGGGCAGAACGATGGGGGTGGAATTGTGCTCGGAAACGTATGCCGCCTTTCCATAGTTAAAACTATGCTGGAGTCAGCTTGCAACGTAAAGAGATTTGCATAATTGCAAACGTAACTAAAGTTGTCATCAACGATAAATAAAACACAACAGAAAGGGCACAACCAAACTGAGTCGTTCCCACATAAATCGTAAGGTCTAAAAATAAAGACGCAAATATAATTAGTATCAACAACAGCAACGAAAAACCCTAAACATTTGTTCAGCCATCTCAGCTTTTGTAGCTGGAGTTAGGCCTCTGCCCTTCCAGGCCAGGTGGGGAAAAGCCCGCAAGGCAGGGATCAGGTCTTCCAGGACTCACAGCCGAGATGTAGACCAGAGCTTCCCTAACTTTTCATGTTGGCGACACACTTATTAGACACGCACCATTTTGCAACACAGTAATTCAGTTTCGCATCATTTCGCGACGCGGTAATTCAGTTTTACTAGCAAACCGGAGGTTAAACTAACCCCTTTCCAGCCCCAGGAGGCGCATGGGGAGTGTTCACACAACACACCTACACACTGCAGCCGACACACTAACGTGTCATGACACAAAGTTTGGAAAGCTCTGATGTATTTTTTTTTTTTTAAAGCAATTTATTAAATTTTACAATAAAAATAGACATAATAATCAATGTAACATCGGTCTTAACTTATTTTCACATTTTCTTTGGACTTCCTCACACCTCCCGCTCCCATTTTCATCGTTAAAACATTTTGTCAGCAATTTATCATCTTGTTTAAATTCTTATATCCCTTCTATATTTCATAATCATATAATTCTCAAAAGGAGCTAACTTTTCACAGTCTTACTTATTTTCTTAAAAAAGCTTCTAAATTTAGTGGTGCTCAGTTGTTTTAGTCTAGCATCTTATTTAGCATTCACTCAGATTACAATACTTTTGTAGATAGTTCTTAAATTTCTTCCAGTCCTCCTCAATCCTCTCTTCTCCCAGGTCGCGGATTCTGCCGGTCATTTCAGCCAGTTCCATGTAGTCTATCAGTTGTATCTGCCATTCTTCCAGTGTGGGTAGATCTTGGGTTTTCCAATGTTTTGCGAGAAGTATCCTTGCTGCTGTTGTTGCATACATAAAGAATGTCTGGTCCTTCTTTGCCACCCCTTGGCCGACAATACCCAAAAGGAAGGCCTCTGGTTTCTTAGTGAAGGTATATTTAAATACCTTTTTCAGTTCATTATAGATCATTTCCCAGAACGCCTTCACTTTAGGGCAAGTCCACCAGAGGTGGAAGAACGTTCCCTCGCACTCTTTGCATTTCCAACACTTATTATCAGACAGGTGGTAAATTTTAGCAAGTTTGACTGGGGTCATGTACCATCTATAAATCATTTTCATTACATTTTCTTTCAGGGCGTTACATGCAGTAAATTTCAGTCCATTATTCCACAACCTCTCCCAGTCCTCAAACATGATATTATGCCCAATGTCCTGTGCCCACCTTATCATAGCCGATTTAACCGTTTCGTCTTGTGTATTCCATTTCAACAGCAAGTTGTACATCCTTGAAAGTACCTTAATCTTTGGTTCTAACAATTCTGTTTCTAGTTTCGATTTCTCCACCTGGAACCCTAATTTCTTATCATTTTTAAAAACTTCTTTGATCTGAGCGTAATGTAACCAGTCTCGCACTTTGTCTTTCATTTTCTCTAAACTCTGCAATTTCCATTTGTCTCCATCCTTTTCTAGTATTTCCCAATATTTTGGCCATTTGGCCTCCATATTGGGTCTTTTTCGGGCCTTGGCTTCCAAAGGTGAAAGCCACCTTGGTGTTTTATTTTCCAGCAAGTCTTTATATTTTGACCAGACATTAAACAATGATTTTCTGACAATATGGTTCTTAAAGGCCTTATTTGCTTTAACCTTGTCATACCATAAATATGCATGCCATCCAAAGGTATTGTTAAACCCCTCCAAATCCAACACATCAGTGTCTTCAAGAAGTAGCCAGTCTTTTAGCCAGCAGAACGCTGCGGCTTCGTAATACAACTTTAAGTCTGGCAGGGCAAAGCCCCCTCTTTGTTTTGCATCGGTTAATATCTTAAACTTAATTCTGGGCTTTTTGCCCTGCCAGACAAACTTGGAAATGTCTCTCTGCCACTTCTGAAAGCACTCCGTTTTGTCCAAAACCTGAAGTGTTTGAAATAAAAACAGCATCCTTGGCAATACATTCATCTTAATAGCAGCAATTCGGCCTAACAAGGAAAGTTTCAATTTTGTCCAACTATCTAGGTCTCTCTTAATTTCTGTCCAACATTTTTCATAATTGTCCTTAAATAGACCTAGATTTTTTGCTGTTATGTTTACCCCTAGGTATTTCACTTTTTTCACCACATTAAGTTCCATCTCATTCTGAAACCGTTCTGACTCTGTATTAGTCAAATTTTTCCCCAAAACCTTAGTTTTCTGTTTATTTAATTTAAATCCAGCCACCCGACCAAAGTCATTAATCAGTTGTAATACTCTTTTCGTACTGGGCTCTGGCTTCTGCAAAGTCAAAACCAGGTCATCTGCAAAAGCTTTTAATTTATATTGTTTCTGACCAACCTGAATTCCTTCCACCAACTGATCCCTTCTAATCATGTTCAATAGCACTTCCAGAACCGAAATAAATAACAAAGGGGAAATAGGGCAACCTTGTCGTGTCCCTTTTTCAATTTTAAACTCTTCCGTAACCACATTATTAACTATCAGTTTAGCTTTCTGTTCTGAATATATCGCCTCAATCCCATTTTCAAAACCCCGTCCCACTCCCATCTCTTTTAAATTTCCCATCATAAATTTCCAGGAGATATTGTCAAAGGCCTTCTCCGCATCTATAAAAATTAAAACTGCTTTTGTATTTATATCTGTTTGCAGAAGTTCCAAGATGTCAATAATGTTCCTTGTATTAGCAAACAGATGTCTTCCTGGGAGAAAGCCAGCCTGGTCCTTATGAATTACTTCATTTAAAACTTTTTTAAATCTATTTGCCAAAATGTCTGCAAATATTTTATAATCCACATTTAAGAGAGAGATGGGACGGTAGTTCTTAAGTTGTGTCTTTTCAGCTTCCGACTTTGGTATTAATGTGATAAATGCTTCCTTCCACGACTCCGGTGCCCTCCTCCCCTCCATAATTTCATTGCTGACCTCCATCAAAGGTTGTATCAAATAGTCTTTCAATGTCTTATAGTACTTGGAGGTCAGCCCATCTGGTCCTGGAGATTTGCCAAGTTGCATGTTCTGGATAGCTTGTTCGATCTCCTGTCGTGTTATTTTAGAATTCAGGATTGTCCTATTTTCTTGTGACAATTTAGATAATCCGTTTTTTGCCAAAAATTGTTTAATCTCAACATCATCTTGCGGCCCTTGGGTGTATAATTTTTTGAAGTATCTCTGGAAACACTTTCTAATGTCCACCGGATTCTGGATGTTTTTTCCATCAACCTCCAAGTTTGTAACAGTGTTTAATCTTTGTCTTCTCTTCAACTGCCAAGCTAGCAGTTTTCCACATTTATTCGCCGACTCAAACGTTTTTTGTTTCATTAATTTAACCTTCCATTCAATTTCCTGATTTATCAACTTGGAATATTGTGTTTGATAAAGTTTAATTTCTCTCAGAGTTGGCTGTGACTTCGGATTCACTCTTAATTTCTTCTCTAATTCTTTTATTTTATCCAAGATCTTATCTTTTTTCTCATTATATGTTCTTTTCTTCACTGCATTCTGTTGTATCAAGAATCCCCTCATTACAGCTTTGCTTGCGTCCCAGATTATTCTTTTTTCCACCATATTATTCATGTTTATCTCAAAATAGTCCTTCAAAACTTTTTGGGCCTTCTTGGTAATTTCCTGATCTCTAAACAAATTGTCATTCATCTTCCATCTAAAGGATCCAGTTGGTAATAGTGTCATATCCATCTTTACTGCATTGTGGTCAGAGCAGGTCTTTGGGCAGATTTCCACTTTTCTAACCTTAGGTGCCAGGCCTCTGGAAATCCATATTTGGTCGATTCTTGTCCAGGTCAGTTGGGCTTCAGAAAAGAATGTTCCCTCTCTTCCTAGTGGGTTCTTTGTCCTCCAAATGTCAATCAAGTCCATATTGTCAGTCATTTCAAAAAAGGTTTTAGGTAGTCTGCCGTCTTTTGTAACATTTTGACTTTGTGACTTGTCCATGTTAGTTGATACGACCCCGTTCATATCTCCCATCATTATGATGTTGTTGTAGTCTAGATAATCCAGCATTGTCTCCTGCAACTTCTTGTAAAATTCCGATTTCCCTTCATTAGGTGCATAAATTCCTAATATCAGCAGTTTCTCTCCTTGATATTGTATCTCAATGGCCAAAATTCTTCCATGTTCATCTTTAAATAAGAATTTAGGTGACAGGCTCTCTTTTGCATATATCACTACGCCTCTCTTCTTAACTTTGTCCGAAGATACAAATTCCTGGCCCAATCTTTTATTTATTAACACTTTTCTGTGGAGCCTCGTCACATGTGTTTCTTGTAAACAAATAATGTCCAATTGTTCTTTTTTTAATATATGAAATATTTTCTTCCTTTTTTCCGGAATGTTACAACCATTAATATTCCAGCTCAACAGTTGCAGAGACATCCTGGATTATCTGGTTATTTTTCAAGGGGTGGTATCTTCTCAGGGACTTCAGGTTCCACAGGTGCTGATGTTGGTGTTGGCGTTGCCTCAGGCCCAGCAGGTAGTTCAATTCTTTTTTGAAGGTCCTCTCCGTGTGTAGACAGGAATTTGTCTCTCTCTTCCAGTGTTCTAACTTTAACCTTTCTCCCTCTAAAGGTAAAAGATAATCCTTGAGGAAATTCCCACCTAAATGGAATTGCGTTGCTCCTTAGTAGTTTAACAAGTTCAGAATAGGCGGTTCTAAGGTCAAGCAGTAGTCTTGGGATATCTTTATAAATTTCAATTCTTCTATCCAACACCTCCAGTGATTTTACAAAATGTAATCCCAGAATCTTATCCCTTTCCTCCTTTGATCTCAATGTTATCAAACAGTCTCTGGGCCTCTCCTTCTTTATGAATCTTCCAAGTCTGAAAGCTGACACAATTTTAAAGTCCTTTTCTTCCAAGTTCCAGAACTTGGAGAATTCTTTAGTCAAAAACTCAGTTAGATTTCCTTCTTCTGCCTCTTGTAGTGATCTAATCCTTAAGTTATTCTCACGGTTTCGCAGTTCTATCATCGAGAGATAAATCTGGTGTTCCCCAACTTGTTTAGTGAGTGGTCTTACCTCTTGCTCTAAATTTTCAAATCTTTGTCTAGTGTCCTCAGTCAATTTCCGATTTTCTGCTGAGGCCTCAGTTAGCTGTCCAATTGCTTGTGCATTCTGTGTCACTTGTGTGGTTAATTTGTTTAAACATTCTGTATTTTTATCAATCTTTGCTGATTGGGCATCTGCTTTCTTGTCCAAAGCTTCCAATTTTTCAAAGATTTTATCTAGTATAGAGGCAGATGCTCCTGAGGCCATATCTTCCAATTGTAACTGCTCTGCTTCGCCCTCACCCTCCACTTCTGAGGGCAAAGCAGGCACAGATGATCTGCGTGTCTGTAAGGCTGAGGTTAGAGTTGTTAGAGTTGTTTGTTTAGCTCTCCCTCTTTTTCTTGTGCCACTCATTCCAACGTTATCTATCAGTCAAGGTCACACTGAGTTGTTCCCATGGGAATGGAAAGGTCCAGAGCAAGCAAACAGCAAGGGAATCGAAAGTAAAAAGTGTATGTAAAATCACTGTTATAATCCAGTCCTCTAGAGGGAGCTTGATCTATCTTTCAGAGTCTAAATTAATGTCCAAGAACCTTCAGATACAAATACTTAGCAGAGTTTATAAATGATTACCTTGTTGCAGACAGTGCTTATTTATTTCCAAAAAGAATGTTTCAAATTTAAAAGGTATCAATACCCTCAGATTGTTTCCAGTTCCAATATGCTGTATCCAAATCTGCAGTACTGACAGCTCCCTTAGTACTCAGGCAGCTCCTGACTCTGGGTTTCACCTTTAAATTTGTAATCCAATAAGAGGAGGAAAGTCAAGTACAAATAGCAATCCCAAATCTTTAACTTGAAGTCTTTACTTTAAAATGCAAGTTCAAATAGATGC
The DNA here is from genome assembly GCF_964106645.2 of Podarcis pityusensis. Taxonomy (NCBI): domain Eukaryota; kingdom Metazoa; phylum Chordata; class Lepidosauria; order Squamata; family Lacertidae; genus Podarcis; species Podarcis pityusensis. The sequence continues at coordinate 77,605,772 of NC_138033.1, forward strand.
TTAGATCTGTAAAACTTAAAGTCTCTTTCTTTTCAGCCTCCACTCCTCCAGCTGATTGCTTTTTTTTCAAGTTCAATGGCTGCGGAAGACGGACTTCCTGCTTCCACGTCTCTCCGCTCACAGCCAAGTTCAAGCCAATTTAAATTTCCCTTTTAAAGTCTCAAATTCCGAGTGATTCAGTCTTTTACTCACAAATTAGTTGCTTTTTTGTCCGGATCCGTAATTTGGCAGGAAAAGGGATCAGCGCTCACCGACAGCAGCAGCGCGGCTTCGCTCCTCAGGCTGCGAAACAGCTCACAGCGCCGCAACCCCCCTCCGTGCTCCGGAGCCCCTTACGGGGTTCCTTCTGCACTTGGAGGGTCGCTCTAGGCGCCCACCGAGCCTCAAGACCCCAGGCTCTTGCCGCCTGGGGTTTTCCGATGTGGGTCTCCGCTTCGCCGTAGCGGACGACCCGTTGCCTGCGGAGCCTCCTCTCCCGTTCAGAAGAGGACCGCCATTGTCGTTCGCGCCGCCCCCGGAAGTCGAGCTGGAAAGCTCTGATGTAGACAGTATGGAGCTCGACTGACCAATGGGTTGGAAATGGTTCCTGATCTAAAAGGCCAAAGGTGAGCCATGCCTGTTATACCCTTGCGACACACTGCCTTGGTTGTCTTCAGCTAAGTCCTACACAGAGTAGACCCATTGAAAGGAGTGGACCTAAGTTGGTTTTTTCTTATAATCACATTTTTCTGTAAAGGTAAGTTTTTAGACTAAGAACATAAGAAGAGCTCTTCTGGATCAGGCCAGTGATCCCTTAAGCAGGCCTTGAGCACAAGAATACCATCCCCTCCTGTGATTTCCAGCAAATCCGAGTGCAGAAACATTACTGCCTTTGGCCGTGAAGGCACAGTATACACATCAGGGCTTGTAGCCACTGATAACACTCTCCATGAATCTGTCCAATCCTCTTTTAAAGCCTTCGAAGTTGGTGGCCATCACAGCCTCGTTCGGGAGCAAGTTCCACAGTGTAACGAAGTTTTGAATTGTATATATGGGCAAAGAAGAAGAAGAAGAAGAAGAAGAAGAAGAAGAAGAAGAGGAGGAGGAGGAGTTTGGATTTGATATCCCGCCTTTCACTCCCTTTAAGGAGTGTCAAAGCGGCTAACATTCTCCTTTCCCTTCCTCCCCCACAACAAACACTCTGTGAGGTGAGTGGGGCTGAGAGACTTCAAAGAAGGGTGACTGGCCCAAGGTCACCCAGCAGCTGCATGTGGAGGAGCGGAGACGCGAACCCGGCTCACCAGATTACGAGACTACCGCTCTTAACCACTACACCACACTGGCAGATAATAAATTAAAATAATAGAAAGGTAGCTTACCTAGGAGAAAATACTGATTCTAAACCTCTGCTGCCTTTGTGGATATCTTTGGGAGAAGAAAAGGCTAGGAGTAAACGCTACACAGGTCCAGAGTGGAGTCCCTAAGGCGGTTGGCTGGCGCCTCGTACACAGTGACGTCGCAAGTGTCAGGAGCTCATGACTGGCATGTTCTCTCCTTCCTGGTCAATCATACGGGAGCTTTAAAAGCTTTCTTCAGCCCAAACATCACAGCGACCGATGCCAACAGACTTCGGCACCACTTAGGGATCCGCAGAGTCTTCGCAGCTTGTGTAACAGAGCTCAGCAACTCAGCATTTTGGCTAATCTACTTTATTTACATATAAACACACACGGAGCACTGCAACATGGCTCCCTCTCTCTCTAGCATCAGACAGCAAAGAGAGAGAAAACAAAGGACAATACTCCCACTTCATGGAACACAGTAACACAAACATCCTGTCTCCGTCACTTCCCACTCTGTGGAGTCAAAACATACACCGTCATGTGAAAGACAAAAATCCCATGACTGCAATCATGGAGCAGGAATTCTAACAGCAAGGTGGGGGCGGGGGGCGGTGCAGCCACAGCCGCATGTGGAGGATCCTCCATTCATGGCTGCAGCCGTGAACGGAGGATCCCACCACTGTCTGTATGGTGTTCGAGCGGCACCGGCAGCAAACTGCTATGTACAATGCATGTGCGGTGTCACAAGCATGCGCTGTGCATAGCAATGCCGCACATGCACTGTACATAGCAGTTTGCCACCGGCGCTGCTGGAGCGCTGTACGGACGGCGGTGGGATCCCTCCGCCACCAGCAGGAGCCACTTACGGCAAGCCAGGGGCCCCCCTCCCAGCCTCCCTCCCTCCCCATCTCGCCGTAAGCAACCCCCGCTTTGCCACTTTACAGCGAGCCGGGGAGGGAGGGAGGGGGACGGACAGAAGCCATGGCTCCTGAGCTGCACAGCTTTGCCAGTGCCCTGGTAAAGCGGCATAGCTCTCCCCCTTTCCCCGACAGCTCAGGGTATTTGGGAGTCACAGTGGTGGGGGCACAGAGGCGTAGGAAGGGAGGGCGGACCACTCCAGGTGTCACCCAGAGTGGGTGACATTTGGTGCCCGCGCATGACTCCCAAGTCTACCCTGAGCTGTAAATGTGGGGGGGGGGGTGACATAAACAATTTCGTGCCGGGTACCACCTGGGCTTGCTACGCCTCCTTCCGGCAACTCCTGCAGCCAAGCTGGAGGAGACTCTTAAGAGTCCCATGGACTGCAAGAAGATCAAACCTATCAAACCTTAAGGAAATCAGCCCTGAGTGCTCACTGGAAGGACAGATCCTGAAGCTGAGGCTCCAGTACTTTGGCCACCTCATGAGAAGAGAAGACTTCCTGGAAAAGACCCTGATGCAGGGAATGATTGAGGGCACAAGGAGAAGGGGACGACAGAGGACGGGATGGCTGGACAGTGTTCTCGAAGCTACCAGCATGAGTTTGTTTGTTTGTTTGTTTTTAATGATATTTATTAAAGTTTCACATGAAAAGAAACACATTAATAAAAAATAAAAAGAATTTAAAAATAAAAAGAAAAATACACAATACAGAATACAAAAAGAAAAAAGAAAAAACAGTTAAAAATAATTCCATCTTTTCATCACTACTTTTACATTTACTTATTTCCCGGACCTCCTCATACCTCCCTCTTTTGTATTCCAATTCAGTTTGTTTGTCCAGCAATTCCTTTCCCTCCTTTTTAATCCCAATCCTTAATATTAATATAATATAACATTAAATTTTTACCTATTAAAAACCAATTTTCCATTCTTTTAACCTTTTTAATCCTAATCCTTAATCTTGATCTATATATAACAGCATGAGTTTGACCAAACTGTGGGAGGCAGTGGAAGACAGGAGTGCCTGGCATGCTCTGGTCCATGGGGTCACGAAGAGTCGGACACGACTAAACGACTAAACAAAAAAATGGTAATAATAGTAATAATAATTAATAGACCCGGCCTGCTATTCTCAGACACCGTGGACATTGTTCCATCAGCAGTGTTGAAATAAGAGTGAACCACTTGTCTGTTTGGATTTTGTATGTGGAAAGGGGCCATCTTGTTCTTTGCCTCAGGCAGCAAAGCCTCTTGCGCCGGCCCTAACAGCCTGGCGGGTGTTGCTGTGGATCTTGAAAGCACTGGGTGGGTTGATTTAGGCTCGCATAGTTTCCTCTCGCCAAAAGGGGCTGAGAAACGTCAGTCTTAGCACTCCTTCCTATCTCTGATCTGGAAGACCCAACTGCCCAGGCGTCTGCATGAAGATTTTTGTTTTCAAAATCCATTTGAATTTGCAAGGAAGGGATGCATTCGGCTCACTGCCTACTCCTTCATGTAATTATGAGAAGTAGCGAGTGTCGAGTGAGGTTCAGGGGGCCACCGGCAATTGGATGCATTATTCATTGTTCTCCAAGAACGAGGCTCTTCCCATCCAGGTCTGCATGCTGATTCCTTTTGAAAAATGATCATCATAATAAGAGCCACAGGAAAACTCTTTGGGATATGTTTCTTCTTTTTCCTCCCTTAATGGCCCAACTTTCTCAGCCAAGCCTGGCCAATTAGCAGAGTCCCGGAAAGCACCAGGGCTTGACATTTGCACAAGTAGGACCCCAGCCAACACCCATGGTTGGCTTAGGGAGAATTGCCTTCTTCTGAAACAAACACATATGAGTTTTCTTTTGCCCCCCCCCCCTTAAGTCAGATTTCAGCATTCGACTCTGAAATGCCGACTTGTGAATCTCAGCTTGGTGATGTGTCCAGGGCTGGATTTGGGTTTGATGAGGCCCTAAGCTACTGAAGGGACGCGGGTGGCACTGTGGGTTAAACCACAGAGCCTAGGACTTGCTGATCAGAAGGTCGGCGGTTCGAATCCCCACTATGGGGTGAGCTCCTGTTCCTCGGTCCCTACTCCTGCCAGCCTAGCAGTTCGAAAGCACGTCAAAGTGCAAGTAGATAAATAGGTACCGCTCTGGTGGGAAGGTAAACGGCATTTCCGTGCGCTGCTCTGGTTCGCCAGAAGCTTCCATTGGTGACAGCCACCTTGGGGTTTTATTTTCCACTAAATCTTTATATCTTATCCAAACATTAAACAATGCTTTCCTAACAATATGGTTTTTAAATGCTTTGTGTGCTTTGACCTTATCATACCATAAGTATGCATGCCACCCAAATACATTGTTAAAACCTTCTAAATCCAAAATGTCTGTGTTTTCAAGAAGTAGCCATTCTTTCAGCCAGCAAAAAGCTGCTGATTCATAGTAAAGTTTAAAGTCTGGCAGGGCAAATCCACCTCTTTCCTTGGCATCAGTTAATATCTTAAATTTTATTCTGGGCTTCTTGCCCTGCCAGACAAATCTAGAAATATCTCTCTGCCACTTCTTGGAACAGTCCATCTTATCTACAATTTGTAGTGTCTGAAACAAAAACAACATTCTAGGCAATACATTCATCTTTATCACAGCAATACGGCCCAGCAGTGAGAGTTTCAAATTTGACCAGATTTCTAAACCTTTTTTCACTTCAGTCCAACATTTTTCATAATTATCTTTAAATAAGTTCCCATTTTTGGCTGTCATATTAATCCCCATGTCATATTAATCCCCATGTCATATTAAACTGTCCTTTGTCAACAACAAATTGTTGCTGTTTTTCGTGTTGAATATATGCTATATGGTAATTTGTGGACCTAATATGTATCTAAAGCCATTTGCACATATTGCCATGCAACTAGTCCATGCAGAATGTAGGCACCCTATATATAGAAATGACCAAGCAGTGATATTTTAGGGAGCAGGCTAGCACTACTTACAACACAAGGGAGCCTATACAACACAAAACACTGTTGCTGTATGTAGGATTTATTTTATTTGTTTTTTTAATCTTATATTTTGGAAATGTACATCCAGTGGTTTTTTCCTTTAATTTTTTGGGGGCTCCTAAGAGAGAGTGGGGGCCTAAGCTATAGCTTGTTTGGCTTATACGTAAATCCGGCACTGGATGTGTCGCTGTATGACAGCAAATGCTTGGGTCTGGGAGTTCTGCTCATCTGGATAGTCTTCAATTCAGGGCCGGCTCTCTCATGAGCCATGGTGAGGCAGACGCTTCAGTGGCAGAATGGGAGGAGCGGCAGATGTGGATCAGAACCCTAACTCACTTTCCTTGCCGGACAGGCATGTGCAAAGAGCTGGGGTTTTTCCAGCTAGGTTTACTTATTTATTGTTTTATTTCTTTATTGCATTGATAGCCGGCCTTTTCCTCCAAGGGGGTGTACCATGGTCCTCCCCCTCCTCAATTAATCTCCACAGTAATCCTGTCAGGTAGGCTGCACTGAGGTCTCATCCCCACTTCCCCTTGTCCCTCTGCTTTTCCGCAGGGAAAAAACACACTCAGTTGGTGCAAACGGCAATTGGGTTTTCCACAGATAGCCTTTGGTTCTGATTTAGAGCTAAAGAGCAGGTTTTCCCTGGGAAATGGGTGGGGAAAGGGTTATTCAAAGAAGCAGAAAACATATGTCAAGCAGAAAACTGTTCAGAGCCGTGTTTTCTAAGGCATGGCACAACAGCAGTGCAGAAGAGCACTCAGAGGCAGCAACTGGTCCCCAGGTCACATAATGAGCTTCATGAGCAACTGGAGGCGGGATTTGAACCCTAGTCTCCCTGGGGTGTCGACACATGGGTGGCGCTGTGGGTTAAACCACAGAGCCTAGGGCTTGCCGATCAGAAGGTTGGCAGTTCGAATCCCCGCGATGGAGTGAGCTCCCATTGCTTGGTCCCTGCACGTCAAAGTGCAAGTAGATAAATAGGTACCACTCTGGTGGGAAGGTAAATGGCGTTTCCGTGCGCTGCTCTGGTTCGCCAGAAGCGGCTTAGTCATGCTGGCCACATGACCCGGAAGCTGTACGCCGGCTCCCTCGGCCAATAAAGCAAGATGAGCGCCGCAACCCCAGAGTCGGTCACGACTGGACTTAATGGTCAGGGGTTCCTTTACCTTTACCTCCCTGGGGTCCTAGCTGACACTCTAACCAAGAAGCACTTCTTGGAGTCAGGCTTTTTTTATATAAAAATGTTTAGGGGTACTCTCATTTTGACTCAAGAAAGTCACCATTTTATAATTCAAATCGAGGGGAATAAAGACAGTGAATGGACAAAAGTACAAAATGTTTAGGGGTACGTGTACCCCTGTGTCTCCCCAGGGAGAGAAAAAACCACTGCCTTTATCCTGGTTTAGAAGCTAATTGCTGAAATCCTCCTCCTTCCCATCCCTCCATCCCTGTCACACCACCCTCCTCCTTCAAAGCGCTGCCAGTTTTACTCATCCCCAGCCTGACAAAACCGTGTCACCCCCCAAAACCTGCAAAGAAACTGGCAGGAATTCTTTACGTTTCTCCTTCACTTAGAGAGGAACACTTGTCAGCAAAAGCTGGGCTAATCCTTTCCCTAACTCTTCAAAGCTGCCCAGTTCCCCCCCCCACACACACACACACTGTCACCCCGCCCCCTCCTTCAGGAGACACCAATGAAAAGCAGGCGCCTCTCCTTTGATGTCAAGTCCCCTTTCAAGTGCTGGCTGCAAAGCCTCAACTTTTTAAAATGGGAGAGAGATTTGTCTCAGATCAGCTTCTCTCTCTGCACTGCCTTCTAAACTCTCCTGGGTGAGCTTTGGCCACCTTCAGCTTCAATATTGCTGCCTGCCGCCCTGATCTCTGTGCAGTGAGAGACTCCCAGAGGCAACCTGAGCCTAAAGTGGAAGGACTCACAACACTGACACCCTCAACAGATCTTGCTTCTCCTTTAGTTTTAGCTATGGATCCAGCACAGAGCAAGCAGGTCTCTGGGTCTCCAGCTTCCAGCCTGTTTCCAGCTCAGTTCATACACACACAACTCTGCTATTGTTCTCCTATCTATAGCTCAGTCTCACTCGCTGGATCATCATGAAATAAAAAAATTAAGGTCTTATATATATAATAAATGTTCATAAATGTACCAAGCAAACACGTACATAAATACATAAACCACATGTCTGAAGCAGCACAGGAAAACAGCCCTGGAACGATTTTGGCTCCCAAACTGACCAAATGTTTTCTCTGCAAGGTCAAAGGAAAATGGAAAATCCTCCCCGTTGTCTTTTCATTCACAAAACCTGTCTTAAGGGTATGTCTGTGTATGAATAGGGTGAGCCTGTGACCTAGCTCAGGAACTAAGTATTTATCATTACAAAAGACTGGTCAGGCTCCCCAGGGTATCCAATCAAGTGACCATTAACAGGTAATCTGCCAGACAGGAGATAAACAATGCGCTCAGATTTCTGTTGTAGACCGCCCTTTCTGTGATGTAGGTATGACGTATCTGGGGAGTGGTCTTGAGCTGCACCCCTTCTGTGATGTAGGTATGATGTTTCTGGGGGTGGTCTTGGACTCCAAGGCGGGCAATTTAAAATGTCTATATAAGGGCGGACACACTTGTGTTCTGGGTCCTCCTCCTTCTCTTGCGTGTGAAGGGGGCAGCCTGTTGCAACAGTTCAATAAAGATCAGGCTTACTAGCTGCTTTGCTTCTCAATATTCTCTGGTTGGCCTCTGTTATCTTCTCCGACCAATGGAGAACTTGTAAAGGACTCTAAAAGGGCTCTTGTGTCCCCCATAAGGGAATAAGGGCAGATTTTCATTTATTACTATCACCTTGTCGAGGTGAATGGGCTTGCATACTCCTGTGACCCTTGTGAGTGAAGCCATCGGGAGTTTCGTACTCCCAGCAGGGTCACCCAAGGCGGTAAGGTCGAAGGGGAGGAGCTAGACAAATAAAGATGCAAGAAGCCCTCAACGGCAGAACAGGCAGAAGATAACAAGCAGTATGTTACAACAGCTGTGAAGGCAGATAAAGGCTGCAGCAGATAAGAATCTACTGGTTGTGGTGATACTCATGCCATCAGAATAGAGCCTTACCTGCGTGCACTGATCTACACACAGAAATCAAATTCACGCACAGGTGTCTTTCAGAAAAACACTGGCCTGCGAGCACTCCAATTGGAGAACAGCCTTTACCCAAGGTGTCATGGGCTTTGAAGATGCTCAAACTCAGACGAAAGGGAGAAACGTGCTAAGAGGAAGGCACGATAGGTGTTATATACTGAAGTTCTCACTCTGGGCCAGCAGGGGGATACTGCAGATAGTTCAGATCCACATATGCAAATAAGGGATCGAAAGTGATGTTCGGTGATTGGATAGTTACAGAAAATGGTTACTGTTGCGTTCTAGTGAAGCTCTATATAAGCAGGCTGGCTGAACCCTTCAGTTCAGTTCTGTTCCGGCCTGTGAATAAACAAGAGCTGTTTGAAGAATCGCTGTGTCGTCTGATAAGTTCACGCACAACTTAACAATAGGCAAACCAGCACCGTGATCAACTCTCTCCTGGAAACCCATGTCCCCACTGTGGAAGAACATGTGGATCCAGAATTGGCCTTCACAGTCACTTATGGACTCACTGTTAAAACTGTGTTTGTGGAAGACAATCTTACTCGGCTACGAGTGATCGCCGAAGAAGATAGCTCGGTGAGGGGGGTGGAGGAAAGATCCATGCGATAACCTAGAGCATGGGTAGGCAAACTAAGGCCCGGGGGCTGGATACAATAACCTTCTAAATCCGTCCCGCGGATGGTCTGGGAATCAGCGTGTTTTTACATGAGTAGAATGTGTCATTTTTTATTTTTTATTTTGACAAAGTAATAACCATAAATAAATAAGAATAAAAAGGTGCCCCACCATTGAGGCCATTCCATTCTAATTATCCAACCTTCCAAAATTTCAACACCTCTTGCGATGGTTTGACCCCTTTCCGTTGTAATAGGACAAATTCTACAGACACTTTCCATATTTCTTCAAAATCATTTCTCCTGCGTATTCCTCCTCTTACGTTAATGGCACGTGTTAATTCATTATTCATAGCTCTGTCCCACACCTCTTTATACCTTTCTTCCATTTTATATTCTGCTTGCCCCTTCCACTTCCTAGCTACAATAACTCGGGCAGCTGTCAATGAATTTGTGAGCGAGTTCTTCCTAGCCTGTGAACCTTCCACCCCATCGTAAATTGATAATAATGCCACCTCTGGACTTTCGGTCAGCTTTAACCCAGTGATTTCTGTTATCTCCTTAAACACCCTTTGCCAGAAAAATTGTACATATTTACACCCCCACTACATGTGAACATAATTCCCGGTTTCCTGGCATCCTCTCCAAAATAACACCGAATATTCTTTGTTTATTTGATTTACCGTATTTTTTGCTCTATAAGACTCACTTTTTCTCTCCTAAAAAGTAAGGGGAAATGTGTGTGCATCTTATGGAGCAAATGCAGGCTGCGCAGCTATCCCAGAAGCCAGAACAGCAAAAGGGATTGCTGCTTTCACTGCGCAGTGATCCCTCTTGCTGTTCTGGCTTCTGAGATTCAGAATATATTTTTTCTTATTTTCCTCCTCCAAAAACTAGGTGCGTCTTGTGGACTGTGCGTCTTATAGAGTAAAAAATACGGTAATCTGACTGGTTTTAAATACCACTCTTTTATACCATCTATACCCCAGCCTGCCTGCCTGCCCCTCATTATTAAGCCTAGCTCAGCAGTGAGGAACCTCCAGCATGTGCATTAGACTACTGCAGAGTGCTTTTTGTGGGACCGCCCTGGGACTCCAGATGGAGTAGAGTGTGACAGCCACACTGCTGGTAATTAAAACATCTGCATTGCTTGCCTATCTCCTACCGAGCCAGGCTCAAAGTCCTGGTGTTAATTCACAAAGCCCTGAACAACTTAGGTCCAAGGAACCTTCAGGCGCCACCTGAACCCCGATATCGCAGCTCAGTCACTGAGATCATCTGCAGCAGCGTCACGAGTCACCCTCTGAATTAGTGAGGCTTATTTAACATCGACACAAAACCGAGCTTTGAGCGTCACCAGCCCAGCCACGTGGAATGCTCTTCCAATAGAGATTCAGCCGACGTCCTCTCTATTGACCTTTAAACGTTTGCTGAAAATGTTTATATGCCACCAGACCTATGCAAGCAATTAATAAAAGGTCCTTCTGCAATGGCGAGTTTAAAATGTCTGCTTTTAGAATTGCATGTGGTTTTTATTGTTTGGTTCTTTTATATAATTGTTGTAAATGGCTCTGGTATTTTTATAGGTAAACGATGGAAGCCCTCTCCCAGGAGGCAGCGATGACCACCAATTTAGGTATCTTAAAAGAGGATTAGACAAATACTCAGACGAGATTGCTAACAGTGGCTACTGCCAACTTTACTGTGCGCTTGTGAAACAAGGACCACTTATAAATGCCACCCCCAACTCCTTGAAAGATTCCATCAGTGGCATCTCTGAAAAATTGTACATATCACTTGGGAAGGTGGATAGTGGTGGGAAGTAGGGGGAGGAGAGAGAGGTGAGAAAATATTGTTAAAAAAGGTGAAGTCATAGGTATATCAATGTATTCAAATCTGAATTGTCAAATTGTGTTATTGTTATTATGGTTTTTGTTGTATGTGTCTTTTGCGGTTGTTGTTTGTATCATAGAAAAGATTTAAAAAAAATTTTTTAAATCACTTGGGAAGACAGGCAAACTAGTATCAGTGTACTGGAAGAAGCAAAAATCTCCAGAGTTAAACCAATGATTCTTCGACATCAACTCTGATGGACTGGTCATGTTGTTCGGATGCCCAATTATTGTCTTCCAAAGCAACTACTCTATTCCCAATTTAAGAATGGAAAGCGTAATGCTGGTGGTCAACAAAAGCGGTTTAAAGACACTCTAAAGGCAAATCTTTTTTAAAAAATGTAGTATAAACTGGGAAACACTGGCCTGCGAGTGTTCCAGTTGAAGAGCAGCCTTTACCAAAGGTGTCCTGGGCTTTGAAGACACTTGAACTCAGGATGCAAGGGAGAAACGTGCTAGGAGGAAGGCACGCTTGGCAAATCCACACCGTGATCAACTCCCACCCAGAAACCAATGTCCCCACTGTGGAAGGATGTGCGGATCCAGAACTGGCCTCCACAGCCACTTACGGACTCACTGTTAAAACCGTGTTCATGGAAGACAATCTTACTTGGCTATGAATGATCGCCAAAGAAGAAGAAAAAGCTCTGCCTCCAATACTTCCAGATACTTCCAGTGTCTGGAACTCTCAAGAGGGGAGTTTGCTGCTGTGCTCAAATCCTGCTTGTGGTCTTCCCACTGGGGCACCTGGGCTAGACGGGCCATTGGCCTGATCCAGCAGGCTCGTCTTATGTTCTTGTTGTGATATTGACTAGTGGGCGGCCCCACAGGCCAGCCAGATTTGGCCCACAGTGGATAAGGATCAGGCCTGCTAGTCAGTTCCATGTCCCCATATTCCTTGCTCTAGCTAGATCATTGCAAAGCTCCCTTATTAAAGAATAGTTGGGGAACAGCAAGCCTTTCTCTCTGGCAAATGCACTAAGTGTTCCCAGGTCCTCTTTAGGTTTAATGCCCTGAGTAGAAGATGAAACCTTGGTTTGCTGCTTTAAAGGCAACCTGATTCTCAGTTACAATGCGGGAGTTCCTAATCTGAATTGCTGATGGCGGAGGCTAAGATGCTCAGCTTTGGATCTTGACTTTGTTTTCACATATTTGGGGTAGGGGTGGGGGTGAAATGAGCAGGAGGAACAGCAAAGCGGTACCCTGCCAGCAAACGAGAAGTGCCTTGTTTGCAGACCCCATCAAAGGCCTATCTTATCCCTTAAGGGAGAAAATGGCAGAAATCTCCTCCTGGAGTTCAGGCAGCAAGAAGTGAAAATATTGCTGACTTTTTTTTTTTGCATGGGGATCTTGGGGGACGAAGCGAGCGAGCAAGAGACATCAAAGGCGTTTTGCTGCTCAGAAAACAAAAAAGAGGGTTGGAGGCACAAAAAGGAGCTGTTAAGGTGCTGGTTTTGCTTTCTCCGATGCAGCAAAAATAAATAAATACAAAAACAGGTTTGTTTGAGGGGTTGCATGTGGGTGGAAAACAGCACGAGCCAGTTAGCTCTGGAGAAGCAGTGTAGTGTAGTGGTTAGAGTGTCAGGCTAGGTCCTGGGAGAGACCAGGGTTCAATTTCCCCACGTGGCCATGAAACTCACCAGGTGTGTCCTTAGGCCATTCATTGCCTCTCAACCTCACAATGCTTGTGAGTTTCCCTTTGAGGTATCTGGTTGGCCACTGTGAGAAGATGCTGAATTAGATGGACTTAGCCAGGATATATGTTAGTGGTGGGAGGTCAGCCTCCTGTCATCATCCTTTGTCTGGCTCTGTCCAGCAGATTTGGAATGAAATGCCTCAGCAACAGTTGCTTTAAATTACTTTCTTTTGACCCCTAGCGCTCCAAAAAATCTGTCCAAATCTTTCCACAATTTCTACTTTCAGTTAAGTATTTCTCTTTATTTATTTTGTTTAGGGAGGGGAAAGCTCCACCTTACTCCCCCTCCCTTCCCGGCTGCACCTATGGCCCCTGGCCTGATCCAGCTGCAGGGCTCTTTTTAGGTTTGCATGTACCCTCCATGAGCAAAGGCAGTCGCTGGAAATCACAAGTGGGGAGAACCCTGGCTGAGGGTTTCCTATGATAGACATGGGGCGCGGGTGGCGTTGTGGTCTAAACCACAGAGCCTAGGACTTGCTGATCAGAAGGTCGGCGGTTTGAATCCCTGCGTCGGGGTGAGCTCCCATTGCTCGGTCCCTGCTCCTGCCAACCTAGCAGTTCAAAAGCACATCAAAGTGCAAGTAAATAAATAGGTACCACTCCGGCGGGAAGGTAAACGGTGTTTCCGTGCGCTGTTCTGGTTCACCAGAAGCATCTCAGTCATGCTGGCCACATGACAAGGAAGCTGTACGCCGGCTCCCTCGGCCAGTAAAGCGAGATGAGCGCCGCAACCCCAGAGTCGTCCGCAACTGGACTTGACGGTCAGGGGTACCTTTACCTTTATGATAGACATCTGGTTGACTACTGTGAGAACAGGTTGCTGGACTAGATGGGCAATTGGCCAGATCCCACAGGACTCGTCTCTCCTCCACACTTTATCCTCCCAACAGTCCTGCCAGGTAGACCCCGGCATTGAATGAGCCAGACCATGGAGATGCCATTCCAGAACGAACCGAGCGCCAAGAGCCTTGAGAGCTTTCCCAGCCCTGAAGTGATCCCAGAGTTGAAGGAAGTTTCTTTTTCCAACTCGGAACTTTCTCTGACTCGAGCGCCGACCGCTTTGACCTTAGCAGCCGCAGTTGCTCACGGCATCTCCTCGGAGGCTGCAGCTACAAGATACAGAGTGCGTACATCCCCCTCCTCACAATTCTTTGTGGGGCAGGATTAAAATAAATACACCCACCTCTAGTGCTTTGCGCACAGGATCCTATGGGGAAATCTAAAAGGGAATGTGCATGTTTGCTTGCGGTTTTATCAAAACCCGTTTGCCTAGCTACCGTGCAGAGTGTAAGATTACAGTAAACACTTCTGCCAGCCCCCAGCCGCCACATTGTGCATGCCCCGTGGTGAGCAGGAGTTTTGTTTCAGATTGAGGTTGAATCCTGACAAGACAGAAGTACTGTTTTGGGGGGACAGGGGGTGGGCAGGTGTGGGGGACTCCCTGGTCCTGAATGGGGTAACTGTGCCCCTGAGGGAAAGCCCACTGGGCTGATCTAGAGAAAAGGTGGAGAGATTGATGGAAGTTGCAGAATTAGCAAGTTTAACTAGTAAAAACAGAGGACTAAATGAAACAGTTTTCATGGAGGAAAGGGGAAATGTTTGTAGATTCTTTTTTTTTAAAGTTGTAAATGTGTTAGCCCGCTAGCAGGTTTGGAGTAAGTTCAGCAGTAAAAGTTATTTCAATAATAAAGCTGAGGGGGAAAAGGTATAGATTATTTATAATATGTAGCAGGACAAGATAAATCAGGAGAAAACCAGGGAAAGGTGGGGGGGGGAGTTGACTTTTTAAAGTGAATGTATATTGGTAAATGTTTGGTCGATTGTATTTTATTTGTGAAATTTTAGAAATAAAAATTTAAAAAAATTAGAGGGTGGAGAGGCTCTCCTTTAATCTCGCTGCTGTTAATGAAGCAGCACTGAGGGACTGATGATCTCTAGGAGGAATTTTTTCCTCTGGGAGGGGAGCCAGGGTCTCCTAACCCCCTGGACAAACTACATCCCCCAGGATGCCTTAAGGAGGAAGCCACAACTGGTCAAAGTATTATGGTGCTGTTTCAGATTCAGGCCATTGGCCCGTCTAGCTGAGATTTAAGAGTCTCATGCTATACCAACTGAGCTACTCCCCTGAGCATTTTATGCCCTGGCTGGTAGTCTTTCCCAGAGCAATTGTTGTATGGAAATCTGGGGTTGGCCTTTACAGCACAACTCCCCAAGCGGATCGGGGTCCCCTAAGTCCATTATCAGTCAGTGAAGAATGAGTAGAGGCAAGGACCCGTAGAAGGAAAGCAAGGAAGATCTTTATTTTTCTGTTGCCACAGAGTATCCCCGCTCTGCAAGGAGGCGAGGACCCAGCAGAAAGGTGTGTGGCAGCTTTTAAAGGCTTTAGATATTGCCCAAACCCTGACACCAACAAACCTGTTGTTGTTGTTGTTGTTGTTGTTGTTGTTGTTGTTGTTGTTGTTTATCCCCTGCCTTTTTCCATGACAGGACGCAAGGCAACTTACAGATAAAAACAAGAAGTGCTAAAAACATAGAAAGGACAATCATTTTTAAAAAAATAAGCATTAATGGAATTAAAACCATATACATATTTCTAAAAGTGAAAATCTGGGCACAAAAGTTTTTGCAAAATCTCAAACAAACAAAAAAATGAAGTTTTTGAGATGTTTTTTAGGAAATTCGCCAAAAAAAATCAACACTTCCAACATGGGTTGCCATATGCCTGGGTTTCCCCAGACCAGACATTTCCCCAGAAATCCCGTCCGCCTGATAAATCCCGGATATGCCTGAGAAATTCTGGACATATGGCAGCGCTAATATATAAAATCCTTGTAAAGCATGCAAATGATTACGATAAAAAAATCACAGTCTGGTGTGAGCGGCAACTTTCATGAACTGCAGCCTTCCAGGGACTTTGACCTCTTTGACAGAGTTCAGGAATAGTAGGGCCTGGAGTTTCAGATGGCCTTGTCTGTGAATCTCGAGGCTTGTGAGGAGAAAGTGAAAGAAGAGTCCCGGTTCAATGACCTAAAAGCCTTTGAACAGGGGTGGGGAAACATTTTCAGCCTGGAAGGTGGACTCAGCCCCTCCCTCTACCCCCCGCCCCCCACTTGTTCAAGCTTTCAGCAGAAACAATGTTAAGTGGAGCAACTGATACATCTCTTGTCTTGCAACAGTAGCATACAATCCGGCCTGGAAATATGCCCAGGGTTTTCCACAAACGCACATGTGTCTCTCCATCTAAGCAAGCAAGAGGCATTATCCCAATTCAGGGCCTCATCCTAGCCAGGCAAAAGCTCTTGAGCCATGTGCAACATTGTGTCCCTATTTTCCCATGACAGTCCCAGATTTGCAGAAGCCGTCCCAGTTTCTGACTTGATCCCAAAATGTCCAGTTTTTCCTTGTAAAGGTAAAGGACCCCTGACAGTTAAACCCAGTCGCAAACAACTCTGGGGTCGTGGCACTCATCTCGCTTTACTGGCCGAGGGAGCCGACGTTTGTCCGCAGACAGTTTTTCCGGGTCATGTGGCCAGCATGACTTAGCCGCTTCTGGTGAAACCAGAGCAGCGCACGGAAACGCCATTTACCTTCCCACCGGAGCGGTACCTGTTGACCTACACTTTGATGTGCTTTTGAACTGCTAGGTTGGCAGGAGCTGGGACCGAGCAATGGGAGCTCACCCCGTCGCAGGGATTCGAACCTCCAACCTTCCGATCGGCAAACCCTAGTCTCAGTGGTTTAGACCACAGCACCACCCACTTAGGGCATCCCTATTTTCATCAGAGAAATATCAGAGGGTATGGAGTTATGCGACCCCCCAAGCCAAGGAGATAAGGAACTATACAACTCTTAAAAGACATCTCAAAGCAGCCCTGTATCACATTCCGTGATAGCTCAGTTGGTTAGTGCACGGCACTGATAATGCCAAGGTTGCAGGTTTGATCCCTGTATGGGACAGCTGCCTCTTCCTACAATGCAGGGGATTGGACTAGATGATCCTTAGGGTCCCTTCCAACTCTATGATTCTATGAAATCAGAAACCAGGATGGCTTCTGCAAATCCAGGACCATCCCCGAAAAATAGAGACACTCGGAGGGTCTGGAGGCAGAGCATAGCCATGGTGCTAAGCAGCCTTCAAGACCCCTCTCCTCCATGATTTGATCCAATACTCTTTTAAAGCAGGTCATCCCTTTTTCCTGCTGGAGTGAGTTCCTTAGTTTAACAATGCGCCGCCTGAAAAAATGTTCATTAGCCGAGTTCTAAAAGTGAGCACTGAAGGAGAAAACCATAATCAGTGACCAGCTCCTATCAGCTCAGGGAAATCTATTTTTACAGGCACCTGTTCATTTTCTCTTCCTACTTCCTCATAGCTTTCCAAAGTTTCCTCTCTTGTTTACAGAAGCTTGGTAAACTAAACCCCCATTTGGGAGACTCTGTCTTGTCTGCTTGCTTTGTTTTCCACTTAATACACACAAACACACACACACATCCCGTGTCACCTGTGTCCGGCCCGGCCCACCTTGTTCAAATATGCAAACCTCCTATGGTAAGCAGACACCTGGCATACAGAGAGGGAGGGAGGGAGGGAGACCAGCCAGGGAGCCTGCGGTGTTCTCTACCTGTCGACAGGTAAAAGTCACCTTCCTGGGAGTCAGGCCTTGGCCGCTTTGAGCCAGCCCCTGCTCAAGAAATAATTAACTTCGGATTTCTCGCATTCCTGAGCACCCAGCGTGGTATGGAAGGATGACCCCCGGTGTCCAGGTAAGCGGAGAGCAGACCTCAGATATGCAGCTGGCTGCTAGGGTGGCCCTCTCGGCCGCCGCCTTCCTCCTACTGACTTTGGCGTATAGATATTACAAGTCTCGAGTGCCCTGCGGCAGCCAGCAAGGAGCCAGCGGGGAGAGAGGCAAGGGCAGCGAAGACGCAGAGGGGACGGAGAGCATGGTCTGCTGCAGGGAGGAAGAACTGCCCCCTGGACTGAGGCACCGGTGGGTCAACAGCAAGGGTGAGAAGCCGAACCACAGGGCAGGGGGTAACCCGCCGCTTCGGGCACCTGGGCCTGCAGTCTTTGGGGAATCTAGAGGGCAAAATACACCTGCCTGCAGAGAGCCGGATGGGGAAAAAGAGGTAAAGAAACAGGAGAAGGAGAGGATGAGTCACCTGGGAAGTGGGCTGCCCCCAGACAGAAAATGCTCTGTGGCAGAAGAGGAGAAGGGAGGGGAGACTTCTGGTGCTGTCCTCAGCAACGGAAACAGTGCTGCAGTCACAGAGACTGCAACGGAGTCAGAGGGCAGGTTGCCTTCTCTGGGTTTGCTCTCCCCAGAAGGCAGCTTCTGCAGTTTGAACGGCAGCCACAAGGATGTCAGCTCTGCAGAAGATGGACTTTGCCTGGCTGCTCAGGAGAAGGGATCTGGACATGCAGCACTTCACCCTGCAGATGAGAATGGCTCCACTTTAGGAGGAGGGAGAAGTGATCCACCTGGAGAAGAGGAGAGGCAGCATTTAGCCCCGACCCAAGAGGAGCAGGAGAGGACCCGTCCATCGTTCCATGCCACTTCTGACATGGGCCTGAAGATGAACCATAGCCATGCTGGGTCACACACCACGTACATGTTCTCCTCTGTGGCCCAAGTTCAGGTGGAGGAGAGCCTTGTTAAAGAGCGGAAGATCCAGGAGAACAGTAATGGGCAACCAGGGGTCCCTGGGACCAGCCTGAGAGGCAAAGTCTATGATTACTACGTTCAGTCCATCTCCCAGTCAGTCCTGAAGGAAATGCCTTCCTGCACCAGCCTGGGTACCCAACCATTTTCTCAGCTACCTGTGATCAACATCCCTGATGCTTCTGATGAGCGGTTGGGTCAGGAATCAGCCCAGTCCTCAGCAGCAGAAGATGACCCTGAGGATGTTCCATCTCCTGGTGCTCTTCCTCATCTTATCCAGGATGAGACAAAGCCCCGGCAACCTGGGAGCCAGGATGAGGCTGCTGTCCAAGAAAAGAGGTCCAAGAAACCTCCAGGACCTGGAGCTGGCAGCTTCAGCCGGAAAGACAGCCTCCATCAAATCACAGACAACCCAGAGCTTCAGGTCCCTATGGAAGGGTTTGGCTGTCTGGCTTCTGGGCTGTCAGGACTGGACACGCCACCTCTCAGCCCCCTCTGTTCCAGCTCCGTTTCTTCACTGGTCGGGTCCATGCAGAGTCTCCAAAGCGACACGAGTGAGGAACCCACAGTGGAGCTGGTGGCTGGCGCCAAGTTCTTCCACATCCCGCTCAGCTCAGAGTCCTCCATCGACATCCACCTGGACTTGGGGAACTGCTACGAGGTCTTGTGTACGGCCAAGAAGCAGAAGCTGGAGACGCTTCGGGAAGCGGCCTACAAGGTCATGAGCGACAACTACCTCCAGGTGCTCAGGACCCATGCAATCTACAGCCGCCTCAATGGCATGGAGAGGGACCTGATCCTGCAGCGGAGGATGCGGGGGAGGAAGTACGTGACTGTGGCGGACGTCAGCTCTCAGGGCGAGAACCAGCATGCAAGCAGGCTCTGCTACTACGACGACCAAAAGGATACCTGGCACCTGTTGACTCACGTGCCTCTGGAAGTCGTCTCCAAGGGTTGTGCCATGTGCAGCATGTTCAATTACCTCTTTGTGGCGGCTGGCTGCGAAGGACGGGGGAGGCACCAGAAGCCGTCCAACCGGGTTTTTTGCTACAACCCTTTGACCAACATCTGGCGCGAAATCTGCCCACTGAACCAAGCCAGGCCACACTGCAAGTTGGTTGCCTTGGATGGCTACCTGTACGCCATTGGCGGGGAGTGCCTCTACACCGTCGAGCGCTACGACCCACGCCTGGACCGCTGGACCTTCGCCGCCCCGCTGCCCAACGATACCTTCGCCGTGGCCCACACCGCCACGGCGTGCGATGGAGAGATCTACGTCACAGGGGGCACTCTGCGCTACATGCTGCTGAGATACGTTGGGCAGACGGATACGTGGAAGTTCAGCCTCACCAGTGGAAACAAAGACCGGACAACAGAGATGGTGACCGTCAATGGGTTCATCTACCGCTTTGACCTGAACCGGAGTATGGGCATCAGTGTCTACCGCTGTGGTGCCAGGGCCAAGCTTTGGTATGAGTGTGCCACCCACCCCATGCCCTTCCTGACCAGCTTCCAGTGTGCCGTCGTCGAGAACCTGGTCTATTGCATCGGCCGGCAGTTCAACATCCGCTTCCTGGCCGATTATGTCTCGCCGCGGTTCGGGACCAAGGAGTTACAAACTTTCCCTTCCCCAAGAGGGACCCTTTCGCCTGTGACTCTTGTGCTGCCGGACAGGGAAGTGGTACAGACGAGGGTTTGAGGACACCGATGGCGGGAACCATGAGGAGGTGAAGCTGCTTGATTCCACAGGCCTTGCCGCTGCACGTACACACACACACACACACACACACACACACACAGCCCACTAGCCAATTTCCACAAATCTGTCAAGGGAGATGGAGCTACAAGCGGGTTGGCAGGATCTGTTTATTTTAAGGCACTTAAATCCTTGTAAATTTGCATGCAAATTAAACGCAGCCTTTGGGGTCTTGGACGGTCGCCAATACAGGCCTAGTTAGTGCGAATGTAGGCAAATGCCGCAGAGCCGGGGCACCACAATCCTGCTTCACACCATCATTATCTGTGATACAAGGGAGGCTTAACCCTATGGCTAACTCAACTCCCTTCCTCCCTGCTCTCAGCTCTCAAAGTCATCTTCTGATTTTGTTTATGAATGTATAGCAATCTGGGGGCAGTGAGTGAGGGGAGAGAGAGAGAGATGCAAGGATATAAGGAGAGCCCTGCGGGATAAGACCAAAGGTTCACCCCACCCATATTGATGTGTTTCAGGGCGCTGTGCCAAAAGGGTCTTCCGTGCTCTGATTTTAACCGTCCTCTGTCAATCACCAATTAACCACGCGGCGGATCGTTGAACTGTGGAACTTGCTCCCGCAGGAGGCAGGCATGACCTCCAACCCGGGTGGCTTTTAAAAAAGGATTAGACAAATTCATGGAAGAGGAGAGGGCTTTCGATGACTGCTAGTCATGATGGCTCGGCTTTGCCTCCACAGTTCAAGGCAGCAATGCTTCTGGATCGCAGATGCTGGGACCACAGGAGGGGAAGGCACTGTTCTGCTTGAATCCTGCTTGCGGGTTTTCCACAGGCATCTGGTTGGCCACAGGATGCTGGACTAGAATGGCCACTGGCCTGATCCAGCAGCCTCATAATACACTACAGTGGTACCTTGCTTCTCAAAGTTAATCCGTTCCGGAAGTCCAATCTAAAACCAAAGCATTCCATAACCAAGGCGCGCTTTCCCATAGAAAGTACAGTGGTACCTCTGCTTATGAACACGATTCGTTTCGGGATGCCATTCGCACCCCAAAAAGTCCATAAGTAGAGCACCGCTACTGTTTGTGCGCAAAGCGCAATAGAGCGCTTCTGTGCATGCACAAAGTGCACAAATCGCTTCTGTGCACGCGCACGGGTGAACCCAGAAGTAAACACTTCTGGGTTTGCCGTGTTCGTAACCTGAAAAGCCGCAATGTGAAGCAAACGTAACACGAGGTATAACTGTAATGCAAAATAGATTAATCCATTCCAGACTTTTAAAAACAACTGCTAAAACAGCAATTTAACATGAATTTTACTATCTAATGAAACCATTGATCCATAAAAAGAAAGCAATAATCAATGTACTGTACTATAAAATAAATAAGACAGTATTTATTAATTTATAGTACAGTATTTATACTGTACTATAAAATAAATAAGACAGTACTATAAAATAAATAAGACAGATGATAAAAAAAAATTTTTTTTTTCTTACCTGCACTGGTGATAGTCATTGTTTGGCTTTTATGTGACTGTGGAAATGGATCAATCAATCAATCAATCAGTAGCTGAACTGGGTCCCACACAGACACAAAAACAAATGAACCAAAAAGGCCTCAAAAACAAAACCACAAAATAAATAGCAAAAACAAAAGCGTCAAACTTAATCCGATCCAGAAGTCTGCTTGACTCCGAAATGTTCGAAAACCAAGGCGCAGCTTCTGATTGGTGCAGGCGCCCCAGAAACAATAGCCGAATGCCACATTGGACGTTCGGCTTCCGAAAAAGTTTGAAAACCAGAACACTTGCTTCCGGAGTTTGAGAACCAAGGCGTTTGAGAACCAAGCTGCCGCTGTGTTGTGTTCTGAAAGGCCATTCGCAGCCCGAAAGGAACTGCCAAACAATTCCATGCATGCCTGATCTTTCCAGCTCCAGTGGTGGGGCTATAGAAACCACAGGAGGGAAGAGGGCTGTTGCACTCGGATCCTGCCTGCTGGTATCCCACAGGCAACAACAAGAACATGCCACTGCGAGAACAGGTTGCTGGGCTACATTAGCCTGATTCAGCAGAGTCTCCTTATGCTCTTAATGAAAAAAGGGAACTGCATTAGAAAGCTAGCAAAAGGCTGGGGGGGGGGGATTTGGTGAAATTCTCATGGGTGGAATGCAGAGGTTTTGTGGCACTTCCAGGAGGGCAACCCAGTTAGATGGGTGACATATTATTATTATTATTATTATTATTATTATTATTATTATTATGGCTCTAGTGCTCAGGTTGAGTGTTCCCCATTGCAGCATCAGGCTGGCCGTTGTAAAAACAGGATGCAGTATGGGTCATTGGCTGCAGTGGCATGTGGTCAGTGGACTGGGGGGGCCTAGGCTAGTCCCCTAAATGTTCCCCTGGTGCCTTCTTCCCAAAGCCCAGGAATATGCTCCAAGAACCCTCCTGCATAGGAAGGGGGGGTGAGGGGCCGATTGCCCCAGGTGCCCTCACTGAGGGGGGTGACATTCAGCACGCCGCCCACCTGCGACTCCCAAACTGGTTTGCCGGCGGCATTCCCCCCTTCCTGCTTCGTTTTGACAGCTTGGGGGATGTTTGGGAGTTGTGGGCAGGCGGCGTGCTGAATGTCCACCGTGGGCAGCTCACTCTGCCCCCGGCTGCAGGGCGTGCACATCGCTCTGGGCACCCAAGCAGCTATCCCACGCCTGGGAGGGCACCCTCCGCGCCACGCCCCCCTCAGGAGCGTGCCCACCCTGGGCAGCGTGGGCATATGCTCCACCGCTGCTGCCACCTCCCCAAAGCCCATCTGGAGGCAGGAGGTGTCCAGCCTCCTGTCAGAGTCTGGGTAGAGATAAACAACTACCAGACATTTAGAAAACATCTGAAGGCAGCCCTGTTCAGGGAAGTTTTCAATGTGTGACATTTTGATGTATTTTTAATCTTTGTTGGAAGCCGCCCAGAGTGGCTGGGGAAACCCAGCCAGATGGGCGGGGTACAAATAATAAATTATTATTATTATTATTATCATTATCATGGTGGAGAGAGGGGCAGGCAGAAGGCTTTTGTGACACCTGGCTTAGGGAAGAAAGCACGATGCTCACAAGCACGACGTCCCACCCACCCAAGTACCCTCGCAAGCCAGCTCCTGCAGCCCTAACTGTTCCCCTATTAAAAATTTCACCGCACACCACTGCTTTTTGGCAGGCTCTTCTTATGTTCTTTTGCTAGTCTCCTCTTCTTCCACGAATTGATCTAATTCCATTTAAAGGCATTTAAGGCAGCAGCTGGGATGCGGGTCTAATCCACAGAGCCTAGGGCTTGCCGATCAGAAGGTCGGCGGTTTGAATCCCTGCGACGGGGTGAGCTCCCGTTGCTCGGTCCCTGCTCCTGCCAACCCAGCAGTTCAAAAGCACGTCAAAGTGCAAGTAGATAAATAGGTACCACTCTGGCAGGAAGGTAAACGGCGTTTTGTGCACTGCTCTGGTTCGCCAGAAGCAGCTTAGTCATGCTGGCCACATGACCCGGAAACTGTACGCCGGCTCCCTCGGCCAATAAAGCGAGATGAGCGCCGCAACCCCAGAGTCGTCCACGACTGGACCTAATGGTCAGGGGTCCCTTTACCTTTAAGGCAGCAGCTGTCCTCACGTCTCTTGGCAGGGAAAAATGTGATTCCAGTTTCACCTTTCAACGCAAAACCCACCTATTTCACACTTTCCAAAATGGTACAAGGACTGAAAACACTATCACCCCTTGAGAATTAACAGCTCTCCAAATTTTGCAATGCCATTCTCCAGCCAAGTCATGTGTGTGCAAGTGCGGGTGTGTGTTTCAATCATGCATCAAAATGCATCTGTTAGTGACAATAACATGTAGAAATGCAGGGCTTTGCCAGAATGGGTATGTTAGGCAAAATTGCATGCAAACATGTATGCATTAATAGAAATTCACAGTAAAATGCTATTGAATTTTCTGGAGGACTTAAATAATTAGAATAGTAATAGTCACAACAACAACAACAACAAATTAATGTGAAATTATATAGAACTGAACTTAAGATTGGAAAGAAAGGGGGAAATGTAGAGTTGTAAGGGGCCCCAGGTGGACATCTAGTCCAACCCCCTGCAATGCAAAGAACCTCTGACAGATGGAACATTGTACTTAATTGGATACAACCCTCTATGCCTAAGCAGTTATGGTGAGACTGAGCTTTCTGCTCTGGACCACTCTATGGGGAAGTTTTGGGGTTCCTGTGTGAGTACAGACATTCTGACATGCCCAGTGGAGGGGTCACTCCTCCCACAAACCCAGTACCAGAAATTAACATGAGCATCATCAGGGCAGGACTTGTGGGAAGCAGAAACCCAGGCTCCAGCCAGCAGGAAAAGCAAGAGGACTCCCAAATGCACCAGGGGGTGGGGGAAGCCAAGTAAGCCAACTCATTCACTTACCGTATTTTTTGCTCTATAAGACTCACCTTTTCCCTCCTAAAAAGTAAGGGGAAATGTGTGTGCGTCTTATGGAGCGAATGCAGACTGCGCAGCTATCCCAGAAGCCAGAACAGCAAGAGGGATTGCTGCTTTCGCTGCACAGCAATCCCTCTTGTTGTTCTGGCTTCTGAGATTCAGAATATTTTTTTCTTGTTTCCCCCCTCCAAAAACTGGGTGCGTCTTATGGTCTGGTGCGTCTTATAGAGCGAAAAGTACGGTAACTGACTATGGAGGGGTCTCTCCATAAGACCATTAAGTCCAGAGTCCAAAACTGCCATGATCACACCACTGGGATGAACTGAAGACTAGAGGTTCTCTGCCCATGTAATCATCATCATCATCATCATCATCATTTATTATTTATACCCTGCCCATCTGGCTGGGTTCCCCCAGCCACTCTGGGCGGCTTCCAACGGAATATTAAAATAAAATAGCCTATTAAACATTAAAAGCTTCCCTAAACAGGGCTGCCTTCAGATGTCTTCTAAAAGTTTGGTAGTTGTTGTTCTCTTTGACATCTGGTGTGAGGGCGTTCCACAGGGTGGGTGCCACTACCGAGAAGGCCCTCCTCCTGGTTCCCTGTAATCTCACCTCGTAGTGAGGGAACCACCAGAAGGCCCTTGGTGCTGGACCTCCGTGTCCGGGCTGAATGATGGGGGTGGAGAAGCTCCTTCAGGTATACTGGACCAAGGCCATTTAGGGCTTTAAAGGTCAGCACCAACACTTTGAATTGTGCTCAGAAACGTACTGGGAGCCAGAGTAGGTCTTTCAAGACCGGTGTTATGTGGTCTCGGCGGCCGCTCCCAGTCACCAGTCTAGCTGCCGCATTCTGGATTAGTTGTAGTTTCCGGATCACCTTCAAAGGTAGCCCCACATAGAGCGCATGTGCAGAGTGGTTTTATTTATTACATCTATGTTCCACTTTTTTCCTCCGAGGAGCTGAAGGTGGACACACAGTTCTCCCTTCCCTCATTTCATCCTCACAACAACCCTGTGAGGTAGGTTAAAGCTGAGAAATGGCGACTGGCCCAAGGTCACACGCAGTGTCCTTCATCATGGCTGAGTGGGAATTCGAACCCTGGTCTTACCAGGTCATAGTCCAACACTCTAACCCAGGGGTCAGCAACCTTTTTCAGCTGTGGGCTATCCCTCACACCTTGTGGGGGCCAGACTATATTTTTTTTTGGGGGGTGAACAAATTCCTATGCCCCACAAATAACCCAGAGATGCATTTTAAATAAAAGCACACATTCTACTCATGTAAAAACACGCTGATTTCTGGACCATCCACGGGTCAGATTTAGAAGGCAATTCGGCCGGATCCAGCCCCTGGGCCTTAGTTTGCCTACCCATGCTCTAACCATTATGCCACACTGCCTCTCATCTCATAATACTAGGTAGGTTAGGGTATCTGGGTCAGAGCAGATGGCATCCCTGCAACTGTTCTCCGCTGCACTTTCCCGTACAGATTAAAAGAGCTTTCTGATGACTTGGACATTGGGCTCAATTAATCAATGCTCATTGAATCAAAAATTATCTCATAAAGGCTTGGAACATTCTTTTAACTAAAGCTCTCTTTTCCTCATAAGTAGGACAAGATGCAAGCTTGATGAGGGACCAAAGCGGTCTCAACTCCACATCTCTGAGAGTTGCTCCCAGCCCCCAAAAGCCTTTCCTGCTTGTTCACAGATCAGTTTATGCCTCAGCACCAAGCAAGGATTTGCCCCATCTCATGAAACACAAACACACACACACACACACTTCACAGCCCTGCAGTGTTTGACCACATTCCATCACTGACAGTTTCCCCTCTCTAGCAGGTGGGAATGTGTGTGTGTGTGTGTGTGTGTGTGTGTGTGTATATATGTGTGTGTTTATGAGCATTCCATGACATCACAGAGACTCAGCCAATGGCGGCAGAAGCTGTGTGGACCTCAAATGGAGAGGGGCAGTAAACTCTGCAGACTTTTTAAATGCCTGTGTGTAATTAAATGGGCCTATATATATTTTCTCCGGGGCTTGAATATGCAGATAAAATAAAATAAACAGCAGTAACAACAAAGTAGCCTTTGAGATCTCTGCCACATGCTTTCATCAAGGTTTCTGCCGCATCCTCATATTTGCCCTTGGTTCTTCCATTACTGTAAGTGACTGAAATTGGATAATTAAGATACATAACCTGCCATAATCATTAATGCGCTTTACATCTCGGTGTCTCAGAATGCATTTTCGTCAAAGTGCCACCAATTACTCATCTGGAGTGCAGATTCCAAATGGCTGCGGTTTCATTCCTCCACTATAGGCACTTTTTTTGTTTTTTTAAAAAGCCATAGATGGCTCCAGGATGGTCACTGTTAGTTGTTTCCAGGATGGTTTATCTTAGTAAGATGGAATCTTAGAATTGCAGTGTTGGAAATTCCCCCAGCGGTCATCTAGTCCAACCCCTTGCAGTGCAGGACTCACAGCTAAGGCAATCCCAAATCTACTCTGCTGCCCTCAGGTGTGGTGAAGGATTCTGTCCCACTCAACTCCCCTGGGTTCAGGGAAGCCAAGGCCTCTCCCTACAAATAAATCTGGGTCCTGATTTGGATCTGGATCCATTTGGTGAATCCCATTGTACTAGTAAACAACAAAAGATAAGAAAAGATAAGATTCCAGGTGTCTGATCTGACATCACCCCCACCCCACCCCTGATTTACCTTCAAGGCTGCAAGATTTTAAGCAGCGCTTTTTAATCTTGGCTCTGCAGATGTTGGACTACGATTCCCATCATCCACTGCCATTGGCTACACTTCCTGTGGATGATGGGGATTGTAGTCCAGCAACGTGTGGGGAGCCCAGGTTGAAGAACCAGGAACCTACAAGAGTGTCGATTGCAGGAGGCTGTGACTCCACTCACCACGATCACGCAAGAGCTAGATAACATCCTAATGAAATCCCCCATCGCTTGAATCTTATAGCTATATATAGATAAAGTGTGTGTGTGAGAGAGAGAGACAAACATGCTCAAACAAGTTTAAACAAGAATAAATAGCGAAATCATACAATGAGCACCGCCAAGCTAAGTGAGTTGCTCCCATTAAAATGTCAAGCCAATTACGGCAGGAACATCAAAACGGCCCCTGCAGTGCCCAGATGAACGCGTCACGTTTGGGGAGAGATTTCCACTTCAATAATGCAAATAATTGTAATTCACAGGCAGCCTGCCTGTCAAAGACTGGGCCAATTTGTTGCAGTAAAGGCAGGCCCAAGATGGGGCAGGATTGCTCCTGACGATTGATTCCCACGTCCCGTTTTTGCCATCATTTGCCAAAGACAGCAAAGCATGTTACCAGTCCTGCAGAGGATCCCTGGAACCCAGAACCCACAAAAAGACTTACTGCAGGTTGGCCATCTTTAAGTGTCAAACTAGCGTGGATCAAACTGGTGTAGGGAACCTTTTCTGATGGGAGAGGCAGATCCTTTTCTCCCAACCGCTGGAGTGCTGAATCGGACAAGAGAACATAAGAAGAGTCTCCTGGATTAGGCCACTGGACCTAATTTAATCCAGCATCTTGGTCTCACATTGAAAACCAGAAGCCCCAGTGGGAAAGCCACCAGCAGTATTTCACTCTCCCTTCCTGTAGTTTCCAGGAACTGGCCCTCTGCCTGCTTCCCTGTAATCTCACGTCTCGCAGTGAGTGAACTGCCAGAAGGCCCTCGGAGCTGGACCTCAATGTCAGGGCTGAACGATGGGGGTGGAGACGCTCCTTCAGGTATACTGGGCCGAGACTGTTTAAGGCTTTAAATTTAGTGCATGCTCAGTTGTGGTCTTGCACTCACTCAGCTGGCTCGGTGGCCCCAGGCCCCCTCCATGCTCATGGCTCCC
Source organism: Podarcis pityusensis (assembly GCF_964106645.2). Taxonomy (NCBI): domain Eukaryota; kingdom Metazoa; phylum Chordata; class Lepidosauria; order Squamata; family Lacertidae; genus Podarcis; species Podarcis pityusensis. The sequence goes on from NC_138033.1 coordinate 77,634,075, forward strand.
ATGGTTCGAATGCCACCCCCCTAGAACAGTGGCATAGCGGGGGAAGTGGGACTGCTGCCGTGGCAGTAAATTTGGGAGTGGTGCAAAATGTCAAAAGAAAAATAAACCAAAATCAAGTGGCATAACAATTTCATGAAAATAATAATAATAATAATAATAATAATAATAATAATAATAATAGAACAGCCACTGCCACTGTCCCCTCCCCAGGGACGCTGGCATCCCATGCTACACCACTGCCCTAGAGAACGCACAGCCAGAGCCTTCCGTCATGGAAGGTGCCAGCCAGCACCTTGTGTGCGCGATGAGGTCGGGGCTAATGAAAAGATGCTATCGGGGAGGCTGGCCCGCCGCCAGCCAAACATAATTAGCGGTATTTGCAGACGACGACCCTCCTCGGAGGGAGAAGTGGGGGGAGACAGCGGAGCGGGGAGGGAACATGCCCCCCTTGCGATGCCTTTGGAACAAGTCCTGGTATTTGGACGGCGTCCAAGGCAGAGTAACAGCCCAGCGAATGACTATTTAATTAAAATCTGCCCGGCGTCAGAACAGGGAGCGAATAAGCGTGGGGGTAAAAATATGCGCGGGGTCTGGCGGGCTGCGCATTGCTTTTTATGCAATGGCTGCTGGCCTGCCAGTTCAGGAGAAAGAGAGAGAGAGACCAGTGGCACATGATTCACCAGCTATCATTACAGAGAGAGCATGTGTGTGCGAGGGAGACTGTTTGCGCTTTCTCTCCTCGATCCTATTTCACCTCTCTTTCCCCACAAGGTTTATAGCAACGCCGTACTTTAAGGCTTGCCAATGTCAGGAACACAATCAGCCAGGCCATTAAAACCCAGCCTGGGCCCAACGTTTATTTATCGTTTGGTCCAAAGACTCTAGACCGAGAGAGGTCATTTTTTATTCTGCATTTTGCATTATTCCCCCACCCTGCCTCGCTCCATCCTAGCTTTGGAATCAAGGTCATTTTTAAAAAATACCTCAGAAGGTCAAAAGAAACAAAAGATGTGTTCTTTTCGAATGGAAAAGGTTGGGTTTTCATTCAAGGTTTTTAGGGGCACGGGGGCACAGTCCAAGAGCCCTGCAGACTGTGGACTGGCGCTGTGCATCTGCTTGTCTGTACATTTGGTTCTTCTTTTGGTCCTTTGTTTGAGGGGCAGTGCAAGCTGGAGTCTGCAGCAAAATGTTGCAGGGCATCTCCAGCAACTGAAAATGGTGCTGTTTAGGCCTCCAGCCAGTCTGAAAATTCCTTGTATTTTGACACTGCCATTCCCAAAAAAATGAACCATACATAGGGTCACCAACTGACGAGAATGAAGGGCCCAGCCTGTGCCCTTAGCAGCAACTTGGGCCACATCTGCACCATGTATGCAAATCGTTATCATTATTATTATTAGTGGTGCTACCATCATCATATAGGGACGCAGGTGGCACTGTGGGTTAAAACACAGAGCCTAGGACTTGCAGATCAGAAGGTCGGCGGTTCGAATCCCCGTGACAGGGTGAGCTCCCATTGCTCGGTCCCTGCTCCTGCCCACCTAGCAGTTCGAAAGCACGTCAAAGTGCAAGTAGATAAATAGGTACCTTTCCGGCGGGAAGGCAAACGGCATTTCCGTGTACTGCTCTGGTTTGCCAGAAGCTGCTTAGTCATGCTGGCCACATGGCCCGGAAGCTGTACGCCGGCTCCCTCAGCCAATAAAGCGAGATGAGCGCCGCAACCCCAGAGTCGGTCACACCTGGACCTAATGGTCAGGGGTCCCTTTACCTTTTATCTTCATCATCATCATCATCATCATCATGAACAGCATTTATATCCCACCTTTTCCTCCAAGGAGCTCAAGGTGGAGTACAGTGGTACCTCAGGTTACATACGCTTCTGGTTACATACGCTTCAGGTTACAGACTCCGCTAACCCAGAAATAGTGCTTCAGGTTAAGAACTTTGCTGGAGGATAAGAACAGAAATCAGGCTCTGGCGGCATGACAGCAGCAGGAGGCCCCATTAGCTAAAGTGGTGCTTCAGGTTAAGAACAGTTTCAGGTTAAGAACAGACCTCCGGAACGAATTAAGTACTTAACCCGAGGTACACTGTAAATGGTTGTCTCCCTCCTCAACAACCCTGTGAGGTAGGTCAGTTTGACAGGCAGTGACTGGCTCCCAAGGGCACCCAGTGAGCTCCATGTGGGGCATTTGAACCCTGGTCTCCCAAGTCCAACACTGTAAACACTGTAAGCAGCCCATTTCTTTTCAAGCTGGTTATTAGTGACCTTAGGAAGAAGGAGAAGGAGAAGAGCCTTGCAAAATTAAGAACTGAATGCCTGAGCCTGCTTGTTTTCCTCTTCCCTCCTCTTCCCATTTTCCTTTTGTGTGATGTCTTTCGAGATTGTGAGACTGAGAGCTATTTTATTGACTATAATAATTACTAGAATTATGTAAGCCCCTTTTTAGAGCTGTTCGAGCTAGATAGCATTGTGCAAATGTTTCAAACGCACAAAATTAGATGCTGGGTTCATTTGGAGCAGACTTGGCCTTCAGCCTCAGGAGCTGGGGAGAAATCTGAGCATTGTTCCCATCTTGCCTCCCAGTGCCAGCAGTAATCCTCCGAGATCCCCGAGAACGGCGACAGAATTCGCCGCCTCAGCAGAAGCTCCCAGATTTTTACAGTTCAATCTTCTCCTGGCTGCTTAGATGAATAATCTTGTCATCTTTCTTGCTGTCACAAAGGAGCCTGGCTGAAATCCATTCCCCCTCTCATCTCGTCTCAGGCTCTCCCTCCACTCTCTGTTGTGGGTGAGTAGAATATAATGTTGGAGATTGTGCGAGTGTCTCTAGGACTCCCTGAAACTATGGTGCACGTTGGCCAAACACACCCAGCTATATTTAAAATACACTCTGAAACTCACCTACAGGTGGTACTTAGCACCACGGAAACTGGTGCTGATTCACTGTGTCGTGGTGAGTGGGCTTGCACGTTCCTATGACCCTTGTGAGCAAATAATAATAATAATAATAATTTATTTATATCCCGCCCTCCCCAGCCGAAGCCGGGCTCAGGGTGGCTAACAACAATAAAATAGTATAGTGGTGCCCCGCAAGACGAATGCCTCGCAAGACGAAAAACTCGCCAGACGAAAGGGTTTTTCGTTTTTTGAGCTGCTTCGCAAGACGATTTTCCCTACGGGCTTGCTTCGCAAGACGGAAACGTCTTGCAAGTTTGTTTTCTTTTTCTTAACACCGTTAATACAGTTGTGACTTGACTTCGAGGAGCAACTCATAGAACCTGGTGTGGTAGCCTTTTTTGAGGTTTTTAAAGACTTTGGTGATTTTTGAAGCTTTTCCAAAACTTTCCCGACACCGTGCTTCGCAAGCCGAAAAAAATCGCAAGACGACAAAACTCGCGGAACGAATTAATTTCGTCTTGCGAGGCACCACTGTACAACATTCTAAAATCATTTCATTATAAAATTAATTCAACTCAAATTGATGGCAACCGTTAGGCTAAAGTTCTGTGAAGATTGCCATAGGAGGGAGTCAGGCTGTGCCCTGACCAAAGGCCTGGTGGAACTGCTGCGTCTTGCAGGCCCTGCGGAAAGATGTCAAGTCCTGCAGGGCCCTAGTCTCTTGTGATGGAGCGTTCCACCAGATTGGAGCCACAGCCGAAAAAGCCCTGGCTCTAGTTGAGGCCAGCCTAACCTCTCTGTGGCCTGGGACCTTCAGGATGTTTTTATCTGAAGACCTTAAATTCCTCTGTGGGACATACCAGGAGAGGCGGACCCATAGGTACGAGGGTCCTAGGCCGTATAGCCATCAGGAATCTCATATTCCCAGCAGGGTCACCCAAGGCGGTAAGGTCAAAGGGAAGGAGCTAGACAAAGAATGATCCAAGAAGTCCTCAACGGCAGAACAGGTGGAAGATATCAAGCGGTATGCTACAACAGCTGGGAAGTCAGATAAAGGCTGCAGCAGATAAGAATCCATCGGAACAGAGCCTTACTGCGAAGACTGTGCGTTGGGCAGCGTGCACTGATCCACACACATAAAACAAATTCACGTCCAGGTGTCTTCCAAAACCCCATCCCAAACCCCAAAAGTCCCAAGGCGATCGGCAAATGGTAACGGGGGCAGGATCGTGAAATCTGGAAGCCCCTAGTCATGAACCGGCACATGGACAGTGGATACAGATTCAGTCGTTCTGACTCAAGGAACGAGGCAGTTGAGCAGCTCAGCAGCTGTATCCATGACTGAGCAGCCCTTTTTAGGATCCATTCTGCTCACCCCGAAAAGGGGGAGGGGCTAGGAAAGGTGCCCTAAAAATAGTCTGCCTCCCATTTTCCCTGACTGGATTACCACACCCAGTGGGGTCACCACCTAGCGGTCGTAAAAGACAATTGAACTTTGGAACATGTAATATACGGACTTTGTCGGATAACACAGATAACGAGAGTCCTGAATACAGAACTGCCATCATTGCAAGAGAGCAGTGACATTTTAACATCGATATTGCAGCGCTTCAAGAGACTCGAAGAGCAGGCGGGGGACAACTGAAGGAAGAAAAAGGAGGCTAGAACAGCCTTTACCAAAGGTGTCATGGGCTTTGGAGACACTCAAACTCAGGACACAAGGGAGAAACGTGCTAAGAGGAAGGCACACTTGGCAAATTCACACTGTGACCAACTCCCACCTGAAAACCAATGTCCCTACTGTGGAAGGATGTGTGGTTCCAGAATTGGCCTCCACAGTCACTTACGGACTTATTGTTAAAACCGTGTTTATGGAAGACAATCTTACTCGGCTACGAGTGATCACCAAAGAAGAAGACGCTCAAGAACCTCATCAAGATGTTGCAGAGGCTGTACCTCCACAGGTACATACCTCCACATGTGGTGAGAGTGCCCTAAAATCCAACCCTTCTGGACAGCAGTCCTACAAGAGATACGCAAAATAACTAAACAGGTATTAGAACTCACCCCAGAACTGGCCCTACTGAACATCTTCCAAGATCATAATGACCACTAACATTATGGAGAGCTTATAACCCACCTTCTCTCAGCAGCCAGAAACCTCATAGCCAGACACTGGAGAGACCTGTCAGAAGTAAATATGAACCAATGGTATCAAATTGTATGGGAAACAGCCTTACTGGAAAAGCTAACCAATAAACTGAAACTGATGAGGGGACAAATAGAAGAGGATGCCTTCACCCCAGTATGGCTCCCCTTTATCACATACAGTCATACCTTCGGTTGAAGTAGCTTCGGGTTGAGCGTTTTCAGGTTACGCTCTGCAGCGACCCGGAAGTAATGGAACATGTTACTTCCAGGTTTCGCCGCTCGCACATGCGCAGATGCTCAAAATTACGTCACACGCATGCGCAGAAGCGGCGAATCGTGACCTGCGCAGATGTGCAGATGCGAGTTGCGTTTGCTTCAGGATGCCAACGGGGCTCCAGAACGGATCCTGTTCACATCCAGAGGTACCACTGCACACAGCCCAATAAGATGACAACAAGAATCCACCGACAGCATACGAATCAATCTGGCTTACCTGACCCAACAAGCCCTCCCTGCCTCACAAAAACAAACCCCACTGCAGACAACCACAGGCAACCAACCACAGACAAGCTCCCCAAGACCTATCAATGCCAAGGAAAGGTAAGAAACAAACAGAAAGAGAACCTACCCAGTTGATGCTGATACAAAACCCCACATGTACACTATGTAAAAGAATGTAAGCCTCACCAGCGCCGGAGCATAGGCCTGCGCTGCCCACGGCGGGCACACTCCCGAGGGGGGCATGGCGTGGAGGGTGCTCTCCCAGGTGCAGGATAGCTGCTCGGGTGCATGGAACAGCACAGGTGCCCTGCAGCCAGGGGCACAGCGAGCCGCCGATGGCGGACATTCAGCACGCTGCCCGCCCGTGACTCCCAAGCCTCCCCCAGCTGTCAAAATGAAGGGGGAAGGGGGGAATGCCACCAGCAAAGCAGCGCAGCTCCCCCCGATGGCTCGGGGTAGGCTTGGGAGTCACAGGAGGGTGGCACGTCAAATGTCACCCACCTCAGCGAAGATACCTGGGACGCCCCGCCCCCACCTCACCCCCTTCCTCCGCCCCTGAGCCTCACCACCCCACCCCTCCTCTCCCCCAACCTTATACTGCACTCAACACTAATGTCTCACAACAAATATAACTGGTTTGTAAGAAAGACTGCACAACCTGAAAAAGAGACAAGGCATGTCCTTTTGTAAACCGAGAAAATCTTTAATAAAAATGTTTTTTTTTAAAAAAAAAAAAAAGAAGAAGAAGGGAGTTCCAAAGATGTTTAGGAGCAGCCACCACCAAGAAGGCCCTGCCCCACATCCCCACCAAGTGCACTTGTGAGGATGGCAGGACTGAGAAAAGTGCCTCCCCTGGAGATCTCAGAGCCCGGGCATGTTTGTATGAGAGAATATGGTCCTCCAGACAGCCTGGGCTTAAGCCATACAGGGCTTTATAGGTGATGACCAGCACTTTGGATTATATCCCAGAAACAGGCTGGTAGCCAGTGAAGCTGTTCTACAAAGGGAACGTACCCTCCAACATTTCTCCGAGGAAAATAGGGAAGTAATAATAATAATAATAATAATAATAATAATAATAATACCTGACCCATCTGACCGGGTCACCCCAGCCACTCTCGGCTGCTTCCAACATGTATAAAAACATAATAAAACATTAAGCTTTTAAAAACTTCCCCATACAGGGCTGCCTTCAGATGTCTTCTAAAGGTTGTACAGTTACTTATCTCCTTGGCTTGGGGGTCACACAACTCCATGCACTCCGATGGAAATAGGGACATCCTGCCATACCCTCCGACTTTTATCTAATGAAAATAGGGACGTCCTAAGGAAAAGCAAGACATTCCAGGATCAAATCAGAAACCAGGACAGCTTCTATAAATCCGGGATTGTCCATGGAAAATAGGAACATTTGGAGGGTCTGAGAGAATCGCCTGCTCCCTATAAGCAGCCCTGGTCAATAGCTCTTGGAGCCTGTTGACGTTTCTGATCCCCCTTGGCTGATCCTTTTCCATAAGCCTAGATGATCCCCTCAGCCCGCCGTGCTGAAATATAGATGAACAGGGAGAAAGGAGTTGCAGAGGCTGCCGCAACCAGGCTAATGGAAGCGGTTTGTCGCCTAAACGGGGCCTCCTTCATCATCCATCCAGTGGGACAAAGCAGCGCTCTTCCTTCTCCTCCCCCTTGCAACTGCAGGAACCCCTGAATTATCATTTAGGAACAGGAGCTACAGCAGCCATCAGCCGCTTAAATGAGCTCCCGTGAGACGGGTGGAAGGCGTTTTGATTTCCCTGCTCCACTCCCCAGCAGAAATAGCAGAGGCCAAGAAGAGGCTGCTCCTTGTGGCTGGCGGGAGTTAGGAGGGAGCCGTCAGACAGAGGGAAATGTGGGCCGCCCACAATGCTGGAGGGGGGGGTGGAATGGAGAGGAAGAATTACCTTGAAAGGTGGCAGACTCCCCTTGGTTGGAGGTATTTAAGCAGAAATTGAATGACCAGCTATCAGGGATTTTTGTGCTGTGATCCCTGCCTTGATGGGGGTTGGACTGGATGACCTTTGGAGATCCCTTCCGACTCAACATTTCTGATTCTTTATAGTGCATTTCTTGCAGCATTTCTTTTAAAAAAAAAAAATTATTCAAAATTAAAACAAAACATATTATCCAGAAACATCTCATCCTTATTTCCCCCCCATTTTTCCTCCCACCCCCCACCCTCCCACACAAAACTCACCCACCCCCACCCCCCAGCTTCCCTCAGTTCCAGTCTTCAATTTCTCTAAGAATGCTGTTTTCTGCATGTTACACAGTTGTATAGGTCCTCAAACTATTTAGCTGATTATCAGCAATAGAAAAGTTTGTGAATGTTTATTCAAAGCCAGCCAAGGAGTCCAGTTCGCTTTGTTGCGTCTTCAAATACTTTGTAAAGGGTTCCCATTCATCTTTAAAGTCACAGTTATCCTTGTCCCGTAGCTTATATGTCAATTTTGCCAGTTCTGCATAGTCCATCAATTTTTCTTGCCATGATTCTTTAGTTGGGGTTTCTTCAGTCTTCCATCCTTGTGCTACCAGAACTCTCGCGGCCGTTGTCACATACATGAAGATGTTTTTCAGCTTTTTTGGCAGATCTTTCCCTACAATCCCTAACAAAAAAGCTTCAGGTTTTTTAACAAATGTTAAATGGAACATTTTCTTCAATTCCTTGTATATCATTTCCCAATTTTTTTAATTACCTTACAATCCCACCACATACGATAAAATGTCCCTTCTTTTCCTTACACTTCCAACATATATTTGAACTAGTTTTGTACATTTTCCCTAACTGCCCGGATGTCGTGTACTACCCTTGCAGCATTTCTGACACTGGTGTGCTGACTCAGCAATCATTAAGGAAAGGATGGGAAAGGATGTGTGGATATCGAAGGAAAAGCTTCTAGAGCAAAGATGTGTCTGTTTGTGGCGCATGGCCTGTGTTTGCCCTTGGTCAGATGCTCCTCCCTTCAGAGACACATAGAGCACACTACAGACACTTTCCCCTCCTGAACTGAAAGCCAGACCTGGAGCACCAGACAAGACCAGGGTTCAAATCCACCCACTTGACTCTGACGCTCACTGGGTTATGTCAGGACAGTCACTGTCTCTCAGCCCAACCTACCACACAGGGTTGTTCTGATGATAAAAGCAGAGGAAAACTGTGTTTTCCTGTTTAGATCACCTTGACGCTTGGTGAGCCGGGGCTCATAGTTAAACCATAGGGATGTGGTTAGCGCTGTGGTCTAAACCACTGAGTCTCTTGGGCTTGCCGATCAGAAGGTTGGTGGTTCGAATCTGCACAACGGGGTCAGCTCTTGTTGCTCTGTCCCAGCTCCTGCCAAGCTAGCAGTTCAAAAGCACACCAGTGCAAGTAGATAAATAGGCACCGCTGCAGCGGGAAGGTAAACAGCGTTTCCATACGCTCTGGTTTACATCACGGTGTCCCGTTGCGCCAGAAGCTGTTTAGTCATGCTGGCCACATGACCCAGAAAGCTGTCTGTGGACAAATGCCGGCTCCCTCAGCCTGAAAGTGAGATGAGCGCAACCCCATAGTCGCCTTGGCTGGACGCTGTGGGTTAAACCACAGAGCCTAGGACTTGCTGATCAGAAGGTTGGCAATTTGAATCCCCGCGACGGGGTGAGCTCCCGTTGCTTGGTCCCTGATCCTGCCCACCTAGCAGTTCAAAAGCACATCAGAGTGCAAGTCAATAAATAGCTACCACTCCAACAGGAAGGTAAATGGCATTTCTGTGTGCTGCTCTGGTTCGTCAGAAGCGGCTTAGTCATGCTGGCCACATGACCCGGAAGCTGTATGCCAGCTCCCTCAGCCAATAAAGCAAGATGAGCGCTGCAACCCCAGAGTTGTCCGCAACTGGACCTAATGGTCAGGGGTCCCTTTACCTTTACCTTTTTTTAACCATAGTTAAGCCATAGAACTGTTTCCTACAGGAGAAAGTGAGACCACCAAACTGGTTGACTTTCAAAAGGGATTGGGCAAATTCACAGAGGAGGAAAAAGGTATTGATGGCCACTAGTCAGGATGGTTATGCTCTGCCTTCATGTTCAGAAGCAGCAAAGCTTCTGAACACCAGTTGCTGGAAGCCACAGGAGTGGGGAGAAGGCTCTTGTGCTTGGGGCCTGCTTGTGGGTTTCCCACAAGCCACTGCTTGGCCACTGTGAGAACAGGATGCTGGACTAGGCAGGCCACTGGCCTCATCCAACACCTCTCTGATTTTCTCAAGGACCCAGACATTTGCCCCAAGGAACCTCTTCTATCTGGGAGGGGGGTTGTTCAGATACAGCCCCCTCCTGAAGAAACACCTGTGGCTCTTCCATGAGCTGGTGGAAGCCTTCTCCTGTCTAACTCACCTTGGCACCTTGACATTGCAGGGGGATGGACTAGATGACCGCTGGTGACCCTTTGATCACTACAATTCTAGAACACTTCATCAGCTGGGGCTCCTGTAGCTGAATTGTTCTGAGAAAGACCTGAAAGAGCCTCTATGAGCGGGAGGGAGAGCGTGCTTGACAGCCCCGGAATATTTCTTTTCCAGGCCCAGCCGACGCTGTCAACCTTCAGTGCTCAGTCTGAGTCAGGCTGGAAACCCGGCCGTGGAAGATTAAAAGCATCACCTCGAGAGCTCGGGGGTTGTTATTTTCCATTACAAGCTCATTAGCCGCCTTGCCAAAAGGGCAAGGCTTCCAGGAACTGGCCTCTGGGTGGACATTTACCTGAGTGGCAGACCTCGCGCCAGGCCAAGCAGCTTCACGGGTGATTACCGCCCTTTCCGCAGCCATGAATCTTTGCTACAGCTTTCGGGGAGCCCCGGGGCTTTGGAAGCGACAGGGAAAGTGATGGTTGGGGGGGCACCAAGGCTCAGCTTGCGTGGACATGTGCTGGGGGACCACGCTGGCAAGGGCCCCTGGCTCTTCTTCTTCAGCATCCCACTCACCTCCTCCTGCACCTACCTCTTGCTCTTGCCCCAGGCAGTGGTGGTGTTGGGAATGTGGAATCCACATTGCCCACTGGACAGCAAAGGCTGGTCCATCAGAGCAAGTGGGGTATTGCCCCACCTCCATGGGCTTGCCCTCCACCACATCCCACCTGAGAATGCGAGAAAAGCCTGCTGGATCCAGCCCATGGCCCATCTAATAATAAATAATAACATGTTCCCCTCTTAACTTTCAACTTTCTTGGGCACATGAAATTAACCACAATTATCTTGAATTTTTGCTTAATCCTCAAGAAAGAAGGGCATTTTCGCTGGCCAGGTTTAATTTAAATCCTTCAAACCTCCTATGGGGAAGGTTCTCAGGAATGGTGGAAGGAGAAGGAATTTGCCCATGTGAAGACCATCAGGTGGAAACTCTTACACATATGGTTCTTAAATGTAAACTATATGTTGATCTTCCATCAGTTCCTAGATCACCTCTGCATCCCCAGATGGAAACCAGAGTTAGAGGTCATACATTTCCTATTATTAGGGAATACAGTCATACCTCATGTTACGTTTGCTTCATGTTACGTTTTTTCAGGTTGCGCCCCACAGTGACCTGGAAGTACCGGAAAGGGTTATTTCCGACTTTCGCTGCTCGCGCATGCGCAGTAGCGCTAAATCGTGCTTCGCGCATGCGCACAAGCGCCAAATCATGCTGCACACCTGCGCAGATAAGGCACTTCAGGTTGCGGGCTTTTCATGTTGCAAACGGGCCTCCGGAACGGATCCTGTTCACAACCAGAGGTACCACTGTAATCAGGAGCTCACCAAGTTAGTGGTTAAATATCTTTATCTGGTTTTTTGTCGTCGAAACACATTGCAGACGTCTGATCTCCCTGGAGACCTAGAGATGTAATGTTAGACTGCTTTGCCTCTTTCATTTGACAAATGTTTTGTGTCACTGGGAAGGCGGAAATTCTGTATTGATTTGCTATGGATGTTTGTATGTGATGCCAATAAAAGGTTTGAGAGAATCATCCCTGGCTAGCAGGACCAGTGTTCAGGGATGATGGGAACTGTAGTCCAAAAACAGCTGGAGACCCAGGTTTGGGAAAAACAGGTCTAAACTAAAAAGTCCCAAACACTGTAACCTGTGATGGCCTGGGATTCAGACTCGGAGGCTAAAACTGAAGAATCCCAGCCTGCACAGGAGTCCCCGCCTCCAGAACCAGCTGAGCCAGGGCTGGGGCTTGAGCCTGAAGGGTCCTCACCTGTGCTGGATCCTCAGGTGCAGGCATCAGCTGCTCTGGCTCCTGAGGTGATGGGGGACCCATTGCCTGCAGGTGCTCCACTCTCAGCCCCATCAGGGGAAGCTGAGGTTGCCTCTAGGTCCGGTAACCCTCCAGCCTCTCCTGAGCTGCAGAGGCTCAGGGCAGAGAGGCAGAGGGAACTAAGTTCCTGCAGGAGGAGTGCTCGCCTCCAGGCCAGGAGAGGCGAGTCACCTGTGGACTGGGGCCGCCCTATGCCTCGGGGCAGATAAAAGCCAGCCAGCCCCAGTCCCAGGTTGTGGGAGCAACATTGTTGGTAGCCTGTTCCTGCCTGCACCCTGTCCTGCTCTTCTGCCGGAGTTCTTGACCTCACCCGACTCCCTGCCTTGGACCCCGCTTCACCTTTGACAAATTACGCTAGTAGGACTACAAGAAGTTTTGTAAGGAGAAATATACGAAGTGTTACAAAGTAGAAAAAGATAGAGATGTTTATTATGAGATTGAAATGTAATAGAGAAAATAAGAAATGCATACTGAGAGATTAGATTGGAAAATTTTCAGACAGGATTGATGGGAGTCAAAAAAATTGAATAAGATGTAAAAAGTATGTTTAATTACTGTTGAAAATGATATGTTAAAAAACTAATAAAAATTTATATATATAAAAAAAGAGTCCGGGGCCCGAGAGTTGAGTCTAGGGAGGAGCATGCCCATCAGTTGAAGCACTGCGGCAGGTTCTTCTGCCAGCAAGACGCTGAGGTGGCAGGCTGGCTCCGCCCTCCTGCGCGCCTGGGACTGGGCAACCTGGGGGTGCCGCCGGGCAGATCTTTGCACCCTGGCACTGCATATGCTTAAGACAGCCCTGCGGCCAACTCTCCTGTAGTCCCAGTGCTGCCCCTTGTGGAACTCAAGAGCCTGGGGACAAAACTAGAATGAGCTGTCATGGCTCTGGCGTCATCTACTGTGTTGCTCCTCACTAGTCCCCAATTGGACAGCAGCCATCCCTGCTGTTTGTTCAAGGGTTCTCTGCGTCACAAGCAAGCAGTGAGGAAGATGATGGTGATGGTGGCAAAGAGGAACAGCATCACCAAAGGATGGAGGCCTATGGGAGCTGTCTCATCTGAGGACCGCCCCCCCCAAAAAAAAAAACAACACCAGGAGCCAACACTGGAGGTGATCCATTTGTCCAGGGCAGCACACTCCAAAACCAAAAATCAAGGTTCTAGTCCTCACTAGACAGCATCTTTTTAAGACAGCATCTTAAAAAGCAAAGACATCACCTTGCCAACAAAGGTCCGTATAGTTAAAGCTATGGTTTTCCCAGTAGTGATGTATGGAAGTGAGAGCTGGACCATAAAGAAGGCTGATTGCCAAAGAATTGATGCTTTCGAATTATGGTGCTGGAGGAGACTCTTGAGAGTCCCATGGACTGCAAGAAGATCAAACCTATCCATTCTTAAGGAAATCAGCCCTGAGTGCTCACTGGAAGGACAGATCGTGAAGCTGAGACTCCAATACTTTGGCCAGCTCATGAGAAGAGAAGACTCCCTGGAAAAGACCCTGATGTTGGGAAAGATGGAGGGCACAAGGAGAAGGGGACGACAGAGGACGAGATGGTTGGATAGTGTTCTCGAAGCTACCAGCATGAGTTTGACCAAACTGCGGGAGGCAATGGAAGACAGGAGTGCCTGGCGTGCTCTTGTCCAGGGGGTCACGAAGAGTCGGACACGACTAAACGACTAAACAACAACAAAGTCCTCACTACAACTGGGAGGGAGGGTTGAGCGATAGGGAGACACTAAAACGCCCAGCTTCTGCTGTTTCCAGGTCATCTTCAGGAACATGAGAAACTGCCTCATACTGAGTCTGACAGCTGGGACATCTAGCTGAGTAGTGTCTCACTGACTGGCAAAAGCTCTTCAGGGATTTAGATTGTGTGGGGAGGGGGACATTCTCAACCCTACTTGAAGATGTCATTGGAGATGGAACCTGGAACCTTCTTCATGCAAAGCAGATTCCCTTCTTCTGAGCCACACCGCAACATCCAGCACCTACCAACTAAACTGGGACATATAGAGGAAATGCAGAGGGGAGAAACCCTGTTGCAGGAACCCCCCCCCCCAATCATTCAGTTTGTACAAACACAGCACACACACTCACACATGACATACGTGATGTTTCTGTTATAAATTCATAGTAAATCAACCATACATCGGATTTACACCAGTCCACTTTTATTTTGCTCCATGAAGGAAGGACTATCAAAGGGGGATGGTTTGATACACGACAGCCATAATCCCTTAACTGTACCAACACGTACTCAGGAGCCCTGCCCAGTTGGCATGGCAACTTTGATGGTCCCAGGCAGAAGACCATCAAGGACTCAACGGACTTGCATATGGGAGTGGATTCAACACAGACTGAAACAAAGGACAATGATCAGCTCTTCCCTCTGGGGGCAGGAAACTGCCAACTCCCCTTTGTCCTCTGGAAATGACTCATGGGGAGGGGGAAAGGAGGGACCAGCCAGGTGACAAGATACTCAGGTTACTTCCACAACCCCTCCCTCAACCCCTCCTTTTTGTGATGTGTGAATGATGTAGTCATGATATAGTTGTGATGTAGTTCTAGGGGTGTAGCTTGGGGGATTAGTAGCTAATAAAAGTTGGGGTCTTCTTATGTTCAGGGCTTCCATTTTGCTTCATCTTGTTGTGGGTGGGAGTCCTGTCGTGACAGTTTCCAATAAAGGCCAAGCCTACAGGCTGCTGTTTTGCTCCAAATTGTTCTGGTTGGTGTCTTTGTTTTTTGCCCAAGGGAGCCCCTGGATTCCTCCATTAACAACCCTAATTTCCTTTTTTGCATGATCTGCAGGAGAAGGCAGGTGGGAGAGGGAAGCCAACGGAATCAGAAAGCAAAACAGAGAAGGCAGCCAAATCTCCCAGCGAGAGGAAGCGTTCAGAAAAGCACTCGGACTGGCCGCTGCTGATAACGGGTTTAGAGACGGTGGTGGGAGCCAGAGCAACTGAACAAAGGATGCCAGGAGGTGGGGGAGCTGAATCTGCCCCAGTTCGAAGCCCCGGCCTCCTGCCAGAGGGTCAAACAAATCCACTGATAATCAGCACCAGTGGCTGGAAAGAGAATTGGCAGCAGCCTCAGCCTGTGGCACTCCTGTAGACCTCCAGAGGACAGACAAGTCATTACCCGCCCAGCAACTGTTGGCTGATGGCCCCAAGGAAGACAGGCTGCAGAGAGATTGTGCCAGTCTTTGTGTCTGGACTCTCAGCCAGCAAACAGAGAACAGGAGCACACTAGCCTTTCTTGGACAGAATCAAAGAATCGTAGAGTTGGAAGTGACGCTGAGGATCAACTAGTCCAGTGGTTCCCAATTAGCTAATAACTGAGGTCCCTGATTTTTCAAAAGCCAAGCCACGGACCCCCTACCATAGATAACTCTATTGCAGTTACCTCTACTAAGCAATTTTTTGAACAAAATGTGGGGGTAGCCCCTACTAAGCAAAGGATTTCAGGTATACAGTGGTACCTCGGGTTAAGAACTTAATTCGTTCTGGAGGTCTGTTCTTAACCTGAAACTGTTCTTAACCTGGAGTACCACTTTTAGCTAATGGGGACTCTTGCCGCCGCCGCCACGGCACGATTTCTGTTTTGATCCTGAAGTAAAGTTCTTAACCCGAGGTACTATTTCTGGGTTAGATGAGTCTGTAAACTAAAGCATCTGTAACCTGAAGCATCTGTAACCAGAGGTAAAAAAGTAAAGGTACCCCTGACCGTTAGGTCCAGTCGCAGACAACTATGGGGTTGCGGTGCTCATCTCGCTCTATAGGCCGAGGGAGCCAGCATTTGTCCTCAGACAGCTTCTGGGTCATGTGGCCAGCATGGAGAAACCAGAGCAGCACACGGAAATGCGTTTACCTTCCTGCTAGAGCGGTACATATTTATCTACTTGCACTGCTAGGTGGGCAGGAGCTGGGACTGAACAACAGGAGTTCACCCCGTCACAGGGATTCGAACCGCCAACCTTCTGATCAGCAAGATCTAGGCTCTGTGGTTTAGACCACAGTGCCACCTGCATCCCTTATTGTAACCCGAGGTACCACTGTACTAAAAAAACAGACTAGGGCTGAGAGATATCTGGCTTTCAGCATCGTGATATATCAGCAGCTAAACATCGCAATATTGCAATACATCACAATGTCTGAAACTGGAGATTAGGTGTGGGGATGAGGGAAGGAGCAGTCACAGAGATTGGATGGGTGGGAGGTTTGAGTGGGAGGGGATGGGATGGGGATGATGGGGGGTGCATCAAGCCAAAGTCAGTGGAGCAGCCAGCATTGGCAGCCAGCAAATATGCATGTCCACTGTGGCTGCTGCTTTCCTGATGACTGAAAAAGCTGCTCTGCCTCAGTGCCAGGGGAAGGTTGTGCCACAGTGCCTTGAAATGAGGGCAATCAACTGCCCTGTTCTCTGTCAGCATGAGAGGAAGGCAGCTCAGATCAACATCATCATCATAAATTTTATTTATACCCCGCCCTCCCCAGCCAAGACCGGGCTCAGGGCAGCTAACACCAAAACGACTGAAATGCAGCTTAAAAAACAAGATTAAAATACAACATTAAAACATTAAAATACAGCCTCATTTCAATGGAAACTCAAATCAAAAACTTTTGGGGGGATGAAAACGTCAAATCTTCACCAAGGCTAACTATCCAGACTGGTCCTACATGGGCCAGAAAAAAGCCAGGGAAGTCCCCAAATAGGAGTTCCTTCACAGAAGGAGAAAGGAAAAAAGAAAGAGGGGGAGGGAATCAAATTGATTCCAAGCCAAAGGCCAAGCGGAACAACTCTGTCTTACAGGCCCTGTGGAAAGAAATCAGATCCCGCAGGGCCCTGGTCTCATGAGGCAGAGCGTTCCACCAGGCTGGAGCCACTGTTGAAAAGGCCCTGGCTTTGGTTGAGGCTAATCTGACTTCCTTAGGGCCCGGGACCTCTAGGGTGTTGCTATTTATGGACCTTAAGGTCCTCCGTGGGGCATATCGGGAGAGGCGTTCCCATAGGTACGAGGGTCCTAGGCCGTGAAGGGCTTGAAAGGTCAAAACCAGCACCTTAAATCTGACCCTGTACTCTACCGGGAGCAGCATTATCGGCTGAGATCATCGTGCGATATCGGTGGTGCCTTAAAATCAGGTGCCCTGCTCACCCTCGTGCAAGGAGCGATACATTGCTGCATATTGCCAGGTCAAAATCGTTATCAAGGTGTGATTTCAAAACCAATTTTGTCCGATATACGCGGGTGGCGCTGTGGGTTAAACCACAGAGCCTAGGACTTGCCGATCAGAAGGTTGGCAGTTTGAATCCCCGCGATGGGGTGAGCTCCCATTGCTCGGTCCCTGCTCCTGCCAACCTAGCAGTTCGAAAGCACGTCAAAGTGAAAGTAGATAAATAGGCACCGCTCCAGCGGGAAGGTAAACGGCGTTTCCGTGCGCTGCTCTGGTTCGCCAGAAGCGGCTTAGTCATGCTGGCCTTGGCCAGTAAAGCGAGATGAGCGCCGCAACCCCAGAGTCGGTCATGACTGGACCACGACTTTTCCCTATTGAAAAATCGCACAGCGCTAAAACAGACCATGAAATTTGCAAAAAATGATTAAAATAAATAGGTGGGGGGGAGGCAAGGGATGGGGCCACGGACCCCCTGAGTGTGTCCCCTAATTGGGAACCACTGATCTAGTCCAACCCCCTGCAGGAATGCGCAGCTGCCCCACACAGGGATCAAACCTGCAACCTTGGCGTTATCAGCACCACACTCTAGCCAACTGAGCTATCCAGGCTGCTGGGGCTGCCAGAGGGGAGGGATTGACTCTCAGAGGCATACCTAGGGGGTTGGCGAAATTGGGCCCTGCAAGGGGGGGGGCATCAAAAAATACCTATGGCGTGTTTGGCATGTGTGAGTGTGTGCCGCAACCATTGCAGCGAGATCGAACAATGGAGAAGCTTGAGCATTCATTTGAGTTAGCATCTTGGCACTTCATCACCACTCAGGGTGTCTCCCTGATGCTCAGGCAGTCAAGGAAGATTCAGGGGCTCCTTGAAGAGGTAAATGAGAACATATACTACATGGGGGTAGGAGGGTGAGAGAGAATTGCGACTGGAAACTGCCAAAGATTTGGCTCCAGGCGGTGATGGCAGGGAGCCCTGAGCTGAGCAAGGCACAAGATTGCTGTTCCACCTTCTGTTCCTGGCCGGGAATGGGACAACCAGCCGACTTACCATCTTGAGCATTTTCGATAAAAGAGAGACGGGAGGAAGAAGGTTAATAGATGCAAACTGAAGCCTCGTGTACAAAACGGTGGGTTTTGTCTGGCATTATCCTGCTTTATTTCATGCTTTCGATAGTTAATGGTAAAGGGACCCTTGACCATTAGGTCCAGTCATGGACGACTCTGGGGTTGCGGCGCTCATCTCGTTTTACTGGCCGAAGGAGCCGGTGCACAGCTTCCAGGTCATGTGGCCAGCAGGACTAAGCCGCTTCTGGCAAACCAGAGCAGCACACGGAAACACCGTTTACCTTCCCGCTGGAGCGGTACCTATTTATCTACTTGCACTTTGACGTGCTTTCGAACTGATAGGTTGGCAGGAGCAGGGACCGAGCAACGGGAGCTCACCCCGTTGTGGGGATTCGAACCGCTGACCTTCTGATCGGCAAGCCCTAGGCTCTGTGGTTTAACCCACAGCGCCACCCGCATCCCCTTTTGATAGTTACAGTCTCATTAAAAATAGAACCATAGTATTGCAGAGTTGCAAGAGACCCTGAAGACCATTCTAGTCCAACCCCCTGCAATGCAGAAATATGCAGCTGTCCCATACGGGGAATTGAACCAGCAACCTTGGCATTCTCAGCACCACGCTCTAGCCAACTGAGCTATATATTGAGTTGGACCTTCTGTTGTGAGCATAAAGGAAACATGCCAATAACGTATGGGACCAGAGACAAATGTCTGCAGCACAATGGGTGTGTCTCTTACCTGGGAACTGTATGCTGTGTTCCAGCTACACAAAAACTAGATGGCTTCCACACAGAGACACCTCTCGCCTTCCAGGCAAGAGAACGCATTATCACAATTCCAGGGCCAAGTACATCAGAGAATTCCAATTGATGATGTTTGCTTATTCGTCCGGAATGGAAATCAATCCAGCAAATGTGATCAGTATTTGCTGCTGCTGTTGCTATCGGCCCACAAATGATACATAATTGATTACATTCCCACCCCCACACTCATCTGCGTTGTGTTCCCTTTGCACTGAAATCAATGGGGTCAAATAGAATGATAACGTAATTTAGGTACTCGTTTTATTTATAAAACTTATGCACTGTTCGATTGTTTAAAAAACAACAACCTCAAAGCAGTTTGCAAAGAGAGTAGGTTGGAGAGTAGGTAAAGGTAAAGGGACCCCTGACCGTTAGGTCCAGTCATGACCGACTCTGGGATTGCAGCGCTCATCTCGCTTTATTGGCTGAGGAAGACGGCGTACAGCTTCCGGGTCATGTGGCCAGCATGACTAAGCTGCTTCTGGTGAACCAGAGCAGCGCACGGAAACACTGTTTACCTTCCCACCGGAGAGGTACCTATTGATCTACTTGCACTTTGACGTGCTTTCGAACTGCTAGGTTGGCAGGAGCTGGGACCGAGCAACGGGAGCTCACCCCATTGCGGGGATTCGAACAGCTGACCTTCTGATCGGCAAGCCCTAGGCTCTGTGGTTTAACCCACAGTGCCACTCGTGTCCCTGGTCGGAGAGTAGGTTGGACTAAATGATCCTCAGGGTCCCTTCCAACTCTATGATTCTATGAACTATTTGAAACATCCCCCAAAAATCAATATCAGGGATAAACTAAAAACCAAACATGCATCAACATTCTAAATACCTGCGCAGATTTGTCTAAACAAAAATGTTTTTAGCAGGCGCAAAAGAGTACAGTGAAGGCATCTGTCTGATGTCAATGGGCAGAGAATTCCAAAGTACAGGTGCTGCTACACTAAAAAAAAACAACCTTACAAATGTGGAAAGAGGAATTAACACCTGTAACAATGCCAGTTCTGCAGATAGAAGCAGTTGAGCTGGCACATGTTGGGTAAGGTGATCTCACAGGTAAACCGGTTCCAAGTCGTGAAGGGCTTTGTGTTAGCACCTTGAACTTAGCCCGGTAGCAAATTGGCAACCAGTGCAGGTCTCTTAAGCAGAGGTGTGGTTTACGCTGGCAAGATCTCCCTTCGAGTCAGAAATTTGCACTAATTGCAGCTTCCGGATAAAGCACAAGGGAACCCCCACATAGAGTGCATAGTAGTAATGCAGTAATTGTATGTATTATGTAAGCGATGTAATTTCAGCACAGTGGACAGCAAGAATGAAAAACACTGTTTTTTGACAGAAGAAAATGGTGCTGCCAGCAATGGATCGGGAGGTTTGTTGTGAGGAGGGCAACTAATATGGAACAGGGTCTGGAAACCCAAAGCCTTATGAGGGAGATGTTTACGGATGTTTAGCATGGAGGTGGGAAGGCTAAAAGGTGACAACTTCACACATCTGAAGGGCTGTCACATGGAAGATGGAGCAAGCTTGTTTTCTCCTGCTCCAGAGAGGGGACCCAAAGCAATGGATTCAAATCACAAGGAGATTCCGATTAAACTTCAGGAAGAACTTTCTGATGGTAAGAGTTATTCAGTGGTGGAACAGACTTCCTCGGAAGGCGGTGGACTCTCCTTCCTTGGAAGTTTTTAAGTGAATGTTAGGGCTGTGAGTTAAACCACAGAGCCTAGGACTTTCCGATCAGAAGGTCGGCTGTTCGAATCCCCACGACGCGGTGAGCTCCTGTTGCTCGGTCCCTGTTTCTGCCAACCTAGCAGTTCGAAAGCACGTCAAAGTGCAAGGAGATAAATAGGTACCACTCCAGCAGTAAGGTAAACGGCATTTCCGTGAGCTGCTCTGGTTCTCCAGAAGCGGCTTAGTCATGCTGGCCACATGACCCGGAAGCTGTACGCCGGCTCCCTCAGCCAATAAAGCGAGATGAGCACCGCAACCCCAGAGTCGGTCATGACTGGACCTAATGGTCAGGGGTCCCTTTACCTTTACCTAGGGCTGGGCAATAGATAGATAGATAGATAGATAGATAGATAGATAGATAGATAGATATAGATAAATAGATAATTTATAATGGTCAAAGACCAGCTCACATAACATAACGCAATAAAAACAGCGTTCATAAAGATAAAACATACAATCGGAGCAGATTGCAGCAATGAGTTAAAATTGAGATATATACATACACCCGTACAACTGAGATTTGGGCTACCATAACAAGAATTGACCCTGAGGCGCCTGTGGCGTTCGTAAGGAGCCCCCAGTCATCTCACGGACTATTGACCCGTACACCACTAATCCGCTGCCACCAACCAGGTCCTCCCTGGTAAAATCACTTCAGTCTCAGTCAGCTTTTCAATTAATAAAGAAGAGTGTGTTTTATTTCAGACACAAACAGAACTTTTACAGCATTCCAAACATTGTTACTCTTTACTTTCTTAGTCTTATTTCCCTCTCTCTATCTCTTCTACCTCCCCACACTCAAGAACCCACTGCCCTAACTGTCTCTCTATTACCAACTGCCTTTCCCAACCAGCCAACCCACTAAATCCAACCAACTACCCACCAACAACTCCCAACGAACTCCTCCCAGAACTGGTTTTATAGTCCCACTGACTCCACCCCCCTGGGTCCTGACTGGGCAACCTGTTTAACTATTTACCTCCAGCACTCTCTCTTATGTTAACATCACAGTGCCCCAAGGGCAACTTCATTATTTCCCTAGTAAGCTATTTTATTCTAGAGGATGATCTGTGCCTACAAATCTGGGCGCAGATTCTGGCTACCAGCCAGGTCATCTTATGAACCTTGCCTAAAAGGAGAGAATTAAGTTTAGACTTGTCTGAAAGATCGGAGAGCCTCTTCAGCAAAGGATCAATGGTGTCTCTATGAATCTCAACATAAAAAGGACATCTAAAAAATATAGGTTCGAGGCTTCCTGTTTCCCCTAATGGGCAAGTGCAAAGTCTCTGTGCGTACGGGACACTTCTATAGGAGTCTTCCAGAACCGGTGAGGGCACGGCCGAGCTTCTAGCAAGAGTAAAAGCCCTTCTTGCGTTTCTGGATGTGAGGAAATATAGATATGCTGCTGGAGCGGCTAAGTATCTCGGGCCAGGCGATATATTGATATCATGTCCGAAATCAGTTCGAAGTCCATATTGTGATATCGGTTTCATAATTTTTGACCTGGCAATATATCATGCATCAAAAATTACAAGGTGGGGAAAACTGTGAAGCCAGCCAATGCCTCTGCGTAGCTCCATCCTTATTTTGGACATTGTGATATATTGGTGTATTGTGATGTTTAGCCTGTGATATATCACAATGCTGAAAACCAGAGATCGCCCAGTCCTAGAGGATGTTGTGTGGCCATCTGTCAGGGATTCTGTAGCTGTGATTTCTGCAATGCAATTCTATGATTCCATGGATACAGGGAAGAATGGAAAACTGTGTTTTCTTACTTCCATATTCCAGATACAATCCCGTCAAGAGAAAGTCTGTGAGGCAAGTGCAGAGCAGGCCAGGGAGATATGGGGCATGGGGAGATTCCTAAGGGCCGGCTAAGGAGCCCCTGCATTCATCCCCTAAAGAGGTGGAGGAAAGAGAACCCAACAAAAATTCGATCATTTCCTGCTACACGGAACGAAAATATTGGTATTTTGGCTCGGGGAACCACAGGCTTGCCAGGATGAATTGCAATGCAGCCAGGGACTCTGGGCTGACCTTCCTGCTTAATGGCCCGCGGCCGGCACACATCACAAGCCATCCCACGTTGAAAGACTAAGGCTGCCGGTACAGGTGTCGCCGAGATCACAGAAGGGCACGTCTGCCACACTACGAAGAATGAAATGCGGGAAGAGCGGCGGCCGAAAGCTGGGTGGCAGGCGGCCTTCCGCTAAACCCGCCATTGTGCTCGCTTGTCAAAAGGATGTGATATAATTGCTTTCCTGTTTCCTCCCCTCTGGGCAGGGGGGGGGAGAGAGAAAGAAACCTTCTTTTTTATTGTCACCCCATTAAATGAATGGCTTCGTTGCACGGTTTGGCGGAAAAGAATAACTCTTTGTTCTGTCAAAGCGGGAGGTGTGTGTGACAGAGAAAACCTCTCTGATCGTGTCCTTGATCAGGGATCTTCATTGCAAATCATGGAGAGCCTTTGACCATCAGAGCAGACAATTCCACATTAGATGGGCGATCGTGTGACTCGACTCCCATCATCCACCTCCGGGCTACCTTTAATCATTACCCAGCTTATCAATTAAATGTGTTCCCCTTTCTCTTTCCTTTCTTTCTTCTGCTACTTCCCTCTTCCCTTTTTCCTCTTCCGACCAATCCAAATGGCAGGTAGAATATTTGTAGACCATCCTAGTCCACCATTGCACCACAAAGGCTCTCATCAGTTCTCCCCCTCACCATTTTCTCCTCAACTACGACCCTGCAAGGTAGGTGAGGTGGAGAGTGGGCGACTGGTCCAAAGTTACACCCAGTGAGCTTCATGACTGAGTAGGGGTTTTGAACCCTGATCGCCAAGGCCCCAGCCCAGTGCTCTAACCACTACACACCACTGCCTCTCATTTGCACTCTTTGAATGAAGGACCTTGGGGGAGATTGAAATGAAACAGGAAGCCAATTTGCATTCCCTCCATGGGCGGAACTTCCACAGGATTTTGAAGGAACAACGCAGAACACGGAAAGTTGCACTGTCCTGAGTTAGACCATTCCTTGGTCATTCCCAGCCATACCTGGAGATGCCAGGGGTTGAAACTGGTGCCTTTTACACGGAAAGAAGGTGCTTTGCCAGTGTGCTATGGTCCTTCATTTAAGGGTGAAGTAAGATGCTGGCCATGCAGATGACACAGCCTTGATGGCAGAAAGTGAGGAGGAATTAAAGAACCTTTTAATGAGGGTGAAAGAAGAGAGCACAAAATATGGTCTGAAGCTCAACATCAAAAAAATGAAAATCATGGCCACTGGGCCCATCACCTCCTGGCAAATAGAAGGGGAAGAAATGGAGGCAGTGAGAGATTTTACTTTCTTGGGCTCCATGATCACTGCAGATGGTGACAGCAGTCAAGAAATTAAAAGATGCCTGCTTCTTGGAAGAAAAGCAATGAGAAACCTAGACAGCATCTTAAAAAGCAGAGACATCACCTTAAAAAGCAGGACCCCCCCCCCCAAAAAAAAAAAACAGGAGCCAACACTGGAGGTGATCCATTTGTCCAGGGCAGCACACTCCAAAACCAAAAATCAAGGTTCTAGTCGTCACTAGACAGCATCTTTTTAAGACAGCATTTTAAAAGCAAAGACATCACCTTGCCAACAAAGGTCTGTATAGTTAAAGCCATGGTTTTTCCCCAGTAGTGATGTATGGAAGTGAGAGCTGGACCATAAAGAAGGCTGATTGCCAAAGAATTGATGCTTTTGAATTATGGTGTTGGAGGAGACTTTTGAGAGTCCCATGGACTGCAAGAATATCAAACCTCTCCATTCTCAAGGAAATCAGCCCTGAGTACTCACTGGAAGGACAGATCGTGAAGCTGAGGCTCCAATACTTTGGCCAGCTCATGAGAAGAGAAGACTCCCTGGAAAAGACCCTGATGTTGGGAAACGTGGAGGGCACAAGGAGAAGGGGACGACAGAGGACGAGATGTTTGGACAGTGTTCTTGAAGCTATCAACGTGAGTTTGACCAAACTACGGGAGGCAGTGGAAGACAGGAGTGCCTGGCGTGCTCTGGTCCATGGGGTCACGAAGAGTCGGACACGACTAAACGACTAAATAACAACAAGATGCCGGTCCTTGTGGTTGTTATTAAAAAGATGGTTTAAATAGAAACATAGGGCTTATCCGCATTTACCTGTTGCTTCTCTCTTTCCAGGCACAAGATCACCCTTTCTCCAAGACAAGCCACTTTTTAAAGCTGAATTGGAGCAAACAGCAGTCTGAGGAAAATCCAAATTGCCATTTGCTCTGATTGAGCACTAAAGAACAGGGTGGGGGAGGTAAATGTGGATAAGCTTTCCGTTTTTTCCACTCAGCTTTGTCTTTGGTCACACCCAATTTGACCCCACCCACTTCTGCCTTTGCACACTCTGGAAGCTTGGCAGCATTTGAATCCGGTCCTCTGGGGAAAAGAGGTTCCCCATCTCTGGTTCAACAAGGGCAAAGAAAAATGGATTTTTCTGCTTCTGAGTTATGTTGCTGAACTGAAGGAGGCTGGGAGAGGTGGGTGGGAAACTCGGAGTGGGGTTATATGCGAAAGCAGGTCAGTTCTGGTTCCAAAAATAAATTCCAGTCCTCCGGTTTGGTGGGTCTTGAGGTTCTAGCAAATAAAACAAAGTCGATCTGTCAAGTCTGGAGTCTGCTCGCCCCTGGAGTATAGAATAGTAACGGCTAGAATTTGCTATGCCAACAATTCCTGCTGTTGTGAGCTGGGAGGGCAAAATATACGACTCTGCGGTTATGTCAAAGCTAAAATAACAATGTTAAGATGAAGGGAGATAATCGCATAACCATTGAAAGAAAAAAGGATGGAAACCACGGGTTGCATCTAGTGTTAGTCCTACTCAGAGTAGGTGCACTGAAATTATTAGGCATAATTAAACCAAGCACCTTAATCTCATTGGGGTAATCTAACCTCTAGGCTAGATTACTGCAGTATGTTATATGTGGGGCTGCCTCTGAAAATGTTTTGGAAACTTCAGCTGGTGCAGAATTCAGGGGCCAGGTTGCTTGTGGGGCAAGACAGTTTGAGAATATTACACCAATCCTGGTCCAATGGCACTGGCTGCCAATTAGTTTCTGGGCCTAATTCCAAGTACTGGTTTTGACCTATAAAGCCTTAAGCAGCTCAGGATCGCAAGTGTCACCTCTCCCCATATGAACAGATCCAGACCCTGTGATCACCAACAGAAGCCCTTCTTCATGTGCCCCTTCCATGAGAGGCCAGAGGATGGCAATACAAGAACAGGGGTTTTTCTGTGGGGGCTCCCCGCTTGTGGAATACTCTCCCTGGTGAGGCCTGCCTGGCCCCTTTGTTACATATCTTTAGGCACCATTCAAAAACATTCCTGGAGCTCAACTTTCTCTCTGACACTATGCTGGCCCTCAGACCCTTCATGAAACCTAAAATCATCAAGAAGAGGACCAAGAAGTTCATCTGCCATCAATCTGATTGCGTGGCAAGTCCCCCTCCCCCTTGTGAAATAAAGACACAGGACACTTTATTTAAGGTTAATGGGCGTAAAAGGCCACAACTTTACTGATGACAGGAATTGAGAGGTATTGGCTTAGGCATTGGTTCCTATCGACTAACCGGCTTCAGCCCAATTGCATGAAGACCGGTGAGGGTTAACCACCAGCGGGGGGAGTCCTGCTGAAGTAGGTCAACTAGGATCCCCCGGGTGTCACCGCTCAGGGGCGTGCCTTAGACCGACACCTCCATAGGCTTCGGACAGGGCAACGCCCCCCGGAATCCTTTACCGGACTACCCTTTGCTTTTGGGGAAGGTGATGGCACTTCCTTCCCCCCCTCATTTGCATAACAATACCCCTGCCAATGCCTAACCGCCAATACCGGGAAAGTTGTGACGTTTGCTACGAGGTAGGCGAAAAACCAAATGGCTGGTGCCAATTCGCCAAGTGGAAAAAATTCCTACCAGGCCCCTTGACGGTGACCAACCGAAGTCCATAGCAAGGTCAGAGGAGCAACTAAAGGGCAGGCAGGGTGGGAAACCTGATCAGCTGGAAGGTGAAGAGAGGGCGGTCCTCGGGCGCGCCGGGCATAAATAGCCCGGGCCACGCCCCCCTGCCCAGCCGATTGGCTAGGCAGGGAGCTGACGCGCCCGAGGATTCCCTCATTCTCGAGGGGGCTGGAAGCCAGCCCCCGCATGTGTGGGGAGGGTGTGGGCCCGCAACCCCACCTCCTCTCCAGCTCGGAAGTGGCTTTGCTGTGTCAAAATTAAGAGTAACTGGCAGAAGCCCAGAGGTATTGACAACAGAGTCCACAGAAGGTTTGAGAGCCAAATCTTGATGCCCAACATTGGGTATGGTAGAGGTAAGAAGACAAAGCACATGTTGCCTTCAGGATTCAGAAAGTTCCTTATCCACAACGCCAAAGAGCTGGAGGTGCTGATGAAGTTCTATTGTGCAGAGATTGCTCATAGTGTTTCATCCAAGAATCGGAAGATCATTGTGTAAAGAGCAGCTTGGCTTGCTATCAAAGTCACCAATCCAAATGCCAGACTGTGCAGTGAGGAAAAGGAATAAATAGTTGCTCTTGTACAACTGTATTTAATAAAAAGTCAAACAGTGTTGGGGGGGAGGGAAGTTTCTCATCACTTCCTGATTAAGAACACGTCGCACAAAGACAGACAAAGAGCCCAGCTAGATGCCTATGCTTCTGTAGAAGTTTGGCAACACTTAGGGGCCTCACCACTTCCTGCTTCTCTAGGAGTATGGCCAAAGTCAATCCAATCTCCTAGCTGATGCTCCCCACACCATCATTTAATCCTTCCCTACCACCGCAGCTGTAAGAAGTGCATTAAAACATTCTAAAAATATCACACATTATCTTTCTTCTATAGCAGGACCTGGGGAGGGAAAGGAGATGATATATCCCTTTCATCTTGCCAGCGCTGCATTATTGCAGTCTCGAGGACTCCTATCTGCTGGGATCATCAAAATGGCACCCCAATCTCTCACCCCGCCCTGTTCCCTCCGGAGAAGCCCAAAAGAAGTCAGCCTTCCTCAGCAACATTCAGGAGAGCTTGTTCTCCACAAATGAGGTCCCCATTGGATGGCTTGTTAGAGAATCTCAAGGCCCAGATATCTCCACAAAGGCAATTAAATGATGGTGCCTTTAACATTGATTACAATTCCACCCCCCTTTTAGCTGTGAATTAATATCTGACCTGCACCTGAGTCATCAGTAGATTCTACCAGGATGGTCCCATGATAAAAAAAAATAAGAATAGCCTGCTGGCATCCTGTTCTCACAGTGGCCTGTGGGAAACCTGCAAGCAGGATTCAGGCAGGAGAGCACCCTCACCTCCTATGGCTTCCAGCAACTGTTATTCAGAAATAACTGTTCCCGACAACGATGGAGGGACGCGGGTGGCACTGTGGGTTAAACCACAGAGCCTAGGACTTGCCGATCAGAAGGTCGGCAGTTTGAATCCCCACGACGGGGTGAGCTCCCATTGCTCGGTCCCTGCTCCTGCCAACCTAGCAGTTCGAAAGCACGTCAAAGTGCAAGTAGATCAATAGGTACTGCTCCAGCAGGAAGGTAAACGGCGTTTTCGTGTGCTGCTCTGGTTCGCCAGAAGTGGCTTAGTCACACTGGCCACATGACCTGGAAGCTGTACGCCGGCTCCCTCGGCCAATAAAGTGAGATGAGTGCCACAACCCCAGAGTCAGCCACAACTGGACCTAATGGTCAGGGGTCCCCTTTACCTTTACCTTTACAACGATGGAGACAGAGCATAGCCATCATGGCTAGTATCCATCAATAGTCCTCCCCATGAATTTGACCAGTTTTCTTCTAAAGCCTTCCAAATTGATGACCATCACTGCCTCCTGCAGGAGCAATTTCCATAGTTTAACTATGTGCTGCAGGACAAAGGGCTTTCTTTTACCTGTCCCGAATCTTCAAACTTTCCAGGTTAATCTTCAGCCAATTCACCCATGGAAAACATCTCCTCTACAAAAAGTCTGCCGAGAAGGAGACAAATCGCCGGCGAGACCTGGGGCCCAGGATCGGTGGCACCAGCCATGAATCCCAACTTGCGTCGCTTCACTTTCTAAGCAGGACACCTCTTTCTTCCCCCCTCTCCTTCCCCACTCCTCATGCACACATTCCCCTCATTTCCCTCGGCAAGCAATTTTAAGTTTTTGTGCTGTTTTGATTTATGGAACGCCAGCTGCACACCTCGGTCTCCTTTGAACGGAGCAATTAGCAAAGGCAGTTGTTTCCAGTGAACAGCCAGAGCCGTCGCAAGTGGGACAGGCCAAATTCCATCCCTGCATCCATCATGCCTGCTGGAGGGTGGGGGGAGGGGAGGCAGGCAAGGGGCATCACAGCAGCTGCCCCTTTGGCAGTCCTGCAAGCTTCGTGGAAGGATTTCACACCTGTGCTCGAAAACCTGCTAATTGGCCCCTTCCCTTTTGACGCAGCATCAGCATTTGGCTCAGTTACCACAAAAGAATGTGATGCTAGGAATGCCAAGGACAATAAAGAGATCTGGGTTTAGAAATGGCCGGTTGTTTGGGTTGTAGGAGGGATAATAATACACCAGGAGCAGGCTGGCAGCTCTTGGAAGATGCACCAAAAGGAACATAAGAAGAGACCACCTCCTCCTCCTCCTCCTCCTCCTCCTTCTTCTTCTTCTTCTTCTTCTTCTTCTTCTTCTTCTTCTTCTTCTTCTTCTTCTGCAGCAGTGAGTTCCATAGTTTAACTATGCACTGTGTGACGAAGTACTTTCTTTTCATTTGTCCTTTATTTACCTCAGAGGTGGAGCTAGCTGCCCATGGGGGCAGGGCGAGCATCCCAGGGGGGCGCCACCCGCTGCGAGCGGCAAGCGGCGAGCGTCCCAGGGTGAAGGGCAGCAATGTCACACACACCCTTCAGGAATGACACCCAGGGTGGGCCGCACCTACCACACACCCCTTCCTCCTCCGGTGATTTACCTCAGGCAGCATAGGAAGCCTTGGCTCGAAGAAAATAATCTCACCATTTCCTGTTCCTGCAGAAATTTCTCTCGGCCTATTTTCATTGGCTCCTGACCATGCCCTCTCTTGATCCCAACTCTGGGAACCCTGACAGATAGTACAATGTCATGAGGGCACCAGAAGAGCCCTGCTGGAGCAAGCCAAAGGGGGCTTATCTAGTCCAGCATCCTGTTCCCACCTTGGCCAGCCAGATGTCCCCATGGGAAGCCCACGGACAGGATCTGAACGCAACAGCAACGCTCCTTACTTGTGATTCTCAGCAACTGCTTCTTGACAAGCAGAGGTTGAACATAGCCATCATGGCTAAGGGCCATTGATAGCCAAGTTTGTCTAAGCCAAGTTGGAAGCCATCACTGCATCTTAGAGCATAAGAACATGAGCCCTGCTAGAGCAAGCCAATGGCACATCTAGTCCAGTCTAGTCCTAGTCTTACAGTGGGCAACCAGATGCCTACAGGACCTGAGCACAACAGCTTTCTTCCCATCTGTGATTCTTCAACGGTCAGCATTCGTTGGCTACTAGCCAGTGACAGCCCTATCCCCCCATAAATTGGCCTGATCTTCTTTTAAAGCCAGCCAAGATGGTGTCTGTCACTGCCTCTTATATATGAGAGAATGAGATCTTTGGAATACACACACACACACACACACACACACACACACACACACATATATATATATATAAAATTTTCTGTTTTACAATTTAAAATACTCATTTTACATCCTTAAGATATCAATGACTTCCCTTCTTCTTTTTCCATGGCTCAATTTACATATCATAAATCCTTGCACATTTTACAAAAAACATACCGTTCAGTATTCCATTATTGCATCCATCAAAACTTATTTACACCGTTGAATTTATCTTAATGCTGCTAGCGTTTTCAGCTGGGCACAATTGTTTCCCATATATTCAATCAATATGTTCCAATATTCTTTAAACTTATGTTCTTCTTGTTCTCTTATTTTATATGTAAAGTCTGCAAGTTGCACATATTCTGTCAACTTAAGTTGCCATTCTTCTTTGGGTGGGACCTCACTCGTTTTCCATTTTGGGGCTAACAAAACACCGGTTGCAGTTGAGGCATACATAACCTTTTTTGACACCTGGGAATTTCAGTCTGGATTATCCCCAACAGAAAGAAGTCTGGGTTTTGTTTTGGTTTGGTTTTGGAAAAGTGGTTTTAAACATTTTTTCCAATTCATTATCAATCATTTCCCAATAATCTTTTACCCTTTTACAAGTCCAGTAGATCAACTCTACACTCTGCAAACAGATCCTCTGAAAATTCAGGACCTTTAAAAGGAAGTACTTCATGCCGTGAATAGTTAAACTATAGAACAGGTTTTTCCCAGGAGGCTGTGATGGCCGCCATCCTAGATGCCTTTAAAATAATAATAATAATAATAATAATAATAATAATAATAATAATAATTACTTATACCCCGCCCATCTGGCCAGGCCTCCCCAGCCACTCTGGGCAGCTCCCAACAGAATATTTAAAACACGCTAAAACATCAAACATTAAAAACTTCTCTAAACAGGGCTGCCTTCAGATGTCTTCTAAAAGTCAGAGAGTTGTTTATTTCCTTGACATCTGATGGGAGGGCATTCCACAGGGCGGGCGCCACCACCAAAAAGTCCCTCTGCTTGGTTCCCTGTAACTTGGCTTCTTGCAGCGAGGGAACTGCCAGAAGGCCCTCGGCACTGGACCTCAGTATTCGGGCAGAACGATGGGTGTGGAGACACTCCTTCAGGTATACCAGACCGAGGCCATTTAGGGCTTTAAAGGCCAGCACCAACACTTTGAATTGTGCTCGGAAACATACTGGGAGCCAATGTAGGCCTTTCAGGACCTGTGTTACAGGGCCTCGGCGGCCACTCCCGGTCACCAGTGTAGCTGCCGCATTCTGCATTAGTTTTAGTTTCTGGGTCACCTCCAAAGGTAGCCCCACGCAGAGCGCATTGCAGTAGTCCAAGCGGGAGATAACCAAAGCATGCACCACTCTGGCGAGACAGTCCGCGGGCAGGTAGGGTCTCAGCCTGCGTACCAGATGGAGCTGGTAGACAGCTGCCCTGGACACAGAATTGAACTTCGCCTTTATGTGAGTCCAAAATGACTTCCAGAATTAGAATTACAAATTCATGGAGAAGAGGTCTACTAGCCACAAAGGCTATGCTCTGCCTCCACTGTCAGAGGCAGCAGTGCTTTCAAAGACCAGTTGCTAGAAGCTGCCAGAGGGGAGATTTTGTGCACAGATTCTCCTTGCAGGTTTCCCTCTGGGGCATCTGATTGGCCACTGTGAGAGCAGGATGAAGACTGCCAGCTTCAACTTTTGGGGAAGGGGCACATGACTCTGTGTCAACAAGCCCTATTTAACAAGAAAAATCACCTGGGGCTCCTGTTTAATGACAAGCCTGCTGTGGCCCGGTATGAGAACACCTCGTGAAAGATATCCGCCAACCCAAGGAGCTTATTTGTCTAATTAAACAAGACAGGGAAGTGAAAGGGTTGGGAGAGAAGGAGCTCGAGGAACTGTGCTAGGAGGGAAGAGCTGGTGTCTGCAAGAGGGTTTCCAGGGAGGGTGTTTCTTCCCTGCCTGAGCGAAGGCTGAGGCTTCAGCTGTATTTGATCCTCACCAATCAGTACAAGAAACTCTAATCATCATCATCATCATCTATTATTTATACCCCACCCATCTGGCTGAGTTTCCCCAGCCACTCTGGGCGGCTCCCAATCGAGTGTTAAAAACACTATAGCAATAAATATTAAAAGCTTCCCTAAACAGGACTGCCTTCAGATGTCTCTTAAAAATAGGATAGCTGCTTATTTCCTTGACATCTGATGAGAGGGCATTCCACAGGGCAGGCGCCAATACAGAGAAGGCCCTCTGCCTGCTTCCCTGTAACCTCACTTCTCGCAATGAAGGAACTGCCAGAAGGCCCTTGGTGCTGGATCTCAGTGTCCGGGCTGAATGATGGGGGTGGAGATGCTCTTTCAGGTATACTGGGCTGAGGCCGTTTAGGGCTTTCAAGGTCAGCACCAACACTTTGAATTGTGCTTGGAAACATACTGGGAGCCAATGCAGATCTCTCTCAGTTATATGGTCCCGGCGGCCACTCCCAGTCATCAGTCTAGCTGCCGCATTCTGGATTAATTGCAGTTTCTGGGTCACCTTCAAAGATAGCCCCATGTAGAGCGCATTGCAGTAGTCCAAGCGGGAGATAACCAGAGCATGCACCACTCTGGCGAGACAGTCCGCGGGCAGGTAGGGTCTCAGCCTGTGTACCAGATGGAGCTAGTAGACAGCCGCTCTGGACACAGAATTAACCTGTGCTTCCATGGACAGATGTGAGTCCAAAATGACTCCCAGGCTGCGCACCTGGTCATTCAGGGGCACAGTTACCCCATTCAGGACCAGGGAGTCCCCCACACCAGCCCGACCACTGTCCCCCAAAACAGTACTTCTGTCTTTTCTGGATTCAACCTCAATCTGTTAGCCGCCATCCATCCTCCAACCACCTCCAGGCACTCACACAGGACCTTCACCACCTTCACTGGTGCCAATTTAAAAGAGAGGTAGAGCTGGGTGTCATCCGCATACTGATGAACATCCAGCCCAAACCCCCTGATGATCTCTCCCAGCGGCTTCATATAGATATTAAAAAGCATGGGGGAGAGGACAGAACCCTGAGGCACCCCACAAGTGAGAGCCCAGAGATCTGAACACTCATCCCCCAACACCACTTTCTGGACACGGCCCAGGAGGAAGGGTGGAACCACTGTACAGTGGTACCTTGGGTTACATACGCTTCAGGTTACATACACTTCAGGTTACAGACTCCGCTAACCCAGAAATATTACTTTGGGTTAAGAACTTTGCTTCAGGATGAGAACAGAAATCGTGCTCCAGTGGCATGGCGGCAGCGGGAGGCCCCATTAGCTAAAGTGGTGCTTCAGGTTAAGAACAGTTTCAGGTTAAGAACGGACCTCCGGAACAAATTAAGTACTTAACCTGAGGTACCACTGTATAACAAAGGTCTTGCTGGGTCCTTACAATGCACAGAGCTTTGCTGCTCGTGAAAGACTTACATTGCGAGGAAAGCAAGTCATGAAGCAGGTGTGGAATATCTGTTGCTGGTTTTCCACCTTCCCAGGAGTGCCAACTCCCAGGGACTGAGGGGTCTTCAGCCCCTTCAATATTTGAGTGGGCAGAAGAGGCCAAGCATGGTGCTGTTCAGGGACTGGCTCCTTTTGAGCACGAGAGATGAAGTCACACTGCACTGGGCTCAGCGCTGGGCCTCCTCCCAGCGGTTTCAGGCTGGAGTCTCTCCCAACCCTACCTGGAGACATCAAAAATTGAGCCTGGGACCTTCTGCAGGCAGAGCAGACGCCCTAAGGCTAAACCGAAACCCTTCTACTCTGAATTTGCACTCCAGAAATGAGTGGGTGGCAGAGGCATACGAAGGGGGGCCAAGGGGGTGGTCCGCCCTGGGCACCACTCAGGGGGTGACAATATGACCTACTGCCCCCCCCAGCTGGAGAGTGGCCGAGGGCGTGCATGCAGTCCGTACAGGATGCTGCGCATGTGCAGTCCATATGGGATGCCGCACGTGCGCAGTTTTTACAGGTGTTGCGCGTGCGCCACCAGGCGGTTCACCCCACCCCTCAGCATCCTGCCCCAGGTGCTGGAGAGGGTTCCTCCACCACTGGTGGGTGGACCTGTAAAAGGATAAAAGAATACAGTGGTACCTCAGGTTACAGACGCTTCAGGTTACAGACTCCACTAACCCAGAAATAGTACCTCGGGTTAAGAACTTTGCTTCAGGATGAGAACAGAAATTGTGTGGCGGCGGCACAGCAGCAGCGGGAGGCCCCATTAGCTAAAGTGGTTAAGAACAGGTTAAGAACAGTTTCAGGTTAAGAATGGACCTCCGGAACGAATTAAGTTCTTAACCTGAGGTACCACTGTATTGGGAAATAATTTATAATGAATTGAAAGAAATGTTTCAAAGCACTTTTACAAAAAAAGACCGGATTCCTTTCTGTTGGGGCTAATTCAGACTAAAATTCCCAGGTGTCAAGAAAGTTTATTTATGTATGCCACTACTGCGGCCCGTTTTTCATTAGACCAAAAATGGAAAACGATCGAGGTCCCAACCAAAGATGAATGGCAACTGGAATATGTGCAGCATGTGGACCTAACTTATAGAATAAGAGAACAAGAAGAACATGTGTTTAAAGAAGATTGGAAAATGTTTATTGAATATATGGGGGGGTATATTTGAAAACGTTGGCAGCGTTAAGATAAATTCAACAGTGTAAATAAGTTTTGATGGATGTAATAATGGAATACTGAATGGTTTAGTTTATATAAAATATGCAGTGACTATGTTATGCATAATGAACCATGGAAAGAGAAGAAGGGAAGTCACTGATATTTTCAGATTGTTTAAATAAATATTTTAAATTGTAAAACAGAGCATTTAATAAAAATTATACATATATACACACACACAAATACACATGAAAACTGAGGTTTCTGGGGAGCTGGTTTTTCTGGGAAGGTACACACCATCCTGTGTCTATATTTCAGTGGCACTAGGTCAATGGACTAGGCCAGTCCTCTAAATGATCCAGTAAATTAGAGTATTAAAGTATTAAAGCCTGGCGCCTCCTTCCCAAAGCCTGGGAAGCTTTTGCCTAGCTTAGGGATGGAGGCGCGATGTTGCGTTCTTGCCTGCGCAAGGTGACGCCTTTGGCCCTAATTGTTCACCTATGAAAAATTTCACTGCACGCCTCTGGCATTCACAGGGAGGTTTTGCAGCTTTTTCTCCTGTTCCTATCTGCCGATTTCCACCACCCCACCCATTTTCTGTTGGAAAGTCTCACCTGCCAGCTACGCACACACAGCTACGGTGAAAATAAAAGAATAGCGATCCCCTTCCTCCAGCTGTAACAAGAAGCGAAAGAACTTTGACACGCAGCCACTGGGGGCTTTGCAGCTTCCAAAGACAACATTTGAGGCTACGGGTCAATGGTCTTTCCGTTAACCTTTTCACTGATTGGATTAAAAGCTCCCCCCACCTCCACTGACAAATGCACTGGAAAGAAAGTGGCCCGCAGGCTGCATTTTCAGTGTGTCTGAATCTTTGGTGCTATAGATGGGCTCCAGAAGCAAAAGCTTCTTCTGTAGTCGATCTTGCACCATGGAGGGCAAGGAAGAGACAGGGCTGCTGAGCAACAAGGTGGCTGTGTAAGGCAATCAGAGAGAGGGACAGTCAGTTTGCTGAATACAGCAGTGAAGTTAAGGCTGATGTAATGATCTGTGGCAGGCAAGCAAGCCCCGATAAGAAGTAATGACTCTCAGCAGTTTTGTGTACGTTTATTTACAAAAAGACAGAGCATGGCTTCTCGCCTGCTCACATTTACGATAGTTGGTCAGTCTGAATTTTCGCCCCTCCCACAGCAGGAAGGACGCCAAACTCCCGCCTTTCCCCTCTTGCCCTTCCTTTGCCATCTGATCTTATCCAGATGCCTAGAACGGGGACTGAGGGGTTGGCCTGCCCCCTCCCCACTGCCACTTGACACAGACTCATACCTCGGCTTATCTGCTGATTGCCTAGCAACACTCTGGCTGCCCTCCAACTCTTCCTCTTCTTGAGAGCTAACAGAGTCTTCCCTGGGAAGGGGGGGGTCAAACTGCCCTTTCTCGACTCTATCAGCCAGCTCTCATCTGCAGAGTCGGTCCCTCGTTCACTTAGTCCGGTTTCTGAATCTAACTCTTCCCCTGCGCTTGGGGGGGGGGCATGTTCCTGACAGCTGAGAGGCTATTCCATAATGCTCTGTGATGCTTCAGGGAATTCTGGGAGGGGTCTTCATAGCATGCAGAAAATTCATTTGCTGTTGCCCTGCCTGGGTTAAGGGGGCCCCAGGAGAATGCAACAATTGGCGTCACATAATTCAAATAAAGGCCTCTTTATTTGGCCCTCAGAACACTAGCCATGTCACCCCTCTCACTGGCAGCTGAGGGAGGTAGGTATGCTTAGCCTGGAGCAGAAAAGACAGAGAGGTTATAGGATAGTAAAAGGTAAAGGGACCCCTGATCATTAGGTCCAGTCGTGACCGACTCTGGGGTTGCAGCGCTCATCTCGCTTTATTGGCCGAGGGAGCCGGCGTACAGCTTCCGGGTCATGTGGCCAGCATGACTAAGCCGCTTCTGGCGAACCAGAGCAGCGCACGGAAATGCCATTTACCTTCCCGCTGGAGCAGTACCTATTTATCTACTTGCACTTTGACGTGCTCTTGAACTGCTAGGTTGGCAGGAGCAGGGACTGAGCAACGGGAGCTTACCCCGTCGTAGGGATTCGAACCGCCAGTCGGCAAGTCCTAGGCTCTGTGGTTTAACCCACAGCACCACCCTTGGTTATAGAATAGCCACCTTCAAATATTGGAAGGGCTGTCACCTGGAAGATGGAGCAAGCTTGTTTTCTGCTCCTCCAGAGGGTAGGACCCAAGCCAATGGGTTCAAATTATAAGAAAGGAGGTTTTGACTGCATACATTCCATTGGAAGATGGAAGACTCATTTTTTGGAGGAATTTAAACAGAGATTAGATGGCCCTTTGGGATTCTCTAGTTGTGATTCCTGCACTGCAAGTCTTGATGACACCGGAATCCCTTCCAGTAATAGAATTTGATGATTCCACTACAGCTTGCTCCACCACCATTGTCATGGAGTAGCAGGTGCGCCACGGCTGACAGGATGTGCACGACCTGGAGGAGGGCAGCAGCGGCTACTGAAGGTTCTTGGGATTCAGTTCAGGAGACCTCAACACCCCCATGGAACATGAAGAGGTGCAAGAGAGGCTGGAGAATGAAGGGCCAAAGGGAGAGCAAGAAGAACGGAATACCAGGCACACATGGAAGAAGATGTTATGGCCTGGGATTCAGAGTCGGATCCTGAACCTGAGGAATCCCAGCCTGCACAGGATTCCCTGCCTCCAGGACCAGCTGAGCCGGGGCTGGGGCATGAGCCTGAAGGGTCCTCACCCGCGCTGGATCCTCAGACGCAGACACCAGCTGAGTCTGCTCTGGCTCCTGAGGTGATGGAGGACCCATTGCCTGCAGGTGCTCCACTCTCAGCCCCGTCAGGGGAAGAGGAGGTTGCCTCTGGGTCCGATAACCCTCTAGCCTCTCCTGGGCTGCAGAGGCTCAGGGCAGAGAGGCGGAGGGAACTAGGTTCCCGCAGGAGGAGTGCTTGCCTCCAGGCCAGGAGAGGCGAGTCACCTGAGGATCGTGGCTGCCCTATGCCTCGGGGCAGATAAAAGCCAGTCAGCCCCAGTCCCAAGTTGCGGAAGCAACATTGTTGGTTGTCAGTTCCTGCCTGTACTCTGCCCTGCCCCCAGCTTCAACTTTTACGGACTTATTGCATCATCAACCACGGACTGGACCTGGACCTCGCCTCTTGGTTAACCCCTGGGACCAGCACAGAAGAGATCACAGAGTCCTCCGACACAGAGGAGGCTAGGACCCTGGAGGAACATGACTCCCTGACCCCACTGTCTCCAACAATCAGGAGGAGGGTTAGGAGGGCAGCATTGGGATTGAGAACATCTCCAGGGCCAGTGTGCCATGTGGTCTACTTACCTTGGCACTGAGTGCCCACCAGGACAACCATGTCCTGCATACAGCTGCAGAATAGACATGGGGCCCATGAACTATTCAGGGGAGAAGGGAGAGCCACTGGAAGATCAACCCATGCCAGGCTTTTTAAGGCTTCAGGTGACTCTGGAGCCTTTGCTGTGACAACATTTTTTCAAGCTCAACCAGCAGGTCCCACTGGTCCTGATTGGTGTTGCCTTGCTACTGGGAGCTAGCCAAGGTGCTGATTTCCCTTGCCTTTCTCTTGGGAGCTGGCCTGGGTCCTGGTTCATTTTGCTTAGGACTGAAAGAGCTGATGTTCACCACCACTTTCCCTGCAGGCCCTAAGAACAGGATAGCAGCCAGACCAAGGGACTCAAGACCACTGGGATAGGGGGCAGGAGTGGATTACATAACAAGGATTTTGACAGTGCTGTCCAAAACCTGGCATCTGGCTTCGTTGGAAGATCCTTTAAGGCGCGGAAAAGGTCATCTCGGCACCCTCTGTCCACATCCATTAGCGACTTCTTCCATTCCACTTAGAGCTTTCCCAGCAAACTCCATCAACGCATAATCAAAGCTGCCTCAGCACTCTTGTCATCCGGCCTTACAAGATGTTCCTTGTTTTTTGCTTTATTGACATGGGGGGAGGGTGGGGAGGAAAACATGATGGCGAAGCGGGAGGGATTTCCTCCCCTGCAATTTTTTTGTGTAAGCAGAATGGAACTCCTGTGGCAGAGGAACTGTGGAGTCAGGCCCAGACTTCAGAAGCTGTGTTGAGCGATGGTCCTTTTTTTCCTGCCCCAAACAAAATCCACTGAGACACTGGGGAAAGGGTTAAAAAAAATTACAGAGCAGGGATTGGGGTCTTTTTCAAGCCCAAGGACCACTTTCTGCTTTTGTCACCACTGTGGGTTAAATCACAGAGCCTAGGACTTGCCGATCAGAAGGTCGGTGGTTCAAATCCCCGCGACGGGGTGAGCTCCCGTTGCTCGATCCCTGCTCCTGCCAACCTAGCAGTTCAAAAGCACATCAAGTGCAAGTAGATAAATAGGTACCGCTCCGGCGGGAAGGTAAACGGCGTTTCCGTGCGCTGCTCTGGTTCGCCAGAAGCGGCTTAGTCATGCTGGCCACATGACCCGGAAGCTGTACGCCGGCTCCCTTGGCCAATAGAGGCAGATGAGCGCCGCAATGCCAGAGTCGGTCACGACTGGACCTAATGGTCAGGGGTCCCTTTACCTTTTAGGGACCACATACCAGCACTTTAGTTAAGTGGCAGAGCACCTGTATTTTTTTAAAAAATTATTTTTTTGCATGCAGAAGGATCAAGATTCAATCCTCAGCAGCGCCTCCAGATAGGACCACAAATGTCCCCTTCCTGATAACCTGCCAGTCTGTGTAGACAATGCTCCCTTCCTATGTTCCTATCTAAGGCAGCTTCCTATGTTTCAGATTCCTGGGATAGCTCAGTCAGTAGAGCATGAGACTCTGAATCTTATGGTCGAGGGTTCAAGCCCCACGTTGGGCAAAAGATTCCTGCATTGCCGGTGGTTGGGCAAGATAACCCTCGAGATCCCCCCCCCCACTATGATTCTATGAACACTTTACTCAGAGCGATGAGAACTTAACTATTTATAGGGGAAAGGGACATAGCTCAGGTTTGGATCTTCTGCAGAAAGTCCCAGACTCAATCCCTGGCAGCATCTCTAGGGCTGGATCTACACAGATCTTTAAAAACACTAAGAAAAAAACGCTATGTTTCTCTCAGTGCAATTTTCCATTGACTGCTTTACAGCACCCCCTGGTGTCACATTTTTATAACGCATTTATAACATTATAACTCACCAGTATAGATTAGTCCCAGGTAAGACCGGAAATATCCCCTTCTTGAAAACCTAAAGAGCTGCTGCCAGTCAGTGTAAACAACACTGGGGTAGATGGACCAATGGTCTGATTCAGTAGAAGGTAGCTTGCTGTGCTCCTGTGTCGTAAGGGACGGGCGGCTGCTTAGTGACAGAGCACCTGCTTTGCATGCAGATGGTCCTGGGTTCAGACTCCACCAATTCCAGGCATGGCTGGGAAGGACGGATGCCTAAAATCCTGGAGAGCCACTGCTGGTCAGGGTAGACAGTACTGAGCTAGATGGGAGCAGTGGCCAGCTTCAGAATAGCAAAGGGCTGTAACTTGGTGTTAGAGCACCTGCTTTGCATGAAGAAGGTTGTGGGTTCAACCGCTAGCATCTCCAGGTAAAGTAAAGGTAAAGGAACCCCTGACCATTAGGTCCAGTCGTGACCGACTCTGGGGTTGTGGCGCTCATCTCGCTTTATTGGCCGAGGGAGCTGGCGTACAGCTTCCGGGTCATGTGGCCAGCATGACTAAGCCATTTCTGGCAAACCAGAGCAGTGCACGGAAACGCCATTTAACTTCCCGTAGGAGTGGCACCTATTTATCTACTTGCACTTTGACGTGCTTTCGAACTGCTAGGTTGGCAGGAGCAGGGACCGAGCAACGGGAGCTCACCCCGTCGCGGGGATTCGAACCGCCGACCTTCTGATCGGCAAGCCCTAGGCTCTGTGGTTTAACCCACAGCGCCACCCGCGTCCCTTAGCATCTCCAGGTAGGGCTGGGAATATCCCCTGCCTGGAAACCTGGAGAAGCTGCTGCCAGTCAGTGCAAGCAATGCTGAGTTGGATGGACGTATGGGTCTCATTCAGTCTTAAGCAGCATCTTCCTATATTACCCCCTCTCTTTTTTGTGCATGCTCTCTCTCTCTCTCTCTCTCTCTCTCTCTCTCTCTTCCATCCTGGCTTGGCCTATACTGCTGTTGCCGTTCTGCTCTGCCAAACACCCCTTGTCTGTCACCGAGGCAACAAGGCCTGTCTTTCCTCCCTCTGCATCCTGCCCAGTCATGAATAAATTCTTATGTGTCCTGGAATACATTAGCGGGGTTTCTCTAGACGAAACCAGAGAGGCGAAGATTTGGTCAACTCTCTGCAGTTGTTCATTTAAATTCAAAAGAAACATTCTCCTGAGCCATCATCAGTCCCTGATTGGCTTTCCCCCAAGACCTGCCTCTTACCCTCTTGACCGCTTGAGGGCTATTGGTTGCTCCATGTCTATCCCTGCCGTGACCTGATTGGCTGGACAGACATTTGCTCTGGTCCAGTGTGGCAGGCACTCTCTTCAAAAACATACACAATGCAACCAGCAGCTGCATATTCATGGCCCAGCCAAGAAACTGTCAATAGCAACCAGGATTAGAACCTGGATTCCTGATGATCTAGGTTCTGCTGCACACAAAAAATAGAAATCTTTTTTCCCACTATCGCATAATTTATTGGTATCCCCACCCTGTCAACGTCCTGGCCTTTGGTGTCATCCAGAACACTGAACTGTTGGTGGTGCCCGGCTGGCGCAGACCCCGTGACAGGGCCTTTTCAGCAGTGGCTCCCCAACTGTGGAACTGTTCTCCTGGTGAGGTGCGCCTGCCTCCATCATTTTCAACTTTCAGGAGGAATTTGAAAATGTGCCTGTTTTCCACAGGGGTGGGAATTGGCCACCTATATCAGTAGGGAACCTCCTTTTGGGGAGGAGCTTGAGAGTAAGTCAGATACAGGGGCAGCACCTCCATTGCCAGGAACACAGAAACTTACACGACCGCTTAAAAATCAGGTGAGGAACCAAACGTTTTTTTTTTAAAAAAAATATTTATTGAATTTTAAAGGGTTACAAAAAGAAAGAATTAAAAAACAGCATATTTAAGAAATACAAAACATCACATCACGATAATATAAAAAAAAAAAGAAACAAGAAAAAAAAGAGAGAGAAAAAAAGAAAAAATACAATAAATCTTCCCATAACTTATCTTTCATTTGCTTATTTCCTTGACCTCCTCACACCTCCCTTTTTTGTATTCTAGTTCAATTAGCTATTTCAGCAAATCCTTTCCATCTTTTCCAGTTTTTGTCCTCTATTCTATCTTAATATAATGTAACTTTACTTTCCCTCCTTCACCATTTAGCAATCTATTTTTCCTTAATCCTTTATAGCATTTCTGCTAAAACCGCATTATTTCATTCCAATATCCTTCTAACATTCCTTAATTTTACAATGTTTCTGTAAATAAACTTTAAATTTCTTCCAATCTTCTTCCACCAACTCTTCTCCCTGGTCTCGGATTCTGCCAGTCATTTCCGCCAGTTCCATGTAGTCAATCACCTTCATCTGCCATTCTTCCCGGGTGGGTAGATCTTGTGTCTTCCAATACTTCACGATGAGTATTCTTGCTGCTGTTGTGGCATACATAAAAAAAGTTCTATCCTTTTTTGACACCAATTGGCCGACCATGCCCAGGAGAAAGGCCTCTGGTTTCTTCTGAAAGGTATATTTAAATACCTTTTTCATTTCATTGTAAATCATCTCCCAGAATGTCTTAATCCTTGGGCATGTCCACCAAAGGTGAAAAAATGTGCCTTCAGTCTCTTTACATTTCCAACATTTATTATCGGGCAAATGATATATTTTTGCAAGCTTGACTGGTGTCATGTACCACCTGTAGATCATTTTCATTATATTCTCTCTTAGGGCATTACATGCCGTAAATTTCATACCTGTGGTCCATAACTGTTCTCAGTCAGCCATCATAATATTATGTCCTACA
Source organism: Podarcis pityusensis (assembly GCF_964106645.2). NCBI lineage: Eukaryota > Metazoa > Chordata > Lepidosauria > Squamata > Lacertidae > Podarcis > Podarcis pityusensis. The sequence continues at coordinate 77,677,040 of NC_138033.1, forward strand.
TCTTGTGCCCATTTGATCATAGTTGATTTCACCGTTTCATCCTGAGTATTCCATTTCAACAGCAAGTTATACATTCTTGACAAGTTCTTAGTTTTGGGATCTAACAGTTCTATTTCCAATTTTGATTTTTCCACCTGGAAGCCAATTTTTTTATCCAAATTGTACGCCTCCATTATTTGATAATAGTGGAGCCAATCTCGCACTCTATTTTTTAGTTTTTCAAAACTAAAAACCAAATGTTGGAATAATACTGAGGAACCAAATGTTGTATAATACTGTTCTATAATTTATGATAATTTAGAATTTAACTGTATTTTCATGTAATGTTTGATACTTCCAGCTGATGAAGGTGAATACAGTGGTACCTCGGGTTAAGTACTTAATTCATTCTGGAGGTCCGTTCTTAACCTGAAACTGTTCTTAACCTGAAGCACCACTTTAGCTAATGGGGCCTTCTGCTGTTGCCGCACCGCCAGAGCACGATTTCTGTTCTTATCCTGAAGCAAAGTTCTTAACCTGAAGCACTATTTCTGGGTTAGCGGAGTCTGTAACCTGAAGCGTATGTAACCTGAAGCGCATGTAACCTGAGGTACCACTGTACATCAAAACAGGGCCCTGTCCTGGCTTCTGATCCAAAATTGACTTTGACTTCTGCTCAATGATTGAAACTAAGATCTTCACGTCAAATCTGACTATGGACTAACGTGGACTTATCTCTACTCATAAACTTTTATCTCTAACACTGTAACGAATTATTGTGTTATACATATCCTTATGAGTTTGAGTTTGTAATCTCTGTTTGATTTTGCGATCCTTGTCAGAATACATACTTTTGAATGGATTAGTTTTTGTTATAATTGACTATTGATTTACGAATAGGGACCACTCCCACTACTGAAACTTATATTGGCCAGAGTTCTTGGTGTGCTTTTTTCTTGGTATATTTAATAATAAGAACTCCAACTTATTTAACAGTAGGAACACAGGGATGCCAGGGCACACAAGCCTCAGAGGTCCAGCCCACGTTTTGCTTGTCCATAGCAGGAACGCCTGTTGTTTGCCACATTAAGAATCAGAGCCTGCTGGATCTGGTCAAAGGGGCCACATCTAGTCCAGCCTTTTCTTCTCACGGTGGCAAAGCCAGATGCCCCTATAGGAAGCCCACAAGCAGGACCCAAGCACAAAAGGAAGAGACAGCTCTCAGTGCCTACTAGTCATGATGGCTGTGCTCTGCCCCCTACAGCTGGAAGCAGAAGAACATTGCCATTGTGGCTAGCACCACACTGAAAGCCAGTGTGGTGTAGTGGTTAAGAGCGGTGGACTCATAATCTGGTGAACTGGGTTCGATTCCCCGCTCCTCCACACGCAGCTACTGGGTGACCTTGGGCCAGTCACACTTCTCTGAAGTCTCTCAGCCTCACTCACCTCACAGCGTGTTTGTTGTGGGGGAGGAAGGGAAAGGAGAATGTTAGCCGCTTTGAGACTCCTTCGGGTAGTGATAAAGTGGGATATCAAATCCAAAACTCTTCTCTTCTCTGAATATGTCTAATCCTCTTTTAAAGTCATCTAGGTTGGTGGCCATCAAGGTCTCCAGTGGGAGGGAGTTCCGCAGTTCTGCGTGAAGAAGGACTTTCTGTTATCTATCCTCAATCATCCAACGTTCAGTGTCTTTGGATGCCCACAGGTTCTAGCGTTGTGAGAGAGGGAAAATCATAGAATTGTAGAGTAGGAAGGGAACCCAAGGGTCATCTACTCCATGTTGGAATTCTGCCTGGGTCAGAGGAATGTGCCACAGCGTAGGCACCGGCAGATATTCCTGTCGACCTCCCCGCGTCTCCACTTTGCTGATAAGCAGGCGAGGTCCGGCGATTCTTCTCAGATGTATGAGAGGAACACACCGTTCTTCCTCTCTCCCCTTTGGTGTCCCCAGGGAGGGGAAAGAAGCAGACAGAAAACTATTTACATCATTTATTTCTGCCTCTTACATCAGTACAGAGAATCATGTCTGCACTCAACAACAGCAAGAAGAAACTCCTCCCAAGTACATCCAGTACGGGTCATATGACACACACACACTGAGCTAACATCCGGTGCTCAGTACAGAATGGACTGCCCCTTTGTTCCCATGGCAACAGTCACAAACATCCTGTCTGGCTTTCCAGCCACAAGCAGCTGGCTGAGCTGCTAGAGCCTTTGCTTGCTGCAGCATTGGTGCTTTATGGTAACATACTCCCCCTAAAGTATCAATGTGTGCCGCGAGCAAAGCGTCATCTAGAGAAGAAAACAAACAGTTGTTATATTTATAACATTCCCCTGTTGTTTCAGTTCCACCCTTGGAACTACCCGCCACTGGTTTAACCAATGTACCTCTCTGGTTGTGTGACTTCGCATTACCTCGGTTAACAACTCTCTGTTGTGCCTTTGTCTCTGACTCAGACACAGCTTCAATCTGTCCTTGGTCGTTTACAATAGCAACATATGCAAGGTTAGCAAACTCCTTTGAATACCTCTTGGGTGGTACACCCTTCGTTGCTCTCTCAGACCTACGTAAGAGGTTCTGATCCTCTGTGCTCACTGGTTCAACCTTTGAACTCTCTGGAGAACCAGTAGCAATCAGTGGTTCTTCCTTCACCTGTGAAGGTCTATCCATTGTGTGAGATTTCCTCTCAATGACTGTGACAACTGAACTCTCTGAGCTCTCACTGTCATCATCAGTACTACTGAACTCAATAAGATCAAACTCATCATCATCATCATCATCAGAATCGTTTCCTGTGGGAAATGTCTGTACTATCCGCTCTTGCTTTGGAGCACTCTCTAGGAACTTTGTGAGAATCACCTGACCAGATTCAGACAAAATTACTCTGTAGAGACCTTTTTCATAACCCACAAAAATGCCTCTGGCATTCTTTACACCACCTGGAGCTTCTGTTCTCACATGAGACCCGAAAACCTTAAAGTAGGCAACAGAAGGTTTTCTATTGAACAGCTTCTCAAAAGGAGAACATCCCAACTCTGTTGAGACCTTTCTCAACCACACATGAAGATAGGACGCTAGCGACTCAGCCCAATATTCATGTGGCAAATGAGAACTCAGCAATTGCGCATGCATCCCCTCTTGCAATTCTTTGTTCACTCTCACACAGACCCCTCTGTTCCACGCTTCTTGTGAAACTGCAACTTTATGGTCTATCCCTTTTCCATCCAGGAACTTCTGAAACTTCTGCAACAGAAAAATTTGCTTCTCATCTGTGAAAAGACAATCAATGTTAGCATCATGCATACTTTTAACCTTGTCACAAAACTCCTGAAACTTTTCTAAAGTTTCTTGCGGTTTCTCCATCATATAAACCCAAGAATAATTTGTGAAACAATCCACACACACAAGGTAAAATCGTGCACCGCCTCTAGATGGTTCTAGAGGACCAATCACATCAGCATACACCCGCTGAAATGCTCTGTTGACCTTCTTCGTCTTAGTCACCTTCCTGGTGCTCACACTGGTCACACCTGCGAGAGAGATTTCGTTAGAAACATCAGAAGAATTACATTTCATGTAATCACTTTGATCAAAAGTCAACAAATACAGTCCATCTTTCTCTTTGGCAGTAAGAAACAGTTCTCCATCTTTGTAGATCTTGCAGCTTTTAGCATCATAGGACAGTTTCAGTCCTTTCTTTGCAATCTGCGACACGCTCAGCAGATTAAATCTCAGTTCTGGAACCAGGTAAACATCACTTATAGTCAAGTTCAGACTCTCAAGATACACAGTCCCAATTCCAGTCGCTTCCAACTCCTGACCGTTGGCCTGTTTCACAGTGAAGCTTTGCTTCTTCAACGTCGAAAACAGTCCTCTGTGCGGGCACAAATGTTTTGTACAGCCCGTGTCGATTATGAATGCGTTCCCAACATCTGGCGTGGTTCCTTTCGCCATCATAGCCTTTGCAGGTTTCACCTGGCACTTGGTATGGCTTTTGCCTGACGCCTGAGGCTTCGTAGAGCTGCTCTTTGCTCCTCTTGACTGGCGCGGCTTCTTACAGTTTCGCTGTAGATGCCCAGTCTGTCCACAATTGTAGCATCGGACAGCACTCAATGCTACACCATGCTCTCCAGTAGCATCAGCAGTGGGGGAATTAGAACTCTGTTCTTCCCTCCCCCTGTCTTTTTCTTCCAGTGCAGCAAGTCTGTCGTGTTCATTCAGGACCACAGCACAAACTCTCTCCGCGGTCAGCTGCGCGGCCGGTAGGGAACCAAGCTGACTGGCAACAACCTTGTAGGTGCGGCTAAGGCTGTTTATCATCATGAAGCAAAACACTTCCTCCTGAAGACGGAAATTGCGTTCCACCATCTGTTGACGCAGAAACTTCATTTCTGTCAGGTGCGCTTGAACATCTCCATCAGGCGCAAGTCTCAGATTGGTCAATTTCTCAAAATACAGCAACGCTGAAGAACCAGCATCTCTCTGATGCGTTGTACGCAGCGTGTCCCATACCTCTTTCGCATTTTCTAAATGCTGAACATGCACCAACTGATCATCTGAGACACACAGAATTATAGCAGTCCTGGCCCTTACATTCTGTGACTCCCAACCTCTGGTTGGTGCTGCAGGGATGGGGTTTTCAATTACATCAAAAAGCCTCTGATTCTGCAGCAGGGCCTTCATCTTTACAGACCAAGATGAATAATTGTCATTGGTTAAGGGAGGTGGGCAAGGCAAAACTCCCCCTTTCTTGGCATCCATCTTGAAGCCAAGCCTCTTTCACGCTGTCAAACAAACTGTAAAATCCAACAGTTGTTTTTTCCTTTCTCACGCAGCAAAACTGCAAGTTGTTTGTGCTTTTTGCACCTGGCAGCTAAACTCAGGCTGCTATTGAAAAGTCCCTTCCAAGAGCTCGTAAACCTTGTAGCCAAAACATTCTCTGGTTTTGTTTCGCTTTCCCAGGCTTACACTCAGAGTCCAGCCCCTTTGCCAGTAACTTTCCAGGACCGTTACCTAGCAACAATGCATTTCAATAAGACATCTTATCTACCACAAAAATTTGTGGAATGCAGGCTTCAGCCTCCAAGCTGCAGGCCTCTTCCTCCGGAGCTTTTGTTTTCTTTGAAACGCAGCTCCGTGAACCAGGGAATTAATCTTCCTGCGTTCACACTTTTAGCCCGAAATGCAGCATACCTTGAACTTTGTTGCTCTGGAAAACACCTCTTCTTTCCACCAGCTGTCTGTGGAACCTCTGGCTTCTTTCAGACGCTTTCCTTCCTCCTTGGAGCAGAGGAGGACAATCCACCAGCCTCTCATGCAGATGTCCGATGAATCGCAACCATCCGAAGGCTGCCACTGTTGGAATTCTGCCTGGGTCAGAGGAATGTGCCACAGCGTAGGCACCGGCAGATATTCCTGTCGACCTCCCCGCGTCTCCACTTTGCTGATAAGCAGGCGAGGTCCGGCGATTCTTCTCAGATGTATGAGAGGAACACACCGTTCTTCCTCTCTCCCCTTTGGTGTCCCCAGGGAGGGGAAAGAAGCAGACAGAAAACTATTTACATCATTTATTTCTGCCTCTTACATCAGTACAGAGAATCATGTCTGCACTCAACAACAGCAAGAAGAAACTCCTCCCAAGTACATCTAGTACGGGTCATATGACACACACACACTGAGCTAACATCCGGTGCTCAGTACAGAATGGACTGCCCCTTTGTTCCCATGGCAACAGTCACAAACATCCTGTCTGGCTTTCCAGCCACAAGCAACTGGCTGAGCTGCTAGAGCCTTTGCTTGCTGCAGCATTGGTGCTTTATGGTAACACTCCAACCCCCTGCAATGCAGGAATCTCAGCACGTTGGGGGAGGGGGCAAATCCAATTTGAAACCATATCATAATGGCATAATGCCATAGTGGTGACAGTGTCGGCCTAGGAGCTTGCAGAGACCAGTTTTGAAATCTCCCCATGAAGCCTTATTGCCCCAGGGAATCGTTTGCCCGCGTCCCCAGAACCGAAGAAAGAGTAAAATAACACCTGGAAAGTTTCTTCTTTGGAGAAAAGAGTTTAATCTGTGCACAGAGACAACCAGCAGAATAGTTTCTGAAATCTGGCTGCAACTTTACTAGTCCAGCAAGCATTCTTATACCTGAAAGCATTTACCCACCTCCCAGACCTCCCCCCAAAACTTCCCCAATCAGCTGGCAAGTTTTCAACTTATTCCCTTTTAGGGCATATCTTTATTGCTGGCTAAGCACTGCTGGCTAAGCACTCCCTCCTCTTACCCCTGTACGTGTGCCTTTCTGCTGGCTAAGCACTCCCTCCCCTCTCCTTCGTACACGTGTCCTTTTGCTAGCTAAGCACTCCCTTACTCCCTTGTACGTGTCTTTTCTTATCTTGCATTACTGAAGCAGAAGCGCAAGACAGGAAACGACCCCTCAGCCTGTCTGGTAGCTGGCTTAACCACAATTGCAGAAGTAAGCTTAGTGCAAAGACTCACTATGTGCAGATAATATTAAGATTAAACCTTCCCCTCTTCCTTCACCCACTCAGCCAGGATGCTCACTGGGTGTGAAATTTGGGGACCACTTGCTGCTTCCCTCGGCGTAACCTACCTCACAGGGTTGTTGTGAGGGTAAAATGAGGAGGAAGAGAACTGTGCATGCCATGTCAGGCTCCTTGGAGGAAAAAGGTGGGAAATAAATGTAAATAAATAAATAAGTATTAATTAAAGAGTTTGAGAGAAGCAAGGATCTGAGCTTGAGTCCTCTCCCAGCAATGAGGGCCAGGAAACTCCCATTTATAATAATAAATTTTTATTTATACCCCGCCCTTTCCGGTTCAAAAAATGGGCTCACGGCAGCTGACAACAAATTTAAAACACTTAATTATAAAAGCAGCATAAAATACAGTATAAAAACATGACTAACAATAAAAGTCAAAAATCAGTCAGGGCTAGCTGGCTGAATTGCTCCTACTTGGGCCAGTGAGGAGGCCAGGGGAGAATTTGCTGTGGGGTCTCAGAGTGGGTGATCTTCATAAAGGGGAGGGAAGGGGAAGGGAACAGAAGGGAAATACAAGATCAGGCTGAATTCAAATTAAAGGCCAGGCGGAATAGACATTTGCCTGTCCCTGTTCAGAGTTTAGAATACACTTTCCAGAGCTACTGGCTTTCCCCACACTGCCACCAAAGGCAGCACTGAGGCCTCCGTCACTGGCGCTGGCAATGGTGGAGATGTTTGCCTTCCTGCACTCCGGAAAGAAAATAAAAATAGGCCCAGCAGTTAGAGATCCATCACTTTCTCTCTTCCTGTCAACGGAGCCAACAGCTTTGCACGTTCAGACAACAGTCTGTCTTTCTGGGGCAGGCAGAAGATGGCTGCAAGCAGGCCAATTGGTGGCGCCTGTCACTATTTTGCAGAGAAGATGGTTAAAATGATGGAAACATTTTGGGATTTTCTCGTCAACGGTTCCAGGCCAGAGGCAGCTGGAAAGGTGAGTTCCCCAAGAACCAGCATCCACAGTGTTATAGACTTAATGGACTCTTGGGGCTGTTTTCTTAAGCCTTTACACTTCCATTTTTCTTTGTTGTCTTTCTACCCTCAAACTTAAAAAGAAAAAGAGAAAGCAGTTCTACTCCATCTCTTGAAATTTCCATTTTAGGGAAAGAACGGGCTGCTTTTATTTAGATGACAACAGTGGTGGCTGGTGCCCTTTTGGACTGGTGGGGTGGAAGGCGGGGAGCCCGACAGTAGGTGGCGCCAGAGGCCATGACTGGCTGAGCCAGAGCCAATGGCATGTGTACCCAACACATTCTAGTTTCATCCCCATCTTCTTCCTTCCTGCTGACCTCTACCAGAGGCAACACTGGGACTAAGGAGGAGGAAGCTGGTTGTGCTATTGGCAGCCACACAAACTGCAGCATGACGAAAGCCTTACATTTTTATGTATATAGGAAGATATATATACAGTGGCAGTGGCTGTCCATTGTACAGTGGAAGTCAGCAGCAGGTTGAGCCAGAGCCAATGACAGGCAGAGCCAATTCTTTCCGGTTTTGTCTCCATCCTCGTCCCTGCTGAGTTCTACAAGGGCAACATTGAGATTCGGGGGAAACTGAGAGGCAGGGTCACACCACTGAGTTGGTTGTAAGTAAATGTCATGGTTTTCCCAGTAGTGATGTATGGAAGTGAGAGCTGGACCATAAAGAAGGCTGATTGCCAAAGAATTGATGCTTTTGAATTATGGTGCTGGAGGAGACTCTTGAGAGTCCCATGGACTGCAAGAAGATCAAACCTATCAAACCTTAAGGAAATCAGCCCTGAGTGCTCACTGGAAGGACAGATCCTGAAGCTGAGGCTCCAATACTTTGGCCACCTCATGAGAAGAGAAGACTCCCTGGAAAAGACCCTGATGTTGGGAAAGATTGAGGGCACAAGGAGAAGGGGACGACAGAGGACGAGATGGTTGGACAGTGTTCTCAAAGCTACCAGCATGAGTTTGACCAAACTGCGGGAGACAGTGGAAGACAGGAGTGCCTGGCATGCTCTGGTCCATGGGGTCACGAAGAGTTGGACATGACTAAACAACAACAACAACAAAATGTCAAGGCTTCAGGAAAGCTATTCCTCCCCCGGTTGCAGCAAGAGAAACAAGGTGGAGTCCTTTTTAATGAGTTTATTCAATCACAACAGAGAGAGACAAAAGAACACACCAAGCTCTAACGATGACATTGCTCCAAACTGGGCCCCTCCTCCCTAGCAACAGCCTCTCCCTTTATGGTGGCCACTCATGGTCAAATTCCTTTGTTCCTGTACTCTTAATGAACGCCAAGTTTTGGGAGAAGGGGGATCAGAAATACTCTCCAGTGACAACGTGTCACCCAGTTGCCCTGCCGTAGTTCTTCTCCCCCCCCCTTCACTTCCCAACTTTTCTTTTTTTAAAAAAATACATTTTTATTATTTTTTCTTACATATCAGTTCCAACAGTCATACAACATATCTTCTCATCTTATACAATATTTTAGACTTCCGTCAACACCTCTGTTGATTTTCCGTTCTTTATCTGCATCTGCATTTAATTGTCCTTAACTATAATTCTCTTCATAGTCTTTCTTGCAGTATTGCAAATAATCCTTTGCAGAATTTCTTGCAGTCCTACTAGCGTAATCTGTTCATCACAATTACTTTCCAAATAGTTCATATATTTACACCAGTCTTCTAAGGATCTCTGGTCCCGCAGGTTTTGAATCCTTCCTGTTAATTTGTCTAATGCTGCTTAGTCCATCAACTTCATCCTCCAGTCTTCTTTCGTTGGTAATTCTTCTTGCTGCTTCCCAGCTTTTCTTTGACTTTCCTCAAACCCCTGCTGTAAACCAATGCTGCATCCCTCTTCTCCTGCAGCATCAGGAGAAAGGGTGGTGGTGATCTCCACCATTCCTCCTCCTCCATCTCACCCTCTTGTGTCCAATCCCTGACAATAAGAAGGCAGTCTAGCGAGGGCTGGCTGATGTTGGTGCCCCCATTTGCCTTAGCTGATAAGTCTTCACTACATGAGACACAGGGACAGCTGGTGGGGAAGACCATTGAAATGGTGCTATGCTCCATTCCACAGGAACCTTGGTCAGAGCCTGATTGGATGCGGCAAATTCATGGCCACCAATGGCTACTAATTGTGATGGATATTACCGCCTCCCAAGTTCAGATGTAGATGAATGCCAGTCTCTGGGGACAAGCAGGAGAGGGCGATTGCCCTCAAGGAAGAGGCATTGCTCAGTAGAAGAGCATATTGTAACACTAGAAATCGGGGGCCTCCAATAAAGCTGAAAGTTGGAAAATTCGGGACAGATGAAAGAAAGTTCTTCATGCAGTTAAACTATGGAACTCACTCCCACAGGAGAAAAATTCACAGAGGAAGTAAAGGTAAAGGGACCCCTGACCATTAGGTCCAGTCGTGACCGACTCTGGGGTTGTGGCGCTCATCTCACTTTATTGGCCGAGGAAGCCGGCGTACAGCTTCCGGGTCATGTGGCCGGGTCATGTGGCAAACCAGAGCAGCGCATGGAAATGCCATTTACCTTCCCACCGGAGCGGTACCTATTTATCTACTTGCAGTTTGACGTGCTTTCGAACTGCTAGGTTGGCAGGAGCAGGGACCGAACAATGGGAGCTCATCCCATCATGGGGATTCAAACCGCCGACCTTCTGATCAGCAAGTCCTAGGCTCTGTGGTTTAACCCACAGCGCCACCCGCATCCCTTCATGGAGGAGGCTACCAATGGCTGCTAGTGTGATGGCCTAAAGTGGTCTTCAGGTTAAGAACAGTTTCAGGTTAAGAACGGACCTACGGAACGAATTAAGTACTTAACCCGAGGTACCACTGTATTAAAATACAGTAATCTATTAAACATTAAAAGCTTCCCTAAACAGGGCTGCCTTCAGATGTCTTCTAAAAGTCTGGTAGTTGTTTTTCTCTTTGACATCTGGTGGAGGGCGTTCCACAGGGTGGGCGCCACTACTGAGAAGGCCCTCTGTCTGGTTCCCTGTAACTTGGCTTCTCGCAGCGAGGGAACCGCCAGAAGGCCCTCGGCGCTGGACCTCAGTGTCCAGGCAGAACGATGGGGGTGGAGATGCTCCTTTTCAACTCTACAATCCTAAGATGCTATGTTTGTGCTTAAGGCAGGGTGATAAAGGGAGCTTGCTCGAGCCATCTCTCCATACATTCTGCATGCAAGGCATCTTCTTTCTCACACACACACTGCAACATCTCCCCTTGAACCCAGCAGCAGCAGCAGCAGGACTTCTGCAGCAGGTCGCATCGCTTAATGAAGCTGTCGAAGGGAAAGACTGAATCGAGCCGTCTTGGAAGAACTCGGGACTCAGCCGGCCCTGTCAGCCTCCCAAGGAGGTAGAGATTTATAGATCATTAAAAAGGGAGGAGGTGGGCAGGTAGGCAGGCGCAGATCCACCAAGCTCACAGTTGACCTGGGGACATCAATGGATTGTTTCAGGAGGCCTATACGAAATAAGAGCATGGTGGGGAATGTGCCGGTTCTTCGCCTTGCGACCTCAGGCTCCCCGCCCCCCACCGCCACCCTTCCCTGCTGGTTTTCTCCACACTCTGAGCTTACAGTCATTTGTTCAGGTCCTGCTGTCCCCCCCCCCCCGCCGCCTCTCTCTCTCTCTCTCTCTCTCTCTCTCTCTCTCTCTCTCTTACCCCTCCCCAGCTCACCCCGCCAGCCCCCGTTCGCTGTGTAACGACTAATTAGGAATCCGTTCATGCAGCGCTGGTGCCCTGCGGCTGAGAGTTGCCAGCCGGTGCCAGCGCAAAGGGTTGGCGCACGCCAGGCCATCTGCCGCTGGCTCGCCGACTGAGCCCTGACACTTCCAGGTTTCCGGAGCTTCCAGGGAGCTGATTTCGCAAGTCCCAGCTCCTGTTGCAGGAACCCGTCAGATAAACAGAAGGCCCAGGGAGGGCCGGGGCACAGATCCAGAGCAAATGTCTGCAGCTTCTGGCTGTGGAGCCCCTGTGGTGTGGTGAGAAAAAGAAAGAGATATATTTTGTGTGTGTGTGTGTGTCACTGCAGCATATATAGTCTCAACAAACACAGCGAAGCTCTTTTGAGGTGAGGCGTTGCCAGAGGTGAGGAGCAATGCGGCTGGTTCAGATGTTTAAAAATGATTTATTTTTATTTATTCATTAGATTTTTATACCGCCCTTCGTCTGATGATCTCAGGGCAGTTCACAAGATAAAAATACAGTGGTACCACGGTTTATAGGCGCTTCAGGTTACAGACTCCGCTAACCCAGAAATAGTACCTCGGGTTAAGAACTTTGCTTCAGGATCAGAACAGAAATCGCGCGGCGGCAGTGGGAGGCCCCATTAGCTAAAGTGGTACCTCAGGTTAAGAACAGTTTCAGATTAAGAACGGACCTCCGGAATGAATTAAGATATTAACCCAAGATCAAACCTATCCATTATGAAGGAAATCAGCCCTGAGTGCTCACTGGAAGGACAGATCCTGAAGCTGAGACTCCAATACTTTGGCCACCTCATGAGAAGAGAAGACTCCCTGGAAAAGACCCTGAGGTTGTGAAAGATGGAGGGCACAAGGAGAAGGGGACAACAGAGGACGAGATGGTTGGACAGTGTTCTCGAAGCTACCAGCATGAGTTTGACCAAAGTGCGGGAGGCAGTGGAAGACAGGAGTGCCTGGCGTCCTCTGGTCCATGGGGTCACGAAGAGTCGGACACGATTAAACGACTAAACAAACACCACTGTACTGGGTAAAAGCACAAATAAATAGTTAAAGGAAAAATAACAAACAATAACACACACACACATTTTAAAGGCTGCAGAATACTAATCAGCCAAAGACCTGGTTGAAGGTTTTTGCCTGGAGCCTAAAGATTTACAATGAAGATGCCAGGCAGACCTCCCTGGGGAGAGCATTCCACAAACAGGGAGCCACTGCAGAAAAGGCCCATTCTCGCGTTGTCGGTCTCCAGAGATCTCACATGGAGGAGGCACACGAAGAAGGGCCTCAGATTATGAATGCATAATGGGACAGAGGTGGTCATTGAGGTGTTGTGGTCCTGAGCCGCTTAATGGGTCTTCTCACAGTGGCCAACCAGTTGCCCCAATGGGAAGCCCGTAAGCAGGACCTGAGTAGGGCAGGAATTTCCAATTCTGCAGTTTCCAGAACTGATGTTCAGACACATTGCTGCCTCCAGCTGAGGAGGCAGAGTATAGCCATCATGACTAGGAGCTGTTGAGAGCCCCAACCTCCATGAATTTGTCCGGTCCTATTTTGAAGTCCCTTGTGGGAACCAGAAAATATGCACAGAACTGTGTACGCTGGGTGGGAGTGTGCGTAAAAATATTTCTGAAAAGAACATTAACGTATATACAGTGGTACTTCGGGTTAAGAACTTAATTCATTCTGGAGGTCCGTTCTTAGCCTGAAACTGTTCTTAACCTGAGGTACCACTTTAGCTAATGGGGCCTCCCTCTGCCGCTGCGCGATTTCTGTTCTCATCCTGAAGCAAAGTTCTTAACCCAAGGTACTATTTCTGGGTTAGCGGAGTCTGTAACCTGAAGCGTCTGTAACCTGAGGTACCACTGTATTCTCTAATTTGTTTTAAGAATAGTAATCCATTTTTCCCATAGTTTTTCGTGCATTGCAAGCATTACTCAAATTCCAGCTGGGTTTATTTATTTATTGTTTTATTTCTTTATTGCATTGATAGCCAGCCTTTTCCTCCAAGGGGGTGTACCATGGTCCTCCCCCTCCTCAATTAATCTCCACAGTAATCCTGTCAGGTAGGCTGCACTGAGGTCTCATCCCCACTTCCCCTTGTCCCTCTACTTTTTCGCAGGGAAAAAACACACTCAGTTGGTGCAAACGGCAATTGGGTTTTCCACAGATAGCCTTTGGTTCTGATCTAGACCTAAAGAGCAGGTTTTCCCTGGGAAATGAGTGGGGCAAGGGGGAAACTGTAACCTGAAGCGTCTGTAACCCGAGGTACCTCTGTATTACGGTAAGGGAGATGGCTTGCAAAAAAAAAGGGATCTATTGAGCAAAGTTGGCTACAAGAAGTGCGCATTTTAGGGAAACGTACCAAAAATGCATTTTTATGCAAATAATAATGATAGTTAAAAAAAACCCTGCAACCTCTTCTGCACGGGGGTTGGACTGAATGACCCTCAGGGTCCTTTGTTAACTCTACAATTCTATAACACTCTGCTTCTTCTAGGCCTGGGGCGCCACCTCCTGTTCACATCTATTGCTGGCATGTCCTTAGATACATAGACAGGAAGAGAGAGAGAGAGAGAGAGAGAGAGAGAGAGAGAGAGAGAGAGAGATGTTAGGATCACACAGTTCAAAGGGACAATGAGAGCCATCTAGGCCAATCCCTTCCAATGTGGGAATCACAGCTAAAGAATCTCTAACAAATAGCTATCCAATCTCTGCTGAAAAATCTCCAAGGAAGGAGAGCCCCCCACCTTACAACAGAGTCTGTTCCACTGTCAAACAGCTCTAACCATAGAAAGTTCCTCCTTGTCATTTGAATCCAGGTACTACCCTCTGGAAGGGATGTGGGTGGCGCTGTGGGTTAAACCACAGAGCCTAGGACTTGCCAATCAGAAGGTCAGCGGTTCGAATCCCCGCAACGGACTTAACTGTCAGGGGTCCTTTACCGTTTACAACACCACTGCTCAGGCTGGCTGCTGGGGGTAGACAAGAGTTTGAATCCAACCATCTTTGGAGGGCTGCTCTCTACTGTGAGCTATGAAAGGCAAGGGACTTGGGAAGCCACCAGTTGTCACCTTCATGACGTCCACACCAGCCCAGAACCTGGTCTTCTGAAGGCAGGGATCTGCTTCCATTCAGTCTTCAACGCTGACCTCCAGCCTCAAAGAAAGGACATTCCAGTTGACCGACAGCTCCTGAGAAGATGGCAGCACCCACCTCCTCGGGAGAGGAATCAAAGGACAAACATCACAGGTTGGGAAGAAACGCTGTGTTTTAGAGGTTGTAAAACTGGGGCAGCCACCTGCCGGCGAACAAGACCATAAAAAACTGCTGGTGTGTGAATTCATGGCCAATAAAATTTGCCACGCGCAGATCGACGATGTCGTCGGTAGTTTATAAACACATAAAACCACAACGTTCCCTGCCACACACCGGCGCTTCCTTGAGTGGGGAAACGAACACTGCCATATCAAAAAAAGGAATCATCGCTTCTCCTTAGTGTTGCCAACTGACCAAGAACAAAGGGCCTGCCTGCTCCTGTGCCCTTAGCAGCAACTTGGGGGCACATCCACACCGCGCATTAAGATTATCATCGCCATCATTTACATCCCAACTTTTCTCTCCACATTAAAAGATGGCAGAGTTGTGATGGAGGTACCATAGCTGTGGTGGAGTGGTAAACCCAAGAGACAGTCTTGTTCAGGGCTGGGGAATCAGTGGCCCCCCAGATGTTGTTGGACTCCCAGCAGCCAGCATGGAAAGTGGTCAGGGATGACAATGGGGGGAGTTGTGATGAAGCAACATCCAGAGAGTCACAAGTTTCTCACCCCTGTTTTACTGTTTGCTACAATTGATGCTGGTGGCGCTGTGGGTTAAACCACAGAGCCTAGGGCTTGCCAATCAGAAGGTCTGCAGTTCGAATCCCCACGACAGGGTGAGCTCCCGTTGCTCGGTCCCTGCTCCTGCCAACCTAGCAGTTCGAAAGCACGTCAAAGTGCAAGTAGATAAATAGGTACCACTCCAACGGGAAGGTAAACGGCATTTCCGTGCACTGCTCTGGTTCGCCAGAAGCGGCTTAGTCATGCTGGCCACATGACCTGGAAGCTGTACGCCGGCTCCCTCGGCCAATAAAGCGAGATGAGCGCCGCAACCCCAGAGTCGGTCACAACTGGACCTAATGGTCAGGGGTCCCTTTACCCTTAACCTTTACAATTGACTATTATTTTCTGTAACCTCATCAGCTTTCTTAGGCTCCATGCTTCTGTGCCAAAGTGTGGTTCAAACTGACAATAGAGTGTCATTTTGAGTTATGCTTCCCCCACCCTGCCAAAAGATAATAAGAAACAGCCTTCTCCAGTAGAAGGTAAAGGACGCCTGGACAGTTAAGTCCAGTCAAAGGTGACTATGGGGTTGTGGCGCTCATCTCGCTTTCAGGCCGAGGGAGCCGGCATTCGTCCACAGCTTTCTGGGTCATGTGGCCAGTGGGACTAAGCTGCTTCTGGTGCAGTGGGACACTGTGACAGAGGACAGAGCACATAGAAATGCCGTATACCTTCCCGCTGCCAGCCGCAGAACTACCTATTTATCTACTTGCACTGGTATGCTTTTGAACTGCTAGATTGGCAGGAACTAGGGCAGAGCAACAGGAGCTCACCCCGTCACAGGGATTCGAACCGCCGACGTTCTGATCAGCAAGCCCAAGAGGCTCAATGGTTTAGACCACAGCACCACCCACATCCCTCCTGCCTTGTCCAGTATTGTCTGACTGGCAGTGGCTCTCCTGAAGTCTCCCCCCACCCCTGCTAGAGATACTGGGGAATTTAGGGTGGCCTAAATTGTTTGTTAAAAGAGATGCGGGTGGCGCTGTGGGTTAAACCACAGAGCCTAGGACTTGCCGATCAGAAGGTCGGCAGTTCGAATCCCCGTGACGGGGTGAGCTCCCGTTGCTTCGTCCCTGCTCCTGCCAACCTAGCAGTTTGAAAGCACGTCAAAGTGCAAGTAGATAAATAGGTACCACTCCGGCGGGAAAGTAAATGGCATTTCCATGCGCTGCTCTGGTTCGCCAGAAGCAACTTAGTCATGCTGGCCACATGACCCGGAAGCTGCACACCAGCTCCCTCGGCCTATAGAGCGAGTTGAGCGCCGCAACACCAGAGTCGGCCACGACTGGACCTAATGGACAGGGGTCCCTTTACCTTTTAAATTATTTGTTCTGGCAAAATACAGGACGCGGCGGCATGGGGCCTCAGGGGGGCTTCCCCACCACCACCATCAAATCTGGTGCTGAAGTGACTTCAAAGCAATCCCTTGCAATCTATTGCATCCCAACAGAATGGCCCCTCTGGAATTTGTTGCACACACATGCATGCATGCACACACATACACATGAATTTGTAAATCTGTCTGTGCTTGGCTACCCAGAGCTTAAATGCATGACCTTTCAACAAAACCTTTCATACACATGCATTTGGAATGGCAGAGAGAGAGAGAGAGAGAGAGAGAGAGAGAGAGAGAGAGAGAGAGAAGAGACCTGAAATACAGGACAAAACTGTATCAATACAGGATGTAGCATTTTACATTGAAGTATGGGACAATCCTGTACAGTGGTGCCTCGGGTTACAGACGCTTCAGGTTACAGGCGCTTCAGGTTACAGACGCCGCTAACCCAGAAATAGTACCTTGGGTTAAGAACTTTGCTTCAGGATGAGAACAGAAATCGCGCAGCGGCGGTGTGGCGGCAGCGGGAGGCCCCATTAGCTAAAATGGTGCTTCAGGTTAAGAACAGTTTCAGGTTAAGAACAGACCTCTAGAACGAATTGATTTCTGAACCAGAGGTACCACTGTATTATACAGGACAGGTTGCAGCCCTACTGGGGATTGCACCTGCGATCTTGAGGTTGCAAGACAGGCACTCTGCCACTGAGCTATGGCCCTCCAGCCACCATTCATACTGCTCCCAAACAAGGACACTTGCAGTTTCTCTCATTCTATCCAGTCTCTTTTAAAGGTAGGCCCTTAGCTATCTATGCATGAGTCCCTAGTGACACTTAATGGCCACATGGCGCATTGCAACCTCTAGAATCAGAATTACAGTGGTACCTCTGGATACGAATGGGATCCATTCCGGAGCCCCGTTCGCATCCAGAAGCAAACGTAAGTAGCGACGGCACATCTGCGCACACGCGCGTTGCTTTTTGCCACTTCTGCGCATGTGCATGACATCATTTTGAGCATCTGCACATGCGCAAGCGGCGAAACCCAGAAGTAACACCCTCCGTTACTTCCGGGTTGCCGTGGAGCGCAACTCGAATGCACTCAACCCGAAGCACATTCAACCCGAGGTATGACTGTATAGAGTTGGAAGGGACCCTAAGAGTCATCTAGTCCAACCCCCTGCAATGCAGGAATCTCAACTAAAGCATCCATGTCAAATGGCCATCCAATCTCTGCTTATAAACCTCAAGTCCACAACCTCCCAAGGGAATCTGTTCTACTGTCAAATAGCTTTTACTGTCAGAAAGCTCTTCCTGATGTTGAGTTAGAATCTCCTTTCCTCTAACTTGAAGCCGTTGGTTTGAGTTCTCCCCTCCAGAGCAGGAGAAAACAAGCTTGTTCCATCTTCCATGGTACAGCCCTTGAGATATTTTAAGACGGCTCTCATATCTCCTCTCAGTATCTTCTTTTCCTGGTTAAACAGAACCAGCTCCAAACCCTTTATCATCTTGGTTGCCCTCCTCTGCACATATTCCAACTTGTCAGTATCCTGGCAATTTATTGCTGCTATTATTATTATTATTATTATTATTATTATTATTATTATTATTACAGAACAACTTGGCCACAATAAAAAAATTTTGTCCATGGTATGACTTTTCCACCTTCCCATTTCAACTCTCTGGCACCTTATCTGCATAACCTAGCAATTCTAAAATATAGACGCGCTTTTACTCTCGCAAGATTGAATGTCTTGCCCTCGGCTGCACTTGAGGGACAGATTCCAACAGATTCCACACAAAAAACACTTATGTTCCTGTGGAGGTGGCAGTACTGAATCAGTGGCACATGCCCTTCTGGCTTGCACTCTTTATAAAGACTTGAGAAATAAGATTATCACCCCTCTTTTATTGGCCATTCCGGGTAGCCCAACCACTGCCACAGTGTCCTTTCTCTTGGCAGATCAAGACGAGCAGGTGACAACAAAGGTTGCAAGGTTTTTAGGTGGGGCAATTAGAATAAGATCCACCATTTGACTATCGACTCAAAACCCCAAAATGTGTTTAATGTAATTGACTTTTTATTTCTATTCTTTGTATATTGTATTGTTGTTTTATTGCTAGGGCCGATGGCTGATGCAAATAAAGATTTATTCATTCATTCATTCATTCATTCATTCATTATTACAGTTATACCTTGGAAGTCGAACGGAATCCATTCCAGAAGTCCATTTGACTTCCAAAACATTTGGAAACCCAAACACAGCTTTTGATTGGCTGCAGGAAGGTCCTGTAGCCAATTGGAAGCCTCGGGAGCCCTGTCAGACGTTCGGCTTCCAAAAATAGTTCGCAAACCGGAACGGTCACTTCCGGGTTTGTGGCATTTGGGAGCCAAAATGTTTGAGAACTAAGCTGTTCAAAAACCAAGGTATGACTGTATTATTATTATTATTATTATTATTATTATTATTATTATACCCCACCCATCTGGCTGAGTTTCTCCAGCCACTCAGGGCTGCTTACAGCATATATAAAACATAAAAAAATATAAAACATAAAAACTTCCCAATACTGGGCTGCCTTCAGATGTCTTCTAAAAGTTATGTAGTTCTTTATCTCCTTGACATCTGAAGGGAGGTCATTCCACAGGGAGGGTGCCACTACCAAGAAGGCCTTCTGCCAGGTTCCCTGTAACTTCGCTTGAAGATAAGGAAAAGTAAGATTTGGAACTTTTAAAGAGAAAAGCTCACAAACACCCTTTTCTTTTTGCAGTGGGAAGAGAGGGAAATTGGGGGGGGGTTAAAGGGGGAGAAGAATGATAGATTTATAGAGGAAATGTATCATCACACATCAACGTGGTGCAGGATTTTAAAATAAAATAAAATAGATACTTTCATGGCACGAAAGGCTCTGAATGGTCTTTGGAGGGCAGATTTGGCAAAGATAGAGACAGCAGATGCTAGACTTCTCAATACGAGCTATTTTATCTCGGCACCACATTCCATTCTCGAGGATAAGAGCCTGGAAATAAACATCAAGACCGCAGAAATCAAGGAAGTGGAAACTGGTGTCCTGAATTCACCCAAGCATCTAGCCCTCTTGGTTAAGTAAGGGACCTCTGGGAAGAAGGCCCTCTGCCTGGTTCCTTGTAGCTTCACGTCTTGCAGTCCTGTCTGGCTCACTTTTATGAGCCGGGATGGGCAAGGATCAAGGAGACAGGTGATCGGTTTCACTCGTCCAAGCCGCTTGCCCACAACCTCGGAGGTAACAGGTTGAAACTGATCCCATACAACTTGACTAGACAGAGCTCTGGTACTCTCCCAGCCCGGCCCGGCTACCACGCTGGAGAGTACCTCTTTCCAAATCTGAGTGACCTTATCTGCAAACAAAAAACAAAAAACTTTGCAAAATCATTGCAGGAGATCTTGGGGTCCTCACCAGGCCCCGATGGCAAAGGTGGTTCTGTTCGAATACAAACCACCTGAGAAGAGTCGCCTGCTGCTGTTTCCAACAGATACAATAATCGAGGCAGTGAAGAAAGTCGTCTTCACTGTCGCTATCGCCACTTGGTAGATTCAACCTTGAGCTCTAACTTGTGTTTGGTCCAATTTGGAGTGAGTTTTCCACCACCGGTGCTCTAGCTGTCTCAGCAATTGTTTCATCACCCTGCAGATTTCCCATCTCCAGAGCAAAACGCTTAGGGACTCCTTCTGAGCCAGTCTATTAGAAGATTCAACCAATTCATGGAGGAGAAGACTATCAATGACTATGATCCAAGATGGCTGAGGTTTGCCCCCTGTCACCCTCAGCTCTGGAGAATATCACGAGGCCATCTGGGCTCCACGCAATCGGAGAGGGTGCTTTGGATACAGTTGATAGCTCTGGTTAGTTCCACATTCCAGCTTTCTCCCTACCAGTCTCCAGTTCAGTGGCCTCCTAGTCACCAGCACCAGTCTAAGAGCTACGAACCTGGCCCAGCTACTCAACCAGTGTCACAAGACTCTCTAGTTCAGTCTCCTGGGATTTCTCAGCCTTTTCCTTGAGTAGCCAGAAATTGAGCCTAGCACCATCTGCATGTCAAGCATATGACCCCAAGCTATAGCCCTTCTCTTAAGACGTAGGAATCTGCCTCCTAGTGAGCCAGACTCTTTGTCTATCCAGCTCAGTCCACCAACTGGCAGTGGCTCTCCAGAGCTTCAGGAAGGACTCGTTCCAGCCCATAATAGATGTCATTGGGAATCGAACCTGGGACCTTCTGCATGCAGAGCAGGTGCCCTACCACCGAGCTATGGGCCTTCCCCCTAAGCACCCCCTCTCTTTCTAAGCCTTTCAAGTATGCTTTCTTTTCAAGGGAGTCGTCTCAATGTAAGATGCTCTCCTCTGACACCCCTGGGATTCCGCCATGTTGGCATTCTCTTCGGAAAGCATAAAAATCACTTGAAGTCACCTGAATCTGCTCTTTCTGCTTCTTGCTACAACTGTGAAGCTTTCTCTCGAGCTTGTCAGTCATGGAGAGCCCTGGGGGGAGGGGGGGGAGAGATGTACCTCTCAGAAGGGGCTGAGATTTTCTGCTTCCTTTTGGTGTACCAAGTTATCTCATGGCTCGGGGGCTTTTTATGTTCTGTTCTATTTATCTTTGTGGTTCTCCCCCCCTCCCCTTGCAGGAAAAATATATATACCAAGACACAACTTCCTCTCTTGGCTTGACAATGCTCTCTTCTACAAAGGGATTTTTTCTGCAAACAAGGGTGCCCTGTTGGAGGAACAGCTTTGAAGGTCTGTCCTAACATCTCTCCATCATGTGTCCCATCAGCGTTGGAAGACTCCACCATGACTAAAACCCTACAATAACGGGTCTATCTCAGCAAGTAGGCTCGGTCACATGTTTTGCCGTAAGGGAAGAGAGACAGGAGGAGATGGGGGCTCAGCTGTTATGTATCTCTGAGGGTTTTATTTTTTTCTGATCCCTTCTTCTTAACACTTCTTCTTTTTTTATGTGGGCTGCTGGTGGTTCAGCCTCAATTGCTCAAACCAGGTTAAAGGGCTCGGAGGAGAAACACCACACGAGTGTCTGGATAGACAAGCTGGTCATGGAAATTCCAGGGACATCAGATGCTGCCTTATACTGCCGGACCCATTGCTCCATCTAGCTCAGCACAGTCTACCCTGACTGGCAGCAGCACTCCAGGCTTTCAGGCAGGGAGTCTCCCCCAGCCCTGCTGGGTGACACTGCCAGGGATTGAGCCTGGGGACTTTTGCATGCACAGAAAACAAGATACGGGATAGCGAAAATTTGTTCTCCCTCTCTCACAATGTTAGAATGTGTGAGCACCCAAGAAAGCCATCAGGACAGATAGAAGAAAGTCCTTCTTCACAAGTGGATAGTTAAACTATGGAACTCACTCCTGCAGGAGGCAGTGATGCCTACCAACTTGGATGGATTAGACCAGGGGTCAGCAAACTTTTTCAGCAGGGGGCCGGTCCACTGTCCCTCAGACCTTGTGGAGGGCCGGACTATATTTTTTGGGGGGGAATGAACAAATTCCTATGCCCCACAAATAACCCAGAGATGCATTTTCAATAAAAGCACACATTCTACTCATGTAAAAACACGCTGATTCCCAGACTGTCCATGGGCTAGATTTAGAAGGCAATTGGGCCAGATCCGGCCCCCAGGCCTTAGTTTGCCTACCCATGGATTAGACAAATTTATGGAAGGATAAGGCTACCAAATGGCTGCTATCCATGATGGCTATGCTCTACCTCTATGACTCAGCAGCACTTCCAAATACCAGTTGCTGGAAACCACAGGAGGGGGTATTGATAATGCGCTTGGATCCTGAATGTGGGGCACTCATAGGTATCTGAATGGCTGATGAAAGAACAGGATGCTGGACTGGATGGGCCACTGGCCTGATCCTGCAAGTTTTTCCTATGTTCAGCATGCACTCTGCTTGCTGAAAAACTGTGACTCTTCCCCTAAAACATAGGAAGCTGCCTTCTACTAATTCAGGCCCATTGGACCATCAAACTCAGTATGGTCTACAGTACACTAGTAAAGGTAAAGGGACCCCTGACCATTAGGTCCAGCCGTGACCGACTCTGGGGTTGCAGCACACATCTCGCTTTACTGGCCAAGGGAACCAGCGTACAGCTTCCGGGTCATGTGGCCAGCATGACTAAGCCACTTCTGGCGAACCAGAGCAGCACATGGAAACGCCGTTTACCTTCCCACCGGAGCAGTACCTATTTATCTACTTGCACTTTGAGGTGCTTTCAAACTGCTAGGTTGGCAGGAGCAGGGACCGAACAACGGGAGCTCACTCTGTCACAGGGATTTGAACTGCCGACCTTCTGATCGGCAAGCCCTAGGCTCTGTGGTTTAACCCACAGCACCACCCACGTACTACGGGTCCCCTGTTTTTCAAAAGCCATGGAAAATTTTGATATCTCTATAGTAGTTTTTGTTATGTGAATGGTTCAACAGACCCCCTGGGTGGGTTACATGGACCCCCTGGGGAACTGCTGGTTTACACTGACTGTACATGTGAAAAGGATCTAGGAGTCTTTGTAGATCACAAGCTGTACATGAGTCAACAGCGTGATGCAGCAGCAAAAAAAGGCTAATGATTTTCTAGACTGTATTAACAGAAGTGCGTAGACTCCAGGTCAAGTGAAGTAATAATACCTCTCTTTTCTGCCTTAGTCAGACCAAACCTGGAATACTGTGTCCAGTTCTAGGCACCACAATTTAAGAAGGATGTAGATAAGCTGGAATGTGTGCAGAGGAGGGCAACCAAGATGATCAAGGGTCTGGAACCCAAGCCTTATGAGCAGCAGTTGAGGGGACTGGGTGTGCTTCACCTGGGGGGGGGAGGAAGAAGACTGAGAGGAGAGAGGAGAGCCATCTTCAAATTTCTAATGGGCTGTTACATGGAAGACAGATTCTGTGTAACTTCAATGGCTTCAAGTTGCAAGAAAGGAGAGTCCGATTAAACATCTGGAAGAACTTTCTGACAGTAAGAGCTGTCAGACAGTAGAATGCTGTGATGGCCTGGGATTCAGACTCGGATGCTGAACCTGAGGGATCCCAGCCTGCACAGGATTCCCCGCCTCCAGAACCAGCTGAGCCGGGGCTGGGGCTTGAGCGAGAAGGGTCCTCACCTGTGCTGGGTCCTCAGTTGCAGGCACCAGCTGAGTCTGCTCTGGCTCCTGAGATGATGGAGGACCCATTGTCTGCAGGTGCTCCACTCTCAGCCCCGTCAGAGGAAGCTGAGGTTGCCTCTGGGTCCGGTAACCCTCCAGCCTCTCCTGAACTACAGAGGCTCAGGGCAGAAAGGCGGAGGGAACTAAGTTCCCGCAGGAGGAGTGCTCGCCTCCAGGCCAGGAGAGGCGAGTCACCAGAGGATCGGGGCCGCCCTATGTCTCGGGGCAGATAAAAGCCGGCCAGCCCCAGTCCCAAATTGTGGGAGCAACATTGTTGGTTTCTAGTTCCTGCCTGAACCCTGTCCTGCTTTTCTGCCAGAGCTCCTGACCCTCCCTGGCTCCCTGCTTGCATGCCTGTTCCTGACTTCATCCGACTCCCTGCCCTGCACCCAGCTTCAGCTACTACGGACTGCCTCCACGTTGCACTTTTGACCACGGACTGGACTTGGACCTCGCCTCTCGGGTAACCCACGGGACCAGCACAAATGGACTCCATCAGAAAAGGTGCTTGGACTCTCACTTGTTGGAGGTTTTTAAGCAGAGGTTGGATGGTCATTTGTCATAGATTCTTTACTTGAGATTCTGGCATTGCAGGACCTTGGACTAGGTGACCCTTGGGATCCCTTCCAACAGTACAATTCTACAATTCTCTGATTCTATAAGAGCCCTACAGCTGGATCAAGACAATGGCCCATGTAGCCCAGCCTCCTATTCTCACAGTGGCCAACCAGATGCCTCCAATGGGATGTCCACAAGCAACAGCACTCTCTGCACTTGTGATTCCCATATTAAACCCTGTGGAGGCAGTCTAAATCTCGGGGGGGGGGCGCTCACAATCTCCTAATATGTGTTTGTAGTTCTCTTTCCAGATCAAATCAATATTATTTGGATCTGTTGTCACAGGCCCCCTAAAAGGCATGGGGCCCACAGGCCAGTGCCTACTCTGCCTATTTCAGCCTTTCTCAACCTGTGGGTCCCCAGATGTTGTTGAACTACAACTCCCATCACCCCTAGCTAGCAAGGCCAGAGCTCAAGGGTGGTGGGAGTTGTAGTCCAACAACATCTGGGGACCCACAGGTTGAGAACCGTTTTGGCACTGGTCATTCCCAGCAATTTGTATTCAGAAGCCTACTGGCTCCAGCAGTAGAGGCAGAGTATAAGCATAATGGGTAGAATTCAGTAGTGTTGCATTGGACGGTCTTGGGTGAAAACATTCAACTCAAAGTTGGAGGAGGGAGGAGGTTGAAAGATAGAGTTGAAACGGCTACCACAAGGCAATGTAATGGCCACCAACCAGGAGGTGATCATTACTTGAAGGACAAGGCTGTCAATGGCTACTAGCCACAGCAGCTGTGTTCCACTTCCACCGATTTGTAGGTTCCTCTTTCAAAGTCCTTCAGGGCATTAGCCTTTTTTGCTGCTGGATCACACTGTTGACTCATGTTCAGCTCGTGGTCTACTAAGACCCCTAGATCCTTTTCGCATGTACTGCTGCCAAGCCAGGTGTCCCCCCAATCTTATATTTGTGCAGCTGGTTATTCCTAAGTGTAGACACTTACATTTGCCCCTATTTAAATTCATTTTGCTAGTTTGGATCCAGTTCTCCAATCTGTTTAGGTCATTTTGTATCCTGATTCTGCCTTCTGCAGCCTTAGCTACCCCTCCCAATTTGGTGTCATCTGCTAATCCGATGAGCATCGCCTTGATTCCTATCACGGCCTAGGACCCTCATACCTACGGGACCGCCTCTCCCGGTATGCCCCGCGGAGGACCTTAAGGCCCATAAGTAGCAACACCCTAGAGGTCCCGGGCCCTAAGGAAGTCAGATTAGCCTCAACCAGAGCCAGGGCCTTTTCAACACTGGCTCCGGCCTGGTGGAACGCTCTGTCTCATGAGACCAGGCCCTGCGGGATCTGATTTCTTTCTGCAGGCCCTGTAAGACAGAGTTCTTCCGCCTGGCCTTTGGCTTGGAATCAACATGATCCCCTCCCCCTCTTTCCTTTTTCCTTTCTCCTTCTATGATGGAACTCCTATTTGGGGACTTGCCTGGCTTTTTCCTGCCCACGTAGGACCAGTCTGGATAGTTGGCCTTGGTGAAGATTTGACGTTTTCATCCCCAAAAAGTTTTTGATTTGAGTTTCTACTGAAATGAGGCTGCATTTTAATGTTGTATTTTAATCTTGTTTTTAAGTTGTATTTTAATCAATTGATTTTATACCTGGTGTTAGCCACCCTGAGCCCAGTCTTGGTTGGGGAGGGCGGGGTATAAATAAAATTTGTCACTATTATTATTATTATTGTTGTTGTTGTTGTTGTTATTATTATTTATTAATTACTACTTCCACCCTTGGATGGAATACACCAGTTGCCAGTACAGTCATACCTCGGGATAAATATGCTTCAGGTTCAGCGTGTTCGGGTTGCTCTCCGCAGCTACCCGGAAGTAACGGAGCGCGTTACTTCCAGGTTTCGCCACTCGCGCATGCGCAGACAGTCAAACTGATGTCACGCGCATGTGCAGAAGTGGCAAAATGCGACCCGCACACACGCAGATACGCTGTCGCGTCTTACGTTATGTTCAGGATGCGAACGGAGCTCTGGAACGGATCCCGTTTGCATCCCGAGGTACCACTGTATTCACAAATGGAGGAGATTGTTACTGTTGCATTCAGGTCCTCCTTGCTGGCTTGCGGCTGGGGCATCTGTCTGTCTACTGGCGAGACTGGGATGCTGCGCCAGTAGGGGCAACCGGCAGGCTCTGCCTCTGCTCTTATGTTCATAAGTCACACGCTGACATTCTTTCCGACCCCGCCTTTCCTTTGGCTGAGTTACAACAGCAGGGCTGAAAATAAAGCCGTGCTCTCCCCTGGCACAAACGCAGGCTTGTTCCCCGTTCTTGGACTGGGGCTATGGAAGATTTGCGAGGAGGGCTGTCAGCACTTATCAATTGGCCTTCAGCTGAAGACTGGAAGTTTCAAGCTCCCTCTTGTTAATGGGGTGGGCGGGTCGTCAGTTCTCTTCCGTGCTCCTCTGCCACTCAATGGGTCAGACCAGAGCTCCAGACAATGGGCATTTGTTGGATGGGCAGCATGGTGATTAGCAACGGAGGCTTCCCAGAGGGTGATGTGGCTTATTTAAAGGGATCCCGGCGGCAAGGGAGCAGGGAAGAGAGGATAGGACCAGCTCTTTCAGTCTCCGCACACTGGGCTGGTCCCAACCAGTTTATCCGCCCCTCTCCAGATTCTTCTGACTCAATGGCTTTTGAAGTTGTGGTAACTTTATCTCTCCCTCCCCATCACAAGTCCACCCCTCCTGCCTCCAAAAAAAATGTCCTGTTGTTTTATAAAGTCTGGCAGGGAAGTTTCTCTCCATCTCTCATAACACTAGGGCTCACTGACATCCCGTGAAGTTGAATGTCGGAATATTCAGGGCAGATAAAAGAAAATACTTCTTCACACAGAGCAGAGCTAAACTCTGGATCTCACTTCCATAGGAGACAGTGATGGCCACCAACTCAGATGGCTCTGGAGAAATTCACAGAGGAGAGGACTATTGGTGGCTACTAGCCACCATGGATGGTCAGAGGCAGCAATACTTCTGAATACCAGTGGCTGGAAACTACAGGAGGGGAGAAATGTTCTTAAGTCCTCCTTGCAGGTTTCCAATTGGTGCATCTGGGAGGCCATTGTGAGAACAGGATGTTGGACTAGATGGGCCACTGGCCCATGGTTGGTTTCATGGGAGCCAATTGAAACTAAATCCTTCGAAGACAGAGGTCCTCTGGCTGGGTCAGGATGGTATGGGGATGAGGGACCAACTCCCTTCTCTTGCCCAGTTAGTGCCATTGCCTTCCTTTAAGAGTTTGAGTATAATCCTTGACGCCTCCCTTTCCATGGAGGCACAGGTTACAACAACAGCCAAGGCAAAATTTTTCCACCTTCACCTCATCAAGCAGTTGGTCCCTTACCTTTCCCGCCCCGACCTGGCCACAGTGATCCATGTGAGGTCACCTCCAGGCTTGACTACTGTAATTCGCTCTACGCGGGGCTGCCCTTGAAGCTGTCCCAGAAATTCCAGCGGGTGCAGAATGCTGCAGCAAGGCTCCTCACGGGGTCTCTGCCATGGGAGCATATTCACCCAGCGCTTTTCCAGGTGCATTGGCTCCCAGTGGAGTACAGGGTCAGATTTAAGGTCCCTCGTACCTACGGGATCGCCTCTCCTGGTATGCCCCACGGAGGACCTTAAGGTCCATATATAGCAACACCCTAGAGGTCCCGGGCCATAAGGAAGTTAGATTAGCCTCAACCAGAGCCAGGGCCTTCTCAACACTGGCTCCGGCCTGGTGGAACACTCTGTCTCTTGAGACCAGGGCCCTGCGGGATCTGATCTCTTTCCGCAGGGCCTGTAAGACAGAGTTGTTCCACCTGGCCTTTGGCCCAGAATCAGTTTGATTCCCTCCCCCTTTTTCTTTTTCCTTTCTCCTCCTGTGGTGAGATTGCTCCCTAATTGTTTTAATATTGTATCTTAATCTTTTAAATTGTATTTTAATCAACTTGTTTTTATTATTGGTTGTTAGCCGCCCTGAGCACGGTCTTGGCTGGGGAGGGTGGGGTATAAATAAAAATTTATTATTATTATTATTATTATTATTAAGTTTTTATGTTCTTATGTAACTGAGCCAAGGCTTTTTGAAACTGAGGCACCATGGCAGGGAAAGGGCCATGGCTCGGTGGTAGAGCACGTGCTCTGAATGCAGTGTCCCAGGTTTGATCCCCAGTGTCCTCAGGTAGGACTCGAGAAGCCTGAAATCCCCAGGTAGGGTGAGCAGATGCCAGCCAAGGTAAACTGCATTTGCTTGCTGGATTAATAAGAACATCGGAAGAGTCAGCAATCTGTCCTCAGCCAGCCCTACTTGCAGTCAGAGGTTGGCTCTGGCTCCACCTATGGCTGGTTTCCCCTGCCTTCTGCCCCACCAGTCCATACGAGCACCAGACAGCACTGGAGGCACCTGGCATCAGTCCAGTGGTCTATCTAGTCCAGCATCCTGCTCTCATAGTAGCCAACCAGGTGACCATGATGGGCAGCCAGCAAGCAGGACCTGAGCTCAGCAAAAGCTCTCTACCCACCTGTGGAGGGGGGGTGTAATTAGTTTTCAATTACAATCCAATAATAGCCTCATTATAACAATACCAATTTATAATACAATTATGAATACCAATCATTCAAATACCAAATCATGTCTCAACTAGGGCCAGGGCCTTTTCAGTACTGGCTCCGACTTGGTGGAACACTCTGTCACAAGAGACTAGGGCCCTGCGGGACTTGACATCTTTCCGCAGGGCCTGCAAGACAGAGCTGTTCCGCCTGGCCTTTGGTTTGGACTCAGTCTGACCCTCATGTTTCCCTCCCCTTATGGTTTTGATTTATGGGCTACCATTAAAATGAGGCTGCATTTTAAATTGTATTTTAACTCATATTTTAATTAACTGGTTTTTTCCCCCCTATTATGTTTTACTGTAATTTTATTGGGGTTAGCCGCCCTGAGCCTGGTTCTGGCCAGGGAGGGCGGGGTATAAATAAAAAATTATTATTGTTATTATTATTATTATTATTATTTATTATTTTGATAAAGTGCCCCCATGTGCATGCTAGATTTGATGGCTTAATTATTTGCTTTATTTCTGCTTTCCAAATCTTACTAATTTCCATTACATTCCTGTCATAATAATAATCCCTTATACAACAACTGCAACTTCTATTCGTGTTGACACATTAAATGATTTATAAATCTACAAGTGAGGAACTCAAACTATATCCTTGTTCTTCCTGTGTGTGGCAATTATTCTGTCCGTGGTGTTTCTTCCTGTCCTTGTAAGGTGTTATGTCTTTCTTTCTGCCGGTTGTTGCTGTTATCCGTCATGTCTTGGACGGAGCTGATATCCCATTATTTTTCCAGAAATTTCTCCATCGCTCCATCCCGTGCTTCATTGTTTTGCAACTTTAACAGCAGCTGCAAAAGTCACGCTGTCCCAATAAATAACCTGTTTTCACCTTTTCCTCTCAGCCTGGGAAGAAGAACGGTCTGTTGAACTGCAGATGACTCAACAAGGAGCCTTATCAGTTCCTTGGCAGTCCACAGACTCCTTTCATTTATTTATTTTTTAAATGATATTTTTTAAAATTTCAAAAACAAAAAATTACATAGTTAAAGAGAAAAGAAACAAGGAAAAATATATTTAAAAAAGAGAAAAAACATACAAAATACAAAGTACAGAAAAAAAATAAAAAAGAAACACTTAAAAACAAATTAATCCTTCCGTATCTTACATTTCATTTCCTTGCTTCCCTGACCTCCTCTCACCTCCCTTTTTTGTATTCCAGTTCAATTGGTTAATTCAGCAATTCCTTTCCCTCTTTGTTTATGTCTTAGTCCTTTAACTTAATATTTTATAACTTTAGATTCTCACCTATTAACCCCATTTTTACATACACCTTTATGACATTGCTACTAGAACCACTTAATTTCATTCTAGCATCATCTAACATTCATTAATTTTACAATATTTCTGTAAATAGTCTTTAAATTTCTTCCAATCTTCTTCCACCGACTCTTCTCCCTGGTCTCGGATCCTGCCAGTCATTTCCGCCAATTCCATGTAGTCCATCACCTTCATCTGCCATTCTTCCAGAGTGGGTAGATCTTGTGTCTCAGACTCCTTTCATCCTTCCTTCCATCTGAAGATATATGAGCAATTATACTTCCAATTCAATTCCAAATCCTCTTAGCATTATTCAGTTCACTCCGTAAATAACAAAGGATGGGAAAGAGTCAGCTCTAAGTTTCCATGGTAAACCTTTTACAAAATAGAACTTCCCTCCCTTTTTCTGTTTTTTTACCCACTCAGTTCCGTTTGATGTTATATTCCATATTTATAATCCAATTTCTTCCATCCTCGCTTGTACAAATATAATTTGAACTAACATTCAGAGGAGGGTTGCCGAATCATAAATGTAGAGAAGAAAACTTTAAATAAAGAAACCATAGGCCCCCCCACCGTCTTTTGCGCCAAATGAAGTCTTATCTCAAGTTCAAACCTTAAAGTCCTTGCAGTTGGTTTCATTCCACAGTTTGTGATCTCATCGCTTCTAGCACGTACCTGTACTTTAGTCCAATTAAACTCTAATTAACAGGAGAACCTCTGCTTCTTAATGCTTCTTAATGGTGGCATTAGATGGTTTTCAGCAGACAAAGTGCTTTTGCACTCAGCGCCTCTCTGCCTCCCTCATTCCATACCGGAGCGAGAGCCAAGTACCGAGACAAACTGAGTGTGAAGCCCATTCCCCCCTGTACCCTCAATCATTCTTGTTTTTCCTTCGCCAACGATCTCCCACTGTCATGGGGAGCTGCCTCCATCAAGGCAGAGCAGAACTGGAAGCCCCACCTGTGGTTTCTAGCAACTGGTATCTAAAGGGATCTTAGATCTTTTGTCGGTGAAGGGGTAAAGAATTCCCCAGTAGTTCATAAACCATCTCTTAGGATCAGAACATCAGACCAAAGGCCCATTGAGTCTAGCATCCCCTTCTCACAGAGACCAGCCAGATACCCATTATGCGAAGAGGACAAAGCAGAACCTGAATGCACCTAGAATTCTCCCCCCTTGTGATTCCTAGCAACTGGCATACAGAAGCATATTGCCTCCAACCGTGGAAGCAGAACACAGCTAGGGTTGCCACCTTTGTTCTGGCAAAATACAGGACAGGGTGGTGCAGTTGGGGGGATGTGGGTTTTTTCCCCATCTTGTGCTAAAGTGCCTTCAAAGCAATCCATTACAGTCTATTGCAACCCAACAGGATGGCTCCTCTGGAATTTGGCATGCATGCATGCATGCACACACATAAATATAATTTGTAAATCTTTCTGTGCTTGGCTACCCAGAGCCTAAATACATGACCTTTCCCACACCATTTCAAGCACATGCATTTGGAAAGGATCCCTAACTTGGCAGAGAGAGAGAGAGAGACCTGAAATGTGTGGGAATGTTTATATAATTTAGCAGACTTTAAACGATCTCCTGTTTGAGTTTATGCAGCGACAAGCGGGTTGCTAACTCGTTTGAGTCCTATCAATATAATTATACCTTCCTGGTTGATAATCCCTTTCTGTCCCTCTTAAAGAGTACACACATGAATCATATTAACATAAAGTACTTTACTATCGGGACACAGGTGTCGCTGTGGGTTAAACCACAGAGCCTAGGACTTTGCCGATCAGAAGGTTGGTGGTTTGAATCCCCACGACGGGGTGAGCTCCCGTTGCTCAGTTCCTGCTCCTGCCAACCTAGCAGTTCAAAAGCACGTCAAAGTGCAAGTAGATAAATAGGTACTGCTACGGTGGGAAGGTAAACGGCGTTTCCGTGCGCTGCTCTGGTTCGCCAGAAGTGGCTTAGTCATGCTGGCCACATGACCCGGAAGCTGTATGCCAGCTCCCTCGGCCAATAAAGCGAGATGAGCGCCGCAACCCCAGAGTCGGCCACGACTGGACCTAATGGTCAGGGGTCCCTTTACCTTTACCTTTACCTTTACCTTTACCTTTACCTTTACTATCAGATTCATTCAGGTTTACAGAGTTGTTCCTGAAGGCAGGCTTAGGTTCATCCGAGCAGTTACCAGTTAACACTCCTTGCAGCAACCGACCAACCAACGAACTGACAAAACTGCCTGCCACATAGAGGCAGTTAGTCCTCTCTCAGAATGTTGGACTTGACAGAGAGAGAGAGAGAGAGACCTGAAATGCAGGACAAAACTGTATCAATACAGGAGATAACATAAAATACGGGACAATGGCATATTTTATTCTGTATTACAGGAATGTCCAACCAGTAGATCGTGATCTACTGGAAGATCCCCGGCTGATCCTGGTAGATCACGGGATCCTTATTGTGTACAAAAAGTTACGGGGGGGGGGGGCTTTAAAAAATCACAGTCTCTTGGGAGTTGGACATGCCTGCTGTATTATATAGGACAGAGGACAACCCTCAGCCATCTTGGCTCATAGCTATTGATAGTCTTCTCCATGAATTGGTTGAATCTTCTAATAGTCTGCTTCAGAAGGAGTCCCTAAGCATTTTGCTCTGCAGATGAGAAATCCATTTCCCAAGTGATGAGGAGTTCTCAGATTTGGAATGAAATCATTGGGCTCTCTTTTCTGTGGATATTGCAACACTCCCTCATAACAGCGGTTTACTTTTATTCTTAACAAACACTTGCATCTCCCCCACCCCTGTTTTAGCTACGAGTGAGTTGAATGGCTTTTTACATACCATGATTGACACTTCAAGGTTCCTCACCCAATCGAGGGAGCAAATGTTTGTTGGAAGCAATTCTAATGTGCTGTTTCACCTCATATAGACAGATTAGCAAGCCGTTCCCCCTAATATAATGCATTTCATGTAATTTCCTCCTCCTGGGGTCATATCATGGAGAACCGGTTCACAAAAGCTGTAGAACTACAAATTTTGATTTGATTTTTTGTTTTGATTTGTGTACGCTTGCATGTCCAGGCCCCGTGACCCATGGTCCACTAGTGGATAAATAAAACACATGGAAGAAGCAGATTTTGGTTTATGGCAGTGATGGCCAAACTTGGCCCTCCAGCTGTTTCGGGACTACAACTCCCATCATCCCTAGCTAACAGGACCAGTGGTCAGGGATGATGGGAACTGTAGTCCCAAAACTGCTGAAGGGCCAAGTTTGGCCATCACTGGTTTATGGGTTCAAATAGGCCACAACTTTATTGGTTATAGGTGTGAGCGGTTTGGCTTAGGCATTGGGTGAAGCCAGACTATATCTCGACTCCGGCTGTTTGCTGGGAGTCCAACTAAGGGTAAACCACAGATAGGGGGAGCCCTAAGACTTACATCAAGTAGAAGTACCCTGAGTGGTCGTGGCATGGCCCTACCCCACATCCAGGCATCAGACAGAATCCACACCCCCAGATCCCTTTAACAGGATACCCTTAAGGAGGAGGAGCAGGCAGAGGCTACAAACTACCCTTCGTCTAAACCAGGGGTCGGCAACCTGTGGCCCATGGGCCACAAGCGGCCCACAGGGGTCATTTAAATGGCCCATGAGCTGCCCCCAAACCGAACCATCCACTCAGCGAGTCGCCATGCGCTGCAGCACAGCGCAGAGCAGCGACTCGCTTCTGCAGCACCGGAAATCGTGTCTGTGCAGACGCGATCCAGTCCACGGAGCGATCTCCACGGGAGTGAACCAGCCCAGCCAAAGTAAACCTTGCTAACCCCTGATCTAAACACAAAGGCTTACTCAATGCCTAACCTCACAAATTTGTAGCGATTGCTACGAGATAGGTGGAATTGGTGGAGCCAGTTTGCCAAGCGGGAAAAAATCTTGCCCATTCCAAACAATATGGCAACTGACGATTAGTCCATAGGAAGGTGGTAATGTGTCAAAGCAGAAAAATGAGGATGGAGTGGGTGGGAGATCTGGCAAAGGGTGCGAGAGGATGGCCTCCCCACCACGCTGGAGTTTATATTCCTCATGGACACGCCCCTGTTGGCGCTGAATGGTTGGCAAGGCCAACCATTGGTTGGCGCAAGGAGGCAACAGCAGGGAGCGCGCCAGTCACGGAGGACCTGAGGCCTGGCCACAACGCTGGTTTATAACATTGTTAGTTTGTTTGTTTCCACCCTTCACTCTAAGGTTCCAGGATAGGTTACAACATTAAAACAACATTTGAAACAGTTTAAAATAACTTACAACCACAAAAATGAGGTGGGTCTTCAAAACATGCACCTTGTGTCAAAAACTAGGGTTAAGAAGTGTGTCTTGAACATTCATAAATCAGAGAGCTGGAAGAGACCCTGGGGGTCATCTAGTCCAACCCCCTGCAACTCAGGAATATGCAGCTGTATAAGCCCGACAGAACAGAAAAGGTTTATATCAGGCATTTAAATGTTGGCGCAGAAGACAATGTTGGCACAATTTGGGGGCTGAACCTATAACCCTGGCGCTATCAGCACCACAATCTAACCAACTGAGCTATCCAGGCTGATGGAATTCCAAGCTACATAGTGAAGGTCTAGGATGTACTTCTGTAAGGGCCACCACAGAGAAGGCCCTCTCCCCCTGCACCGCCACATCCCTGCCCCATTGAGCCTGTGAGGGTGGAGGAACTACCAAGAGTGCCCCTTCTGTAGGGAAGGGGACAGCCTTTCAGGTATTTGGGGGCCTGAGTCATTTAGGGCTTTCAACATTAATGTGAGCCCTTTGAATTGGGCCCAGAAACAAACTGGCAACCATAAAAACTATAAAAATAAAAAACATATGGAAAATCAGAACTCAGCTAATTATTGTGGGGAAATGAGTTCTTTGTCGCCTGCATAAGCCCGACAGAATAGAAAAGTTTTCAGCAGGCATTTAAATGTTGGCACAGAAGACGCACCTGCTGAATCTCTAGCGGCAGACTGTTCCACAGGACTGAGCTGATGACAGATAAAGGCTTGGTTTCTTGTTGCTGTCAAACAAGCCTCACCAACTTTGGGAACATCCAGCGATGCTCCTGCAGAGGATCTCGGTGACAGATAGCGTGAAAGAAGGACTCACAGGGGAGCCCCTTATTTCCCAATTCCTGAGCAAGCAACTCCATACGTAGCCTCAAAATGATGCCTAGCCTCAAAAGAGCCAGACTACATTCGCTGCAGCTTTCTTTATACCAAATATGTATTCTAACACATGCTAATGTGCTTAGTATGTTACAATATTTGACTTGCATGGTTGCTGGTTTTGTTTTGTTTCGTCTTCTGTGACCACATAACAAAAAGACTGATTTGCATTGCTAACCTTCCATGAATTTCTCCAATCCTCTTTTAAAGCCTTGTTATTGATCATCACTTTCTCCTGTGGGAGGGAGTTCCACAGTTTAACTATACACTGCACGAAGAAGGACTTTTATTTTATCCATGCTGAATCTTCCAACGTTCAGCTTCATGGGGCATACATAAGTTCTGGCATTATGAGAGGGGGAGAATAACTTTTCTCTATCCACTTTTTTCGGGACGTACATGATTTTATAAGCTGTGCATGTGCGTGCCTGTGTGTGTTGAGGGGCAGAACAACAGCATCATAGCTTGGCAGCTGATGGACACAGAAGCACATATTGAGCTTGTGTGCCTGGCATGGCTCTGTTTGGGATGCCCATGTGATGGGAGGGAATTCATGATTCAGCTTTCGTAGGCAGGTCAAGTGAGAAGAGAGGGTATAATTCGATTATCATCTTGTGACCGTCGTCTGAAGTGGAGTCCAAGGGGTGGGAGGAAGAGAAGGGCAAGCTGAGCCTCCAATTTATTATTCCAACCCCATCACACCAAATTCTGAGAACATTTGTGACCTCAGCATGGAACTTACACAACCAACCAATGTTCCAACCTAAGCCATTTTATCGCCTATGAGGTCTTGCCCAGATAGGAAGTCATACTTATGGAGGATAGGACAAAGGGCTTATCTGCTGGAGAGTATCGCCTAGAGCCTTCTGAAGTTCTCCTCATCTAAATGCTCCATGTGATTTTGGAGCAAAACTGATGTGCTAGGCTTTCTGGACCATGGTTCTTTTAAAGGTCCCAAATTCACAGTTGAGCAGTACTTCTATTAGGACAAAACAAAATGACCCAATAGATGGAGCTGGAAAGCCACAGCTTGAGGAAGCCTAGGCTAATCAAAGCCAGTGGGACATACAAACTTAAGAACGAAAGAGCCTTTCTGGATCAGATTAATAATAATAATAATAATAATAATAATAATAATAATAATTTATTTATTTATACGCTGCCCATCTGGCTGGGCTTCCCCAACCACTCTGGGCGGCTTCCAACCTAAAATTAAAATACAGTAATACATCAAACATTAAAATCTTCCCTAAACAGGGCTGCCTTCAGATGTCTTCTAAAAGTCTGGTAGTTGTTGTTCTCTTTGACATCTGGTGGGAGGACGTTCCACAGGTCAGGCGCCACTACCAAGAAGGCCCTCTGCCTGGTTCCCTGTAACTTGGCTTCTCGCAGTGAGGCAACCGCCAGAAGGCCCTCAGCGCTGGACCTCAGTGTCTGGATAGAACGATGGGGGTGGAGACGCTCCTTCAGATATACTGGACCGAGGCCATTTAGGGCTTTAAAGGTCAGCACCAACACTTTGAATTGTGCTCGGAAACGTACTGGGAGCCAATGTAGGTCTTTCAAGACTGGTGTTATGTGGTCTCGGTGGCCGCTCCCAGCCACCAGTCTAGCTGCCACATTCTGGATTAGTTGTAGTTGGCCCATCTAGTCCAACATACTTTTCTCACAGTGACCCACCATGTGTCCCAAGGCAAAGTCCCAATATAGGACCTGAATCTAACAGTGCTCTCATAAGAGCAGAAGAAGAGCCTATTAGACCAGGCCATCTAGGCCTGTTCTCACAGTGGCCACCCAGATGCCCACAGGAAAACCCTCAAACAGTACCCAAGCATGAGAGGCCTCCCTACCCCCCCTATGACTTCCAGGATCTGATATTCAGAAGTATTCCTGCCTGTGATGGTGGACGTATCTGTTGGTATTTTAGTAACTTGGTTAAAGAACAAAAGGAGAATTCCAGGATTGCCTATATCCAGGTTCAGGGCAGGTACTCATTGCTGAGGGAGCCTTAAAATCACAAAACATTAAGCAAAGCAAAGTGTGGAAATGCAGGCTGTGAGGCCTTTAAAGTATCTCCTCCTAAGTTACCCACTTCCCTTAGTATAGAAAGAGACCACACAGTAGGTAAGTTAAAAATGGTTTACTTACAAACCAGAGGTACCACCTTCTCTGGAGGACTGAGGGAGCCAGATGCGACGTCCCAATGTTGCACAGCATCCCAACATCACTTAGGGGGCCCTCTGAACATTGAGGGGGCCCAGTCCCCTAAAAGAAAAAGATGGGGGGTCCACAGTGCCTTGGTCCCCAGAAACCGGCGCCCTTCTTACAAACTCTTCAGAGTTCAGATTCATGTGCTTTCCCATACAGTAGGTAAGAAACCATACAGCAGCAAGAAAAGAAAAGCAGTATAACATAGTTTCAGAAAGAGGTAAATGTTTCTAAATTGTTTGTACAGAAACACAAAGTTGGCTTGCAAGACAAAGATGTCTAAGCACAGACATCATTACTGTTTGGGTTTGTGATAGGAATTTTATGGTTTTAGATATATGGCAACGTTCATAACCACACGTACATAGATCAACACAGGAAGACCAATCTGGAACCATTTTGATTCCTAAACTGACCAAATCCTGGAAAAGCCTCCCCATTGTCTCTTTCCTCACAAATCCTGTCTCAAGGATATGTCTGTTTGAATAAGGTGTGAGCCTGTGACCTGGCCTAGGAAATAAGTATTTTACCACTACAAAAGAATGGCCAGGCTCCCCAGGAAATCCAATCAAGTAACCTGCTAGACAGGAGATAAACAACAACAGGAGAAAAACAATATTTAAATTTCTGTGATGTAGGGGGATGTATCTGAGGGGTGGTCTTGGGTTGCACCCCTTCTGTGATGTATGCATAATGTTTCTGGGGGTGGTCCTGATCTGGAGAATGGGAATTTCAAAAGTCTTTATAAGGCCTTGCAGGCCATTGTTCTGGGTCCTCTTCCTCTCCTGCGTGTGAGGGGAGCACCCTGTTGCAACAGATTAATAAAGATCAAGCTTACTAGCTGCTTTGCTTCTCAATATTCTCTGGTTGGCCTCTGTTATTTTCTCCTACCAATAGGGAACCTATGTAAGGACTCTATATGGGCTCTTGGATACCCCATAAGGGAAAAGGGCATATTTTTATTTACAACAGGTTCACATGGTGGGAGGGCGAAAGAACAAAAGTTTGATAGCCCTTCCACCCAAGGTGAGGGGGTGTGACCTAGCTAAGCCTGGCAGGATAGCTTACTCTGTGGTCTTAACCCTTTCATGTATTAACCAGAGTTAAGCATGTTGGTTATATAAGGCAAAGAAGGATGTTTTTCTCACCACAGTCCACACTCAAATCGTGCCTCTCTGCAATGAACACAAAACTTGCATTTGGGGTGCCCAGTATGGTGTTGACAGGCTTGGCAACAATCAGAAAGGCCTGTCCTACCACACACAAGACCTCAGAGCCATCCCCCTCCACTGTTCACTGCCCCACTTGGAAGCACCTCTCTCTGTATAAGTTTTTCTTTCTCTGGATTAATGGGCTCTTTAAAGATGGGGAAGCAATCCGATTTAGTTCACATTTAAAGGCCAGTCTACCTAAATTCACACTTCCCAAAAGAAAATGGAAAGCAAAAGGCAGTCATATTTCAAAATGTGTGCTTCTCCAGATTTTGCAATGCAAGTAATGCATAGAAAAACATATTGGATTAAAATGGCTGCTGGTGTGTGGTTAGACACAAAATGGCTGTTCTATGGGGCATGGGCAGACCCAAAATGGCTGCTGCATGGCCATGATAGGGTTGCCATATTTCAAAAAGTAAGAATCAGGACACCCCACTCAAAAAGTTGTTGAGCTCAAAAAAATGTTGAGTGCGAGTGCTTGGGGCTTTAGGATTTAGAGAAGAATGAATGAATGAATCTTTATTTGTATCAGCCGTCGGCCATAGCAATAAAACGGTACGATACACAAAGAAGAAAAATTAAAAGGTCAGTTATATAAAATACATTTTAGGGTTTTGAATCAATAGTCAAATAGTGGATCTTATTCTAATTGCCCCACCTAAAAACCTTGCAACCTTTGCTGTCACCTGCTCATCTTGATCTGCCAAGAGAAAGGACACTGTGGCAGTGGCTGGATGACCCGGAATGGACAATAAAAGAGGGGTGATAATCTCATTCCTCAAATCTTTATAAAGAGCGCAGGACAGAAGGGCATGCGCCACAGATTCGGTACTGCCATCTCCACAGGAACATAAGTGTTTTTCATGTGGAATCTGTTGGAATCGTCCTTCAAGTACAGCCAAGGGCAATACATTCAATCTTGCGAGGGTAAAAGCATGACTATATTTTAGAATTGCTAGGTTATGCAGATAAGGTGCCAGAGAGTCAAAATGGGTAGGTGGAAAATAGTCATACCATGGGCAAAATTTCCTTATTGTGGCCAAGTTGCTCTGACACTCGATATCATTTAGGCACTGACAAATTAGACTGTTTGCTTTACTAAAACCCAAAGTGAGTAGCTGTTGTGGACTACTGCAAAGCTCTCTATGTTGGAGCTACCTTTGAAGATGACCCAGAAACTACAACTAATCCAGAATGTGGCAGCTAGACTGGTGACTGGGAGCGGCCACCGAGACCATATAACACTGGTCTTGAAAGACCTACACTGGCTCCCAGTACGTTTCTAAGCACAATTCAAAGCGTTGGTGCTGACCTTTAAAGCCCTAAACGGCCTCGGTCCAGTATACCTGAAGGAGCGTCTCCACCCCCATTGTCCTACCCGGACACTGAGGTCCAGTGCCGAGAGCCTTCTGGCGGTTGCCTCACTGCGAGAAGCCAATTTACAGGGAACCAGGCAGAGGACCTTCTTGGTAGTGGCACCCGCCCTGTGGAATGCCCTCTCACCAGTTGTCAAAGAGAAAAACAACTACCAAACTTTTAGAAGACATCTGAAGGCAGCCCTGTTTAGGGAAGCTTTTAATATTTAATAGATTATTGTATTTTCATATTCTGTTGAAAGCCACCCAGAGTGGCTGGGGAAACCCAGCCAGATGGGCAGGGTATAAATAATAAATTATTATTACTACTATATTATTATTGTGGTGATCAACCACAAGAGTGAAGTTTTTGATAGACAATTTTAGCCCAGGCACTCTTCTGACAATCTTGCATCGCTAGGGATATTAGGCTGGCGGGATTTAGGTTTAGGCAAAGCCAATAGTTAAGTGTTCTACGCCAAATCTGTAATTGTACTGAGGGAAGATTAGCCTCGAGGCACAATGATGAGTTTGGGACAGAGGGTGGATGGGAGGGTGATCTGGCTGCGATATCTGTCACACCATTGATTGCCAGGCGTCATTTGGCTGATCTGGCTGGCTAGGCGAGTGTCCCCTTCCTTCCTCACCGCTCAGTTTGCGTCCCTCCTGAAGCTGCACGCTCGGTGGAAGAGGACAACCATCCTACCGGAGTG
Organism: Podarcis pityusensis; assembly: GCF_964106645.2. Lineage (NCBI taxonomy): Eukaryota > Metazoa > Chordata > Lepidosauria > Squamata > Lacertidae > Podarcis > Podarcis pityusensis. The sequence continues at coordinate 77,717,867 of NC_138033.1, forward strand.
TACTGTTCTTCAGTCAAGGGATTTTGAGAAGACATGAGGAGGAGTCAACATGATAGAAGTTTATAGAACCACGAACAATGAAGAGTAAGTGAAGCGGCAGTCAGAAATTCCCCTGCTAAGCCACTCTGGGGCCAAAACCAAACAAACCCTGGAAGATTTGTAGTATGAAAAGTTTCTGCATTTTGGCAGGACATTACAATGCATGCATTTGATTAGGAATGATGTTGTTGTTTAGTTGTTTAGTCGTTTAGTCGTGTCCGACTCTTTGTGACCCCATGGACCAGAGCACGCCAGGCCCTCCTGTCTTTCACTGCCTCCCGCAGTTTGGTCAAACTCATGTTTGTATCTTCGAGAACACTGTCCAACCATCTCGTCCTCTGTCACCCCCTTCTCCTTGTGCCCTCCATCTTTCCCAACATCAGGGTCTTTTCCAGGGAGTCTTCTCTTCTCATGAGGTGGCCAAAATATTGGTGTCTCAGCTTCAGGATTTGTCCTTCCAGTGAGCACTCAGGGCTGATTTCCCTAAGAATGGATAGGTTTGATCTTCTTGCAGTCCATGGGACTCTCAAGAGTCTCCTCCAGCACCATAATTCAATAGCATCAATTCTTCGGTGATCAGCCTTCTTTATGGTCCAGCTCTCACTTCCATACATCACTACTGGGAAAACCATGGCTTTAATCATACGGACCTTTGTTGGCAAGTGATGTCTCTGCTTTTTAAGATGCTGTCTAGGTTTGTCATTGCTTTTCTCCCAAGAAGCAGGTGTCTTTTAATTTTGTGACTGCTGTCACCATCTGCAGTGATCATGGAGCCCAAGAAAGTAAAATCTCTCACTGCCTCCATTTCTTCCCCTTCTATTTGCCAGGAGGTGGTGGGACCAGTGACCATGATCTTCGTTTTTTTGATGTTGAGCTTCAGACCATATTTTGTGCTCTCCTCTTTCACCCTCAATAAAAGGTTCTGCCTTGCCATGGCGAAGGGGCTTGAATAACTCAGAGAAGCTATGAACTATGCCAGGCAGGGCACCCAAGATGAACAGGTCATAGTGGAGAGTTTTGACCAAACGTGATCCACCTGAAGGAGGAACCGGCAAGCCACTCCAGTATCCCTGTCAAGAAAACTCCATGGACAAAGACAACATCTAGGTAGGTTTGTCTAAACTAGAATGTCTTCAGAAACAGCCTTATTAGAAAAACTAACCAACAAACTGAAACTGACACGGGGACAAATAGAAGAAGACGCCTTCAACCCAATATGGCTCCCCTTTATCGCACACACAGCCCAACAAGACAATGAGAAGAATCTGCCAACAGCATACGAATCAATCTGGCTAACCTGATCCTAAACCACATACACACCCCACTCACACACAAAAACAAATTTCACTACAGCCCATCAAAGACAACCAACCACACCCTAGGCCACCCCCCAACCTCTCTCACCGCCAAAGAAATACAAGTGAATAGTAAAAAGAACCCACACTGTGATGCTGACACAAAACCCCACACATACACTACGTAGAATAGAAGCATTGCATTGCACTGTTCCACTTTTATTTTACACCATGAAGGAAGGACTATCAAAAGGGGGAGACTTGACACAAGGCAACCATAATCCCCCAAGCCTGCAGGGAGCCCTACCCAGTTGACATGCCAACCTTGATGGTCCTAGACAGAAGATCATTACACTCGCAAAGGATCTACATATGGAAGTGGATTCAGTACGGACTGAAACAAAGGACAGTGACCACCTCTTCCCTCTGGGGGCAGGAAACAGTGAACTCCTCTTTGTCCTCAGGAATGTAATCATGGGGAGGGGGAAAGGAGGAACCGGACAGGTGACAAGACACTCAGGTTACCACCACAACTCCTCCCTGAACCCCTCCTCTTTGTGATGTGTCAATGATGTAGTCATGATGTAGTTATGATGTAGTCTTAGGGGTGCAGCATGGGGAATTAGTAGCTAATAAAAGTTGGGGTCTTCTTTTGTTCAGGGCTTCCATCTTGTTCCACCTTGTCCTGTCGCGACAGTCTTCAATAAAGACCAAGCCTATTGGCTGCTGTTTTGCTCTGGTATTCCTGGCTGGTGTCCTTGTTTTTGTTTTGTTTTTTTGTCCAAGGGAGCCCTCAGATTTCTCCGTTAACAGTCTGGCGACCGCTCTCAAAAACTCTTGGTTCTCCTGTGAAGGTGAAGGGGGAGATAGAGGGGATCAGGCGCCACTGGGCAACCTTAGACCAGGGATCCTTTTCCTCTCCCTGCCTTCCCTTTGCGGGCAGTAATCAACTGTCACCAAAAGGCTCAGCCAGGAGGAGCATAGGCAAGGTCAAGCCGGCCAACTAAGGATCCCAGGGTCCATGAGGGACGTTCCTAGGACGTGAGTATGGTTTGAAATTAGAGGGGTGGAAGGATAACGTCTCCATGACAGCCGAGCCTTTCCTTCTCTCTCTCCCTGACCCACTCCCTCAGAGGGTGGCCAGAGGGGGTCGTGGGAAATCTCCCTTTCTCTCTCCTCGACCCATTCCTTCGGAGCGTGGCCAGAAGGGTCGCAGGAAGTCTCTCTCTCTCTCTTTCTCTCTCCCTGACCCACTCCCTCGGAGGGTAGCCAGAGAGGGTCGAAGGAACATAACTTTCTCCTATGCACTTCTTTCCACCTCCTACCAAACAAATGAAGCTGCACCTCTGGCACGATGACCCTTGTTGGGGATGACTCGTGTATGTGAGAATGCAAGGTCATTTGTTCCCTTTCAAACCTTTGTCTTCTCGGGTCCCAGTCTGGCATTGCACTACGCAAGCGTCCAGTAGGGAATCCCAAACATAGTTCTAAGGTCAGGCAGGCGGTTGTTGTGGACGGTAGATCGGGAGGTTCACGGAAGAAGACGGGGCCCCACACTAGGATTAGTTTTGTGAGCAGCGCTGAGTGAATTCCAGATCCGTGGTTTTTCCGGGTTAAGAGATCTGTGGTTTCCAGGCTAGTTGCCTGTGGTTTTAGTTGTAGGCAGGGATTGCCTTTAGATTTCTACTAGCCTTCTCCGGTCCGATCCGTCGCAGTTTGCCCAGAAAGGGCCACGAGGGGGACACCTGAGTGTTAGACTGAATACTGATAGGACATTCTTTTCTCTTCCCATCCCTCTTTGTCCCTCTCTTGTATCTGTTTGTCTGTCTCCTTGTATAGTTTGTTATTGAACAACCCCCCACTGGTATAAAAGGGAAATGGGAGCTCAGCCCTCCAAGCACAATAGCTGGACTCCTCCTGACAATCAGGCTTCCATGAAGCTTTTTTTTGCCTCAGAGAGGACTCCGAAGGGGTTGGCAGTATATGAAAACCTATCTAGATCCCCCAAGCCCACAGCGAGCCCTACCCAGTTGGCATGCCAACCTTGATGGTCCTAGACAGAAGATCATTACACTCACAAAGGACCTGCATATGGAAGTGGATTCAGTACGGACTGAAACAAAGGACAGTGACCAGCCCTTCCCTCTGGGGGCAGGAAACAGTGAACTCCTCTTTGTCCTCAGGAATGTAATCATGGGGAGGGGGAAAAGAGGAACCGGACAGGTGACAAGACACTCAGGTTACCACCACAACTCCTCCCTGAACCCCTCCTCTTTGTGATGTGTCAATGATGTAGTCATGATGTAGTCTTAGGGGTGTAGCATGGGGAATTAGTAGCTAATAAAAGTTGGGGTCTTCTCTTGTTCAGGGCTCCGTCTTGTTCCACATTGTGGCAGGTGGGAGTCCGCCAGGCACCGCCAGGTTGTGGTCCAAGGCCACTTTTGCTGGCTACAAGCGAGGTCTTCGAAACCAGAGAGAGCACGCAGCTCTTCTGAAAATTAAGGGAGTTTATTCCCGTAATGAGACAGAATTCTATTTGGGCAAGAAATGCGCCTATGTGTACAAAGCAAAAAACAACACCGTGACTCCTGGCGGCAAACCCAACAGGACCAGGGTGATCTGGGGAAAGGTGACCCATGCCCATGGAAGCAGCAGCATGGTGCGAGCAAAGTTCTGCTCTAACCTACCTGCCAGAGCCATTGGACGCAGGATCCGAGTGATGCTGTATCCATCTAGAGTCTAAATTTAGAGTGAAAATAAAATTAAGACTGTGTTCCACTTTTGTATATTTGGTCTTGCCTTGCTTTTTTGTTTCCTGTCCTTGAGGCTCAGTTGCAGGAAAACACTGTTCTGCAATCAGAAGATTCTTTGTTGTTTTTAAGGCATTGAAGCAACAGATTATTTTAAAAACAAAGCTGTGGTCCATGTTCCTGGCAGCAACTCATCCCCAACATCCCTGCTCCTCTTTTATAATAGTGAGGTTTTCTAAAATGCTGTGACCTTACCGTTCAGTTGTTTAGCTCAAGTGGAGACTGAAACGTGGATTTCTTCACCAGCCCTCCTTCCCAGGTAACTGTCAGTTTATATAAAACTGAAGTCATAAATGTGAAAAAAAATAAAGAAAAAATAAAGACCAAGCCTACTGGCTGCTGTTTTGCTCTGGTATTCCTGGCTGGTGTCCTTGTTTTTTTTGTCCAAGGGAGCTCTCAGATTTCTCCATTAACATTGTTAACACCTTTATTTACTAAGAGCAACACCTTGACCTCGGCCCTTTAGCAGATCAGCAACCAGTGCAGATCTTTGAACCCGGGTGCCATATAGCCAGACAAGGCCTCACTCCTGTCAGCAATCGTGTTGCAGCATTCTGCTCTGACTGCAGCTTCCAGGTCAGTTGCAAGTTATAAATCCTGCGTAGGCAAACTAAGGCTTGGGGGCCGGATGCGGCCCATTCGCCTTCTAAATCCAGCCTGTGGATGGTCTGGGAATCAGCGTGTTTTTACATGAGTAGAATGTGTCCTTTTATTTAAAATGCATCTCTGGGTTGTTACAGAAATTACGGGGGGGGGGGGGGCACATCTTTAAAGTTAAATGTTAAAAATATTATGCCTGAATGTATCCTTTCAACTTGACAGCTCAGGGAAGTTAAAAGGTAAAGGGACCCCTGACCATTAGGTCCAGTCGTGGCCAACTCTGGGGTTGCAGCGCTCATCTCGCTTTATTGGCCAAGGGAGCCGGCGTACAGCTTCTGGGTCATGTGGCCAGCATGACAAAGCCGCTTCTGGCGAACCAGAGCAGCGCACGGAAACGCCGTTTACCTTCCCGCCGGAGTGGTACCTATTTATCTACTTGCACTTTGACGTGCTTTCGAACTGCTAGCTTGGCAGGAGCAGGGACCGAGCAACGGGAGCTCACCCCATCGCGGGGATTCGAACCGCCGACCTTCTGATCGGCAAGTCCTAGGTTCTGTGGTTTAACTCACAGCGCCACCCACGTCTTTAAAAATAATATAAAATCAACTCCTTTGCTAGTTTCCTCCATTCCAAAGCTATTTTCCCCTTGAAAAAGGACTCCAGGAAGTTCCAGAGGTGAAAATTGCTGGGCTCATTATTAGCCAAGGGAAGCCAAATCTCATCACCTGACTTGCCTCAGGCTCCAGACATGCAAAGGAAGTTCTATTGTACTTTTGGGTGGTGGGTACTTAAGACATATTTGTCTATGCTAATCTTATACCTGAGTCTTGCCCTGCCATGTCTGCTTATGCTAATCTTGTACCAAGGACTTGTCTGGACATGTTTGCCAAGGTTAACCCCTCACCTTTTGTGACATGGCAGTAATGTAGCAATGATGTAGCAATGATGCTGTACGAATTGTATTCTGGGATATGGTGGGAAAGTTTTAAAAGTCTTTGTCACCCCATCCTCGGGGTTCAAATTTCCTCTTTGAACCTACTGCACAATAAACTTTGGTCTACGGCTATTTGCTCTGGTTGGTGGCTGGAATCCTTCATTTATTCCACAGGGACTCGCGGGCTCTGCCCGATGAGCTGGGTGACTGAGCAGCCTCACACCTAGATTTTTCCGTAACAGGGTTATTTGTGGGGCCTGCCTGGTGTTTTTACATGACTAGATTGTGTGCTTTTATTTAAAATGCATCTCTGGGTTGTTTAAGGGGCATAGGAATTCGTTCTTTCTTTTTCAGAATATAGTCTGGCCCCCCACAAGGTCTGAGAGACAGTGGACCAGCCCCCTGCTGAAAAAGTTTGCTGACCCCTGTTATAAATGAACATGATTTTATTTCTGAAAGCCATAGTACATCCATCAGCCACTAGAGGGTGATAAAGAACCGTGTGTGTGTTGTTTTTGGACAGAGGAAATGTTCATGTTAGAGCGGAAGGGAGATTCCCCCCCCCCCCCCCCGAGTTTTCTTAAAGTTGATAACGGACAGCACTGGCAACTGTTCCTCTGCCTTCGAGGGTAGCTAGATTTGCAGACATCAGAAGGTGACCGGGCTCATCTGCACACCTTAAAAATGCACACCATCAGCTGATCCAAAGTAATCTGATTTTGTGGGGCTTGTGTGAAACACTGTGCCCCCAAATCCACTGGGGGAGAAGCATTTTCTCTCTGCCCATTTCAAGTTCAGCTGAGGTTTATCAAATATCCAACGCTCATCTCTCCAAGTTCCATTAACGAGCAAGTAAAAACACTCACGAGATTGCAAATGCTTATTAAAAAGCAATTTAACAATGTAGTATTTACTTATGTTTATTTCTGAAAGTCTTTCTATGCCGGCATATCATAAAATATCAGGATGGCATTTAAGGGTATTTAAAAAAAACAAAAAACTTAAAAACAATGGAATTGTCTCCAATGCTAGACTACACAGAGTGGACCCATTTAAAGTAATGGCCTTGGCTAACTTTGTTCCATAAATTTCAATGGGATTTTCTGAGCAGGACTAGTGTTGGATTAGCCCTACTCAGAGTAGACCCATTAAACAGAAGGGCCTATGTTAGTCAAGCCCATCAAATTCAATGGGTTCACAGTACAGTTGGATGCAGCCCAATACAAACAATCTATTGAGGTGACCACAGGCACCTTGGTTGGCCATTCCAGAAATGATGTTGACCAGGCATGTACAGTGGTGCCTCGCAAGACGAAATTAATTCGTTCCGCAAGTCTCTTCGTCTTGCGAGTTTTTCGTCTTGCGATGCACGGTTTCCCATAGGAATGCATTGAAAATCAATCAATGCGTTCCTAGGGAAACCGCCTTCAGACCAGGTCCGGGGACAGTCTGTCCCCGGACCTCTTCTGAAGGCTGGGGGGGGGGGGGACAAGGGCTTTTCTTCCCACCCCCAGCATTTTAAAAAACCCCAGGACAGCGGAGGACTTCTCCGCTGTCCGGGCGATCTTAAAATGCTGGCGGGCGGCATTTTAAAATCGCCCCGGACAGCGGAGGACTTCTCCGCTGTCCGGGGCGATTTAAAAGCCCCTGGGAAGGCAGGCAGGGGGGACAAAGACTTTCGCCCCCCGCCCGCCTTCAGAAGGTGTTCCCGCCCCCCCGCCCCGCTTCGGAGCAGCGTTCCGAAGTGGGGCGGCTGGGGCAGGTGTTCCCGCCCCCCCCCCGCCCCGCTTCGGAACAGCGTTCCGAAGTGGGGCGGCTGGGGCAGGTGTTCCCAGCCCCCCGCCCCGCTTCGGAACAGCGTTCCGAAGTGGGGCGGCTGGGGCAGGTGTTCCCGCCCCCCGCCCCGCTTCGGAACAGCGTTTTAAAATGCTGGGGGTCGGGAGCGAAGCGTTCGCTGCCGACCCCCAGCATTTAAAAATCTCCCCGAGACAGCAGAGAAGTCTCTGCTGTCCCGGGGAGATTTTAAAATGCTGGGGGTCAGGAGCGAACGCTTCGCTCCCGCCCGCCAGCATTTTAAGATCGCCCGGGGCAGGCGGGGGGGAAGGCAGGCGGGGGGGAGCAAAGACTTTTGCCCCCCGCCGGCCTTCAGAAGAGGTCCTCTTCTGAAGGCCGGCTGTGGGCGAAAGTCTTTGCTCCCGACCGCCAGCATTTCCCTATGGGCTTTCGTCTTGCGATGCAAGCCCATAGGGAAATTCGTCTTGCGAAGCGCCTCCAAAACAGAAAACCCTTTCGTCTTGCGGGTTTTCCGTCTTGCGAGGCATTCGTCTTGCGGGGCACCACTGTAGTGGCCTGGTGTTCATTTCTGCAGTAGGACCCCTGTCTCCAATGTCCTAGAACTGACCAATCAGCCTGAATTGATCTCACTGTCTGGGTGTGTCAAAGATGCGCCCAGTAACAAGGCAATGTGGCGTGGGTGCTCAGGAAAAACAGTGGGGTAGGGTGTTTTGTTTGTTTGTTTGTTTGTTTGATTATCATATTTATATCCCACCTCTTTTCTCCCCAAAGCTCAAGGTGGCCTGCATTGTTTCCCCCCTCCTCATTTAATCCCCACAACCCTCTGAGACAGGTTAGGCTGAGAGGCAGTGAGGTCACCCCAGTGAGAGTTTCATGGCTGAGTGGGAGAATCTGAACTCTGATCTCTCCCATAGAATCATAGAATTGTAGAGTTGGAAGGGACCCCGAGGGTCATTTAGTCCAACCCCCTGCAATGCAGGAATCTCAACTAAAGCATCGGGGACAGATGGCCATCCAAGCTCTGCTTAAAAACCTCCAAGGAAGGAGAGTGAGTCCACAACCTCCCGAGGGAGACTCTTCCAACACCTCTTACCGTCAGGAAGCTTTTCCTGATGTTTAGCCAGAGTCTCCAGGTCCTGGTCCTAGTCTGACCTGCTAACCGCTATCTGAGGTGGGTGCTTTGCTCTCCTGAATGATAGGGCCGGCTCCTTGCATTGTGGTGAGCCATGACTGGAGCAGCGAAGAGCATTGGCTTGGCAGAGGGAGAACTGGATCATCCAAATGGCAAGTGGAACTCACTTCTGAAGCAAGAGGTTCTTGCTTCCAAGGCCAGCTTTTCCCTCTCACTTCCAACAGATCAACAATCTTGCCTCTTTCCCAGCCGTCCTCAAGGAGGGGGAGCATTTTGAGTGGCGGGGGGTTATTACATATCCCCCGTCTCTCTGTCTCTCCCATGTTGGTCAGAGCCTCAAGGGAAGGGCTACTCCATAAAAACGTCCCGCACAGCCCTCTTGAAAACCCACACCTGCTCCTGCCTGTCGTCTGCATGCCATTGAGTTATCGCCCCAGATGTATGAACAAGGTTTGGAGAGCTGGGCTGAAGGCCAGCATTTAATCTGGGATTCTGTCAGCTCCTCAGAGACAGGGGTGGCCCATGATTCAGAAATAAGGAGAGGGCTTGGGTGGGGAAGGACACAGAGGGAAGATCTGATACTTTACGATCAAAAAGTCCTAACCCTTAACTGCACATATGTATCTTCCCCCCCTACTTTCTCAGAAGGTCATCTAAGTGTCTAGGAGAGGGAGGTCTTCCTCGACATTCAAAGACATGATGGTTGAGGGGCGCAATATGTTTGTGGCCTAGAACTGTGTGAACACAACAACAACTGGGTTTTAAACCCTGAGGGGAAAAGGAAGCAAGACCCTGCTTCCTTCTCTCACCACCATCAACTCACCCCATTCACCATTTCACCAGGCAAATTGGAAGATTCAGGAAACTCCTTCACGCGGCTGGTTGTTAAACCATGGAACTCACTCCTGCAGGAGGCGGGGATGACTGACAACTTGATTGACTTTGAATGTTGTTGTTTAGTCGTTTAGTCGTGTCCGACTCTTCGTGACCCCATGGACCAGAGCACACCAGGCACTCCTGTCTTCCACTGCCTCCCGCAGTTTGGTCAAACTCATGCTGGTAGCTTCAAGAACACCATCCAACCATCTCGTCCTCTGTCGTCCCCTTCTCCTTGCCCTCCATCTTTCCCAACATCAGGGTCTTTTCCAGGGAGTCTTCTCTTCTCATGAGGTGGCCAAACTATTGGAGCCTCTGTCCTTCCAGTGAGCACTCAGGGCTGATTTCCTTCAGAATGGAGAGGTCTGATCTTCTTGCAGTCCATGGGACTCTCAAGAGTCTCCTCCAGCACCATAATTCAAAAGCATCAATTCTTTGGCGATCAGCCTTCTCTATGGTCCTTCATGGATCACTGCCTTGCCATGGCGAAGGGGCTTGAATAACTCAGAGAAGCTATGAACTATGCCGAGCAGGGCACCAAGATGAACACGTCATAGTGGAGAGTTTTGACCAAACGTGATCCACCTGGAGGAGGAACCGGCAAGCCACTCCAGTATCCCTGCCAAGAAAACTCCATGGACAAAGACAACAGACTTTGAATGAGAATTAGACAAATTGATGGAGGAGGATAATGCTATCAATGGCTACTAGCCACAATGGCTATGCTCCTCCTCCACAACTGGAAGCGGCAATTGAAATTAACCAGCGCCCCAAAGTTAGGTCCGTTAATTTCAAGGGGTCTGCTCTGAGTAGGCCTTAGCTGGGAGCCAATCCAGAAAGCAGAGGCTTCCTTTCTGGGGGCTCTTCATTGCTAAGAATTTTGTCCTTTCAGTCTAAAAAATAAACATAGCAAACTAGCCCCTTCTCTCTCAGAGTACCATAGAACTGTAGAGTTGAAAGGGACTACAAAGGTTATTCTAGACCATGGGTAGGCAAACTAAGGCCCGGGGGCCGGATCCAGCCCAATCACCTTCTAAATCCGGCCCCCAGACAGTCCAGGAATCAGCGGGTTTTTACATGAGTAGAATGTGTCCTTTTATTTAATATGCATCTCTGGGTTATTTGTGGGGCCTTCCTGGCGTTTTTACATGAGTAGAATGTGTGCTTTTATTTACAATGCATCTCTGGGTTATTTGTGGGGCATAGGAATTCGTTCCTTTCCCCCCCAAAAAATATAGTCCGACCCCCCACAAGGTCTGAGGGACAGTAGGCCAGCCCCCTGCTGAAAAAGTTTGCTGACCCCTGTTCTAGACCAACCCCTTGCAATGCATGAATCTTTTGCCCAATGTGGAGCTCGAACACACAACCCGGAGATTAAGAGCATTATGCTCTACCAACTGAGCTATCTCTCTCTCTCTTTCTCTGTGTCAATTTTCCACATGCCCTGAAGTCTCACTCTGAACAAGGGGAGAAGACCCAGCCGTGGTTATGACCCAACTTTCTGGCTTTTTAAGGGTTTTCTCAAACAGGTGTTTCTTTCCCTGGAGCAGGAAATGAATAACTTCCCATGCCATGAGAGCAGAGCACTAGACTCTTCTGATTCCCTTGGAACACTCTGACATACACTGATGCAATGGCGTGGCAAACCTGTTGCACAAGGGATATGATCGTTCCACTGACTGGCACATACCAGATGGGGTCCTAGCTTCCATGGTCTGTTCTAGAGAGACAGTGTGGTGTAGTGGCTAGAGTGTTGTCCTAAGATCTGTGAGACCAGGGTTCAAATACCCATTTGGCCACGATGTTCACTGGCTGACCTTGACTGCCAGTCACTGCCTCTCAGCCTAAACTGTAGGGATGTGTATGGAAATGAGGAGATGATATATTAGTTAGATATTATCCTTCCTTACTCACATTTGTGAGTACAGCAGAGGACATCCCTTTGCAGCAAAAATAGGAAGCTATTGGTTCAGCTGGTTACAGCCTTTTGGATGAAGCAATCCAGGAAAAAGGCTTTCCCCCTTTTTACCCCCTTAAAACAATAACAGCACAAAAACAGGCTTCTTAGAATAAAACAGAGTTTACACATTTAATAGCAAACTGGAAGTAGGCTTAGGTTGCAGTTACAGGTACATCTGTATATCTAAGGATGATGGAGTCAGAGTCTTTTGACCTCAGACTCAATAACTTGCTACATCTCTGTAGAGATGCGTGGTAGAAGAGGCACGATGAAGACAAGCGAGCAAGAGAGAGAGAGAGAGAGGTGACCAGCCCTTTTTGTAAGTTACCTCTCTACCTGGTCACACCTGGGGGGAGTGACTCCCACAGCTTTGACAGAAAATGTTGGGCTTGACTGCTCTTTCTGGATATCCCATATTAACTACCTCACAGGGTTGTCCTGGGAGTTAAATGAGAGGGAGAACTATGAGCCTTGAGCTCCTTGGAGGAAAGATGGTGGGAAATAAATTTAACAAATGAATAGGAGCGTTCTTCATTGCTGTCCAGAAGAGAAGCCAGAATGATTTGGACCCTTATGACTTATCTTGCTTGCTATCCTTGTTTCACACAGTTTGTGGCTGAATTAATAATAATAATAATAATAATAATAATAATAATAATAATATTTATTTATACCCTGCCCTCCCCGGCCAGAGCCGGGCTCAGGGCAGCTAACACCAATAAAATCACAGTAAAAACATAATGGGGGGGGGAGAAAAAAGGAAAAAAAACAATTTAAAATACAGGTTAAAACGCAATTTAAAATGCAGCCTCATTTTAAAAGTACAGTGGTACCTCAGGTTAAGTACTTAATTCGTTCCAGAGGTCTGTTCTTAACCTGAAACTGTACTTATCCTGAAGCACCACTTTAGCTAATGGGGCCTCCTGCTGCTGCTGCCCCGCCAGAGCACGAGTTCTGTTCTCATCCTGAAGCAAAGTTCTTAACCTGAAGCACTATTTCTGGGTTAGCTGAGTCTGTAACCTGAAGCGTATGTAACCTGAAGCGTATGTAACCTGAGGTACCACTGTAGCTGATAAATCACGACCATAAGGGGAGGGAAACATAAGGGTCAGACTGAAACTCCCTTGGAAGGAGCTAGAATCTGATAAGAACATAAAAAGGGGTCTGTTGGGTCAGGCCAATGGCCCATCTAGTCCAACATCCTGTTTGCGCAGTGGCCAACCAGATGCCCCAATGGGAAGCCTAAAAGCAGGACCTGAGCACAACATCAACTCTTCTCTTGTGGTTTCCATCAACTGTGGAGGCAGAACATAACCATTGCGACTACAGGCTGTTGATAGCCTTCTCTTCCAAGAATTTGTCTAATCCTCTTTTAAAGCCATCCAAGTTGTCGGTAATCACTGCCTCCTGCAGGAGTGAGTTCCATAGTTTAATTAAGGGCTGTGTGTCTTCCTTTTATATATCCTAAATCTTCCCCAATTCAGTTTAATTGGACATCCCTGAGGTTGAGTGTTAGGAGAACGGGGAAAAAACTTAAGCCACTTTCGCCCTGCAATGCATTATTTTATAAACTACTTCTTTCTTTCTTTTTCCTTTTTTTTTTTTACTACAGAATGTATTTTATTAAACAGCACAAGTTGGGGGGGGGAAAGATGCATCAGTGTTGGGATAAAGGTAAAGGGACCCCTGACCATTAAGTCCAGTCGTGGACGACTGTGGGGTTGCGGCACTCATCTCGCTCTATAGGCCGAGGGAGCCGGCATTTGTCTGCAGACAGCTTCCGGGTCATGTGGCCAGCATGACTAAGCCGCTTCTGGCAAACCAGAGCAGCACACGGAAATGCCGTTTACCTTCCTGCCAGAGCGGTACCTATTGATCTACTTGCACTTGACGTGCTTTCAAACTGCTAGGTTGGCAGGAGCAGGGACTGAACAACGGGAGCTCACCCCATCGCGGGGATTCAAACCGCCGACTTTCTGATCGGCAAGTCCTAGGCTCTGTGGTTTAACCCACAGTGCCACCCACGTCCCATGTTTATTTTCTGTTAATAAAAGTCCATTCAAGAAAAGTTGATTTTCTTCTTTTAAAAAAAAGGATCTTCTAACAGCTTTTCTGCTTCCAAGGGCAGCACAGAAAGAGAATAATTTATTACAGGAATGCAGAGGTGGTGCTGGGGGCATTCGTGGGCGAGGGGGCTGAACGCCCAGCTCCAGTTGTGTGGAAGAAAAGGCAGGGTGGCTGCCGGGCCCCCAGTTGCCACAGAAAACTGCTGACCGAGAGGAGGGAAAATGAAAGAGGTATGGAGGACTGTAGGTCTCGGGAGTGCCTTTGAGGCAGGAGGTGGTGAGAGGATGAGTTGACTCCCAGAATGAGCTGCCAAGACTTTTAACCGATTATTTTATAAACTTCTATCATGTCTTCTTACTCACCTAAAAGTCCTTACTCTAAAAGTGCTGAATGCTGCAGCCTTTCATCGCAGGTGTGAGGCAACATGCCCTTGATAATTTTGGTCGCCCTTTTCTTAACCTTTTCCAGCTCTGCAATATCCTTTTTGATTACCATAACTGTGCCGGGATACATAATCTCAGAAAATACTTAGGTAAAATTGAAAACCTGCTTCGGTCTCTCTCTAAATTTGCTTGTGGATTTGGCCTTTAGGTGGCAGCACCTGCCTTAATGTTTCCATATGAATAAAACTGGTCAAAATTAACACTAGACACTTCTCCCTGATCTTACAGGTTGATCCCTCACCTGCAACCTGGGACCTGGAAATTGTTTTTTGCTCATTTCTTCTCTAGGAAGGTCAGTCGCAAAGGAGGAGGAGGGTGGAGATCCTGCTCATTTAAATAACTAGAAACTGAGTGAGGAACATTCAAGTAAATAAACAAACCTGTATATCACTTTTTACCTGGCCAAAGTTCACTCACCCCAAAGGAACTTAACCCCAGAAGCAGAATTTTAAAACAAGTAAAAGGAATAGCGCACCACCAGATGAGAACATAGGAAGCTATTTTATATTGAGTCAGAGCAATGACCCAGATAGCTGAATATTGTCTACAATGGCAGGAAACATCTCTCCAGGGTTTCAGGGAAGAAGAGAAGAAGAGTTTGGATTTGATATCCCGCTTTATTACTACCCGAAGGAGTCTCAAAGCGGCTAACATTCTCCTTTCCCTTCCTCCCCCACAACAAACAATCTGTGAGGTGAGTGGGGCTGAGAGACTTCAGAGAAGTGTGACTGGCCCAAGGTCACCCAGTAGCTGCATGTGGAGGAGCAGAGATGCGAACCCGGTTCCCCAGATTACAAATCTACAACTCTTAACCACTACACCACACTGGCTCACAGGGAGGGGACCAGAGTTGGATTTAGGGCAGTACAGGCAGTTCCCCTGCACAGGGCGTCGAGCCAAGGAGGCACAAATGGAAAAGAACCATAATTGAGAAGATCCATTTGGGGGCACCAAATTTGCACCTTGCTCAGGGCGCCATATTACCAAAGGTTACCAAAGTCTGCCCCTGAAGGGTCTTTGCCAGCCCTTCTTGGAAATGCAATTGGGGGTTGAACCCTTGACTTTTCAGTATGTGCTCTACCTCTGAGCTGTTCCCCTGCCCTTCAAGTTCTTGCCTGACCACCAGCTCAACTTGGATCATGTTTTCTTCTTCCCTCCTCATCCCTTTTTCCTTTTGTGCTGGGTACTTTTTAAGATCATAAGCAACTCTACTCACAGATTGCAAAACTGCTCTGGGAGCCTTTCCAGCAGACTCGATGCTCTGAATAAGTAAATAAATTTATAGATCTCTGGTTCTGTGGAGGCTTGCCCACTGTGCTCAAGAGCCAGCTTAGCTGACCTTCAATTAAGAAAGAAAAGGGGGGGGGGAGTAATTTGGGAACATCTCAACTGAAACCTCATAATTTCAAAAGATTCCTTCCCTCTCCCCCTCCAATCTTCTGCCCACCCCCAACCCGCCGCACCCCCTTTTCAAAAGGTGGGATGATCTAGGAAAGGTGTGGCAGCAAAGAGGAGGATATTGTAGTAAATCTCCCACTGTATAATTATCTAGGAAAGAGGAGGCCAAAGGAATCTCCAAACAGCAGGAGGTTTCAAAGGGGAAACTAAAGAGGGGTGGGAGCAAGAGACAACTTCTTTCTGTGTTTTAATCTCTCTTTCCAAAATAGTACACAGCAGGAAAGAAAGAGAAGAAGGGTGATCCTCTAAGCAGCTCTCTTAGAAAAAGGATCTCCTGTTCAGGAAATAACACAAGACTGAGAAAAAAAGCCTGAGAGTTGTTGGGTGGTGAGTGTGTTGTTGTTTTTTCTTCCAATTATTTTCTGGATAAGACTCAGAAGTCAGAAAACTCCAAAAGAGCTTTGGTGTGATGCAGAGACAGGGAACTTGTGACAAGGGGTAAATCAGGTTCACTGTGTTGTATCCAATGTTGATCCTATTGCAGAATTCGAACGGATCCCCTAGGATCAT
The DNA here is from genome assembly GCF_964106645.2 of Podarcis pityusensis. Classification (NCBI taxonomy): domain Eukaryota; kingdom Metazoa; phylum Chordata; class Lepidosauria; order Squamata; family Lacertidae; genus Podarcis; species Podarcis pityusensis. The sequence continues at coordinate 77,733,785 of NC_138033.1, forward strand.
TTAGTCCAACCCTCCCGCAACGCAGGAATAAGTAGACCCAATGGAATTAATGTACGTACATTCATGTTGGCAAGCTGGCAAGGAGAAAGGCACCTGACATATCATAGATTGTGCCAGGAGATGTCCAGTTCATTTTGCGGAGATATCTGTCACTCTTGCTGGCGATAAATGCCTCCATTCAAAAAAGAAAGGGGAGGGAGAGACACTCTGCCTCCTTATCACACCGTAGGGCAAGATATCACAGCCAAATGTAAAGAAGGGGCTATTCATAATTTCTGTGTGTGAGAGCGTATGAACTTAAGCAAGTTCACAAACGGAGAGCCTGCCTTCTCTTGCAACCAACTGCAACCCCAGAGAAGTGGGGTTGGATTGGATGAGCCTCGGGGTCTCTTCCAACTCCACAATTCTGTGATTCTAACTCCCTGCCTTTTGCTCATCTCGGGATCTCAGCCCAGCTCACGGTGATTTCCATTCTGCCTGCCCTAAGCAAAGGTGAAGCATTTTCTCTTGCTGTCCTCCCAAAGCGAATAATTCCATGTTCAGAGGAGGTGCACTTCCGATGATCTCCTACTGTGACTCTGTAGGAGAGTATCTGTTTTGCACACAGAAGCACTCGGACGCAACCTTCTGCATCTCCAGGTAGGACTGGGGAACACCCTGAGTTCCTGGAGAGTTGCTGCCAGCCGGTGTAGTCGATACTGAACTAGACTGGCCAACGAGCTGACTCAGTACAAGGCAGCTTCCTGTTTCCACCAACCCTTCAAAAACGCGAGAACTGGGATGGAATCACAGAATTTCAGAGTTGGAAGAGACCTCAAGGAGCATCTAGACCAAACTCCCTGCAACACAGGAATATGCATCTGTCCCAACTCTGCAACCTTGATGTTATCAGCACCATGCTCTAACCAACTGAGCTATCCATTCATACTTTACTTTATGTGTTAAGGCAGCTACACTACATGCAAAAGTGTTCAATATCCAGCATCTCCAGGTAGGGTTGAGAGAGACTCCCTTTCAGACGAATGCCAGTGTCCTGGAAGAAGCAAAGATCAGCAGTGTTGAAGCAAAGATTCTTCAACATCAACTTCGTTGGACTGGTCATGTTGTGCGGATGCCTAATGATCGTCTTCCAAAGCAACTACTCTATTCCCAACTTAAAAATGGAAAGCGTAATGCTGGTGGTCAACAAAAGAGGTTTAAAGACTGTCTCAAGGCAAATCTTTAAAAAATGTAGTATAAACACAAACAATTGGGAAACACTAGCCCGCAAGCTCTCCAACTGGAGAACAGCCTTTACCAAAGGTGTCATGGGCTTTGAAGATACGCGAACTCAGGACGCAAGGGAGAAACATGCTAAGAGGAAAGCATGCTTGGCAAATCCACTTCATGATCAACTCCCGCCCGGAAACCAATGTCCCCACTGTGGAAGGACGTGTGGATCCAGAATTGGCCTCCACAGTCACTTACGGACTCGTTGTTAAAACCGTGTTTATGGAAGACAATCTTACTCAGCTATAAGTGATCACCAAAGGAGAAGAGATTGGACCAATGTTCTTACTTAGTATAATTCATTTTCCTATATTTGCCATCAGCCAAGCAGGGTTTTGAACCAGCCCCATAGGATATTATAACACCAGAGACTTTGGGATTTGACTTTGTGTTGGCACCTCCAATCACTCAGCTCATGTTCCCTATGATGATATTTCTCTCTCTCTCTCTTTAGCCTTTAGAGAATTTAATTCCTTGGCCAACTTCATTTTTTTTTTTTTTTAAGAGCAATTTCCACTTTGCCATTTAGGGCCGCTGCATTTAGTGATAAGTCCACTGGAACTGTTAACTCCCCAGAGCCTGCCAGCCCAGCTCAAACAGATTGATGCACCTTCCAGAGAATAGGAGAGGTGCTCTCCAGGAGGGTGGGGTGGAATAAGGGGGGAAATTGGCCCAGGGATTATGATAAGGGTGGTGGCAACCGTCTTGGCATTCTCTGCACGTCTTTTAACTTCCCTTCCTCTTACTGAGGGTGCAACAAAGTCAGGAATCTGCCTTCTTCCAAGCCAGATCACTGGTCCATCAAGCTCAGTATTGTTAGCACTGACAAGCAATGTGGCAACTAGACTGGTGACTGGGAGTGGCCGCCAGGACCTTATAACCCTGGTCCTGAAAGACCTACATTGGCTTCTAGTATGTTTCTGAGCACAATTCAGAGTGTTGGTGCTGACCTTTAAAGCCCTAAATGGCCTTGGCCCAGTATACCTGAAGGAGCGTCTCCACCCCATCATGCGGCCTGGACACTGAGGTCCAGCTCTGAGGGCCTTCTGGCAGTTCCCTCAATGCGAGAAGTGAGGTTACAGGGAACCAGGCAGAGGGCCTTCTCAGTAGTGGCGCCTGCCCTGTGGAATGCCCTCCCATCAGATGTCAAGGAAATAAACAACTATCTGACTTTTAGAAAACATCTGAAGGCAGCCCTGTTTAGGGAAGCTTTTAATCCTTGATGTTTTATCATGTTTTTAATATTCTGTTGGGAGCCGCCCAGAGTGGCTGGAGAAGCCCAGCCAGATGGGTGGGGTATAAATAATATATTATTATTATTATTATTATTATTATTATTATTATTAGCAGCAGCAGCAGCAGCAGCAGCAGCAGCAGCAGAGTTTCAGATGGAAGAGACTGAGACCCCATCATCACCCCTGGCCATTGTTGATGCTGGCTGGGGTGGAAGGAAGATGGAGGCAGACAACTTCTGGTAAGCTAAGCTGCTCCCCTTCCCTTATTTAAAGAGTAAACATCAACTGATAACGTTGAATGGATTGCTGTGCAGCCAAATTGCGACAAATAGCCAGGCAGGTCTTTCACAGCAGTACAGAATTCCTATGGCAGGGTTTATATTTATTCCTGACTCCAGTATGGTACAGAGACTGCTCTACAAATCAATACCTTTGGAGTAATCCAACAGGTTATTCTTGTGTCCTTCTGTTCTTGGAACAGATCAGCCTGGATAGCTCAGTCGGTTGGAGTGTAGTGCTGATGATGCCAAGGTTGAAGGTTCAGTCCCTGTATGGGACAGCTGCATATTCCTGCACTGCAGGGGGTTGGACTAGATGATCCTCAGGGTCCCTTCCAACTCTATAATTCTATGACTCTATGAAAGAGAGAACACATAGGAACATAAGAAGAGCCTACTGGTTCAGGCCAATGACCCACCTTGTCAAAAGTGGCCAGCAGGACCTGAACACAAGAGCCCTCCCCCTTCTGCAGTTCCCAGCAACTGCTATTCACAAACATTGCTGCCTCCAACTAACAAAACAACAACAAACAGACCTATGGTCACGTAAAGCATACTCAATAAACACATGAGACGTAACCGGCTGGGTTCTTAGATAAATAAGGTGTACTATTCATAGTATCAAGTTGTAAATTTCAACAGAAGTAACTCATAAAGTTCAACAAATGAACAAACCAGAAGACCCAGTGGATCAGATCATTCTATAGTCGGTTCATGCATAAGGTCCATCTGTGTAATGGTGTCTATTCCACCTGTCTGTTCATAAAGTCCAAACCATCCACATGAAAGGTTGTTACAGTTCCACAGAATCCTTTCACAGAGTCTAAGACAAGGACTTCTGGAATATTGGCCTTGTTTCGCCGTCCTGGGCTTCATCAGTAGTTAAAGCTCTAAGTAATGCACATAAATATAATATCATGATCTCACACATTTTACAGCAAAAATAAGATAAAACCATAAATAATTGTACATACCATATGTGATATTACAGGACAGTGGGTCTTATGGCATAGTAGTCGCTGCAGTAAGCAGCAACTGTTACAAAGTAGGGTTATATGGACAAGCACCAACTAACAGCTATCAATATCTCTCTCCGTAAATTTACCTAATCCTCTTTGGAAGCCATCCAAATTGGGATCCATCGCCACCTCCTGTGGGAGTGAGTTCCGCAGTCTAACTTGGTTCTGATGAAAGTCCTTTGCTTTATCTATTCCTGAATCTTCCAACATCCAGTGTCACTGGGCGTCCACAAGCATTACGAGAAAAGAAGAGACACATTTCTTTCACAAGTTTATGAATTTCTATCCCGTCGCTTCTTACTCGCCTTCTCTCTAAACTGGGAAGCCCCAAATGCTGCAAATTTGCTTCATAGGGGGGTCTCTCCATCTACCACTTTTCCGTTTGGGCTTCCCTTTCCTGAGAGTTCCCCAACTCTATCCATTTTGTGGCAAGGCAACCAGAACCGGACACAGTATTCCAAATGGGGTTGCACCATAGATTTGTAGGTTGGCCAGTGGTGGGTTTTCATCCTTAGGAGGGAAGGGAAACCAACCCCCTTCATTTCTTGACCCTGGAACTGTCAGGTAAAAGGTAAAGGGACCTCTGACCATTATGTCCAGTTGTGGCCAACTCTGGGGTTGCGGCGCTCATCTCGCTTTATTGGCCGAAGGAGCCGGCGTACAGCTTCCGGGTCATGTGGCCAGCATGACTAACCTGCTTCTGGCGAACCAGAGCAGCGCACGGAAACGCCATTTACCTTCCCACCGGAGCGGTACCTTTTTATCTACTTGCACTCTGACATGCTTTCGAACCGCTAGGTTGGCAGGAGCAGGGACCGAGCAACGGGAACTCACCCCGTCGTGGGGATTTGAACCGCCGACCTTCTGATTGGCAAGTCCTAGGCTCTGTGGTTTAACCCACAGCGCCAGCCGCGTCCTTGGAACTGTAAAGTTAGTAAGGCCAAATATGACCCAGGGGGATAATGTCAATGGCAGAAGAGTGGTTCATGGAGAGGTTGCGGCAGGACTCATCCCTCCTGCCTTGGCACAAAAGCCCAACTCTCCATAAAACGATCTGGCTTCCATCTCCCGAGGAGTTAGATAAAAGAAGAGGTGGAGACGCCTGGGTCTTTGGAATGGGGACGGGTGGAGACTGGGAAGGCAGGTGGGGGGGAGATCAAAAATCCTTTCTTCAGTATCCCAGCTCATAAACTGGGGTGGTGTTTCTCCTTCTTTCTTTTCCACCCACCTTCTGACCTCCTCTGTTTGAGGCAATTAGAAGCTGCCCGGGGAGTGCCAAAGAAAAGAGGAGAGGATCAATTGAGCTGACCCGCCAGTCGCTGGCAGCAGTTGCAAAGGGGCCCCAGTGAACTGTGCAAAATGAAATGAAATTAGGAGGACATTTAGAGGGGGGAGCCCTGCAGGGCCAGACAAAGGCAGGCCCATCCAATCCAACTCCCTGTTCCCAACAGAGGGCAGCCCAGCATGCCTTGGAAGACTCTAAACAGGGCCTGGCAGCCGCAGCTCATTGGCCCCCTAGTGGTCAGCTGTACAGCTGCTTTTGAACATGGAGGCTCCATTGCCCAAACCATGGTTTCCACATTGCACAAACCACGGTTTCCACATTGCACTAACTACAGCTCCCATATTGCACAACTCATGGTTTTCACATTGCCCAAACCATTGTTGACATCCATTTGGCACCATATCCCATATGGACTTGTCTTGACCACTCCAGTGGGCAGTGGTTCTCTAGGTACAGAGACTGGGGAGAAGGCTCATTTCACACACACACACACACACACACACACACACACACACACCCCGGGCCTGAGGTCCTGCATGCAAAGCAAGCACCAGCTTATGGGCCTGAAGGGGCCATCAGGCCCAAGGTCAGTATTAGGGGCAGAGTGGGTAACAAGGACTAAGCTCCATTGGGAATGGGGGCAAATCCCTGCCTCACACATTTTCTTTTAAAAGTACCTTTTGAAAGCCCCTGTAACATCAGTAATGCTGCCTCCATGCCAGCAAGCATAATGTGAATTGAAAACTCTCTCTCTCTTTCTGATCATGTTCCTCTGGAATCGCTTTCTAATAAGCAGAGGCTTAGGCTGCCCTTAATGCAGTTATAATATGATTTGGTCTGGTTGGCGGCCATGAGAGTTAAATTGTGTTGTGATGGGAGAAGTATCCACAGGGCCAGAGTCTTCCATGTGGCACCTTGGCTGTGATGACTGGCTCACGCTCAAGATGAGTCACAGTTGGTTTTTTGGTGTGTGTTGGTTTTTTGTTCTCTGCCCAACAAACAACACAAGTTAGACTGTGATCCATTGGCATGCACCACAACTCAGCAGCGGGGTAGCATGCCCCCAGTCACCTGCTCCTGTGTGTGGGAAGGTGCCATAGCCTTGGAATGCATAAGGTCCCAAATTCAATCTTCAATGGCATCACCGCATAGGGCTAGGAGAGACCTCCTGCCTGAAACCCTGGAGAGCCATTGCTGGTCAGTGTAGATCAGGGTTTCCCAAACTTGGGTCTCCAACTGTTTTTGGACTACAACTCCCATCATCCCTAGCTAACAGGACCAGTGGTCAGGGATGATGGGAATTGTAGTCCAAAAATGGCTGGAGACGCAAGTCTTAAGGTTATCAATGCATGGACCATGCATGATTCTTACCAATACATGGGTCTTGTCCCACCCAGCTCAAATATTATCCAGTATTGACTGGCAAGCGTTTCAGGCCTACCTGGAGATACCTTTCCTGATCCCAAAGGTCTGGAGATGGGATGGGCTAAGCATCTGATTCCATCCCATCCCACTGGAATACCAGTCTTTTCATGTTCTTATCCCATTCCGATCACACAGACACATACATTGTTTGTTTATTTGTAATGGTTTGGAAGATGTGAAGATGATGGTTTAAAAAATACAATAAAAGCAAGACGTTTCCTTGGAGTAGAGTGTCTTTTTAAGACCCAGGTGAGCAAAACATTGTTATGAATGAGGGAAAGGCAGGGGGCTACAAGAGAGAAGTATGGGGAGGGGGGGAGAATTTCCTTTGCCATCATACTTTTATCTCTTTCAGCCACCCCAATAGAGAATTAAACGAATTTCATTTCCGTGATGAAGGAATTAATGGCCAACAAAAAAATATATATTGAAGAATTGAGTTCAGGTAGGAGACCAGAATCCGAAAGAGGACAGGAAGCCTTGATATTCAAATGGGGAGAAAGAGAAGTTATTATGTAACCATAAAAGGGTCCTATTTTACAAGTTAAGACTATGAAATGCATAAATGTAGACCGAGAGATCCCTCTGGGGAAGTGGGATTGTGTTTTTAATTCACCTAGACAAATAGGCAAGCAGGCTTCCATTCAATTCTTGCACACCTTTTCAACACGGGAGGCCCAGGTGTACTGAGCTGGGGGGTGGGAAAGAGGTTATACACACACACACACACACACACACACACACACACACAATCTCAGTTCCCTGAACAGAGGAGCTTTAGGAACAGTGCAATGGACTTCTTCAGAACATGTTAGGCTTTCTTGCATTGGATCCCACCTGTCAGAAATATTTTAGCTATGATTCCATTGCTAATTGACCCTTGGGGTCCCTTCAACTTCTATGGACAGGTTTGTCGAATTTATTTATTTTTACCCTCTTCCACCACACCAAGAAGATGAAGAAAGGCACCATCCTGGTATCCTAGGAGGGTGGACCAGGCGTCCAACAGATCAAGGGATCTGCAGGGCAGGAACCAGTGACGACAACCCTCTAACCACTATGCCACACCGACTCCATGTCAGCCCATATCTGATCAATGTGATGACGATAGACTAAGCTCCATTTGGGAAGAGGGGCAAATCTCTTCTTCACACATTTTGGAACCTTTTGTACCTTTTGGAACCCTTGTAACACCAGGAATGCAAACATAATATGAATTGAAAACTGGTGCAGAATTTCACGGCCAGGTTGCTCACCGGGGCAAGACGGTTTGAGCATATTGCACCAACTGCACTGGTTACCAAATAGTTTCTCGGCTCAATTCGAAGTGCTGGTCTAATATATATATATATATATATATATATATATATATATATATATATATATAAAATAATTTATTATTTATACCCCGCCCATCTGGCTGGGTTTCCCCAGCTACTCTGGGCTGCTTCCAACAGAATATTAAAATACAATCATCTATTAAACATTAAAAGCTTCCCTAAACAGGGCTGCCTTCAGATGTCTTCTTAAAGTCTGGTGGTTGTTTTCCCCTTTGACATCTGGTGGGAGGGCGTTCCACAGGGCGGGTGCCACTACCAAGAAGGCCCTCTGTTTTGACCTATTAAGCCTGAAACTGCTCAGGACCACAATACCTCAAGGACTCGCCTCTCCCCATATGAACCGCCCTGGACTCTGTGATCATCATCTGAGGCCCCATCTTTGTGTGCCTCCTTCATAAGAGCTCTGGAGGGTGGCAACATGAGAACAGGCCTTTTCTGCAGTACCGTTCCCTGTTGGTGGAACGCTCTCCCCATGGTTGTTCGCCTGGCACCTTCATTACATATGGCACCAAGCGAAAACATTCCTCTTCAGCTAGGCCTTTGGTTGATTAATATTCTACACCCTTTAAAATGTGTTGGTCGGACTTCCGGGTTGGCGCCATCGATAATGGCGGATTCCCTCTGAGTCTCTGAGGGACCAGCTCCACGGGATCGGGTCTTACCGCTGCGGCGAAGCGGGGGCCCTTTAAAAATCACAGGCGGGCGAAGCCTGTGAACGTGGGGACTCGGCGGGCACCTTTTGCGCCCCCCCCCCCCAAGTTGCGAAGGGACCCTTTTAAGGGCTCCGGAGCGGGACGGGGTGAGTGGCGCGGTGCTGAGAGTCGACTGCTTCTTCCACGGAGTGAAGCCGCATAGCCATTATCGGAGAGCGCTGACTTTTTCCTGGGACAATTTGACTTTGAAAGCAACTACCCGTGAGTAGGATTAAATTGGATTTAAAGGGGAAAAACAAGTTAATTCGGCACCGAAGCGGGAAGGTATAAACAGGAAGTCTGCCTTCCTTTCTTGTAAATAGATCAAAGCAAAGAGACTGTAAGCGGAAACTCGGAAAGACGTTTGAAAAAAGACTTAAATCTTAACATCTGGAAAGAGATCTCCCCTCCGGATTGCAGGAGAGGAGGGGGGAAAGGTTTGAACTGTATTTATCTGCAAAAAAAGGGGGAAAGGAAGCTAAAATCCACCGTCTAAAACCTGGGAATGGACTGCCCCGAGATAAGGAATGCCGCTCTGTGGAAACCCTATCGGTAAGCAGAGGACTTTTGACAGCTAACTCTGCAAAAGAGATACAGTGTTTCTGAACCTCTCCTGGTTTTAAAGTAACTGATTAAGTGTAACTGAAACTGTTGTTTTTATGTGAATTGGGGGACTTATAAGGACTATTTTCTTATTTAAAAGTTGCAAGCTTTGGCTGTTACTGTGTCCCCCTAGAGGAGGCTTGACATTGCTACAATAACAACTGGGCTAGAGGGATTTTCCATTCCAAAACAAATTTCCAGCCGTGGGATCGACCTTGAATTCTCATGAGAGTGTTATGGCAGATGGAAGAGGAAAGTCAGAGTTGGTGCAGGAAAAAACTACTAGGTCTGGCAGACCCTATCGGACAGATACTGCATTGCAGTGAAGGGCTTCAACATCTGGACCATCTGGAATACCAGGGGCTGCACCTCCACAGGTTAAACCAAAAGTTATGTCATCCGAAGACGTTTTGGCACAGGCACTTGGAAAAATTAATGAATCTTTGGAAAATTTAGCTAGACAAGTAGCTGAAACAAATAAACAAGTAGCTGAAGCATCAGTTAAAATTGACCAGAATACTACAAGCATCAATAATTTGGGACAGAAGGTGAATACCAACACAGAGTCTATTGAAAAATTACTACAGGAATCTGCTTCGACTCAAAAGATAGCTGAAGAAGCAAAAGATATAGCAACTGCTACTCAAGAGAAGATACCACCGGTATATAAGCAACTGGAGGACCACGGTTTGACATTGTCTATGATTGAATTGAAAGAGAAACAAAGAAATTTAAGAATCAGGGCTGTACCAGAACGTGAGAAAGACAATTTGGCTGATTTTCTTACACAGGAATTCGCAGATTTCTGGCAACAGGATTTGGGGAAGGAAGAATTTAAGATAGAGAGTGCATTTAGACTTGGAAGAGGAGGAAGGAGGAATAAGGTGAGAGACTGCTTGATTACCCTTCGAACAAAAGAGGAGAGAGACAAAATTTTGAATCTGCATTACCAAAAGACTTTGGAAATTTACGATTCAAGTGTGGAGATATTCAAGGACATTCCAAAACATCTTTTGGACTTAAGGCTCAACTACGGAGATCTGGTTGCCCTGCTGAGAAGAAACAGAATCATCTTTAGGTGGGAATTCCCTCAAGGCCTGTCCTTTAAATATAAAGGAAGAAAGATAAAAATAAGATCAGTCAATGACAAAGATAGGTTTCTGAAGGATCACGGAGAAGATCTACAGGAAGAAGTGGAATCCGGAGAAGAGCCAAAAGCACTGGAAAAAGGAATACTAGACATAGCAAATTTATCTTTTGGATTGCATGGTCCAGAGAAAGAGACACCACTGACAGAACAAGAATAGACACTTGGCGCAGTTGGAGGTAAAGTGAAGTAACCCCATCATGGCTCTGCAACTGTTAAGTTGGAATTGTAATGGTTTGAACTCTCCTCGAAAGAGAAAAAGTGTTTTTCATTTACTAAAAAAGGAACAATTGGACTTGATTTGTCTACAAGAAACACATGTAACAAGGTTACACAGGAAACTACTGATTAATAAGAGATTGGGACAGGAGTTTATCTCATCTGACAAAGTCAAAAAAAGAGTTGTGATATATGCAAAGGAGAGACTATCACCGAAATTAATTTTTAAAGATGACCAAGGAAGATTTTTGGCAATTGAAATTCAAGTTCAAGGAGAAAAATTTTTGATAGTAGGAATTTATGCACCGAATGAGGGGAAATCTGAAGTCTTTAAAAAGTTGCATGAGATCTTATTGAATTATTTGGATTACAATCTGATTTTGATGGGGGACATGAATGGAGTAGTATCTACAAACATGGATAAGGCACAAAGACAGGTAGTTACCAAGGATGGTAGACTACCGAAAACATTTTTTGAGATGATAGACAATTTTGATTTAGTGGATACTTGGAGAACAAAGAACCCCTTGGGAAGAGAGGGAACCTTCTTTTCTGAAGCTAAGATGACATGGACTAGAATTGACCAAATATAGGTAACTAGAGGAATGGCACCAAAGATAAAGAAAGTGGAAATCTGCCCAAAAACCTGCTCCGACCATAATGCGGTAAGGATGGAGTTGAAACTAACATCAACTGGCTCCTTCAGATGGAGGATGAATGACACCCTATTTAGAGATGAAGAAGTGTATAAAAAGGCCCAAAAAACCTTGAGAGACTATTTTGAAATAAATATGAATACTAATTGTCAGGGAACTGGCATCGGAAGGAAGGGAGGTGGAAGGGCTCACACAGGTTGGGAGAGACTCAGCAGCTGAAGAGGGAACCAGTAGGGGGAGAAGAGCTGAGCTGAGGGAAAGTGAGCAGGAGGGATGGCTCCGAGACACTTCCAGCGAAAACAGTGGGGAGGTTTCAGGACCTCCTGTAGGGACACCCACTCCTCGCCGGAAACTGTCACGCAGGGAGTCCAGAAGACGTGTTTCCGTTAAGGAGCTTTTATGTTGGAAGCGATTCCGAAAGCAACCACTGTCGGAATCTGCAAGCGACTGACAGAGCCATGTTTAAGGGGCTCCGTTACAGACAGAGGTTTGGAAACATGACCAAACTCTGAGGGACTTGGATTTTACGCACAAGCAGCTCATCGTCCCATCACAGCATTCCGACAGTCTCTGTGAGCTGTTTGTGCAGGAGAAGGCATCATGAGCAACCCAGCCGGAACCGGAGAAGCAGGAGCTGGAGCGGGTCCAAGCCTGGAGGAAAGGTACAGGGCGTTGGAGGTCCAGCTAGCGCTGCAGACGGCGAGGCTCGAGGAGAGGAGGGCTCAAGATGCAGAGAAGGGGAAAACCACCCCGCTCGCCAGAAAGTTGCCAGGATTGGTGCAGAAGTTTGGGGGGGAGGCCAAGGACTATCATGCCTTTAGGACAGAGATGCAATATGCCCTTAATCTGCAGTTTGATGACTTTCCCGACGAGGAATCACGGGTGGCTTTTGTGATTGGGCACCTCGAAAAGGGGGCGAAAGACTGGGTGAGGCCCCTGATGGCAACAAACAATGACATCCTGAAGGATACGAGGAAGTTTTTTCGTGCAATGGATTTGATGTTTTCCAGCGATATTGAGCAGGGAGTGGTACGCAGACAGTTAATGGCGTGCAAACAGGGGAGCCGATCTGTGCGTGAGTACTGGACTGAGTTTACCATGTTGATCCATAAATTGGGGTGGGATCTATCGGCGGAACCCATTCAAATGCTCTTTGAAGAAGGGCTTTCTTCGGCTGTGAAAGACGAACTTTCCCGGGCGCCCAGGGCGGAGTCTATGGACCAGCTGACCAAATCAGCGCTGACCATAGGAGCGCGCCAAGAGGCGAGAGCCTTGGAGAGGCAGGAAGGGAAGGGGGAACGTTGGAGGGAGCTTCGCATTCCAGAGATTCCAGAGCCACCGTTCCCGCCGGGAGAGCCGATGGAGATTGGAACAGCGCGCGCGCGCGCAGTTTCAAAGCCCAGTGAAGAGCGGAAGAAGGAGGGAAAGGGCACCAAGAAATGTTATCTCTGCCAACAGCCAGGTCATTTTGCCAGAGTCTGCCCCCAAAGAAAGGAATGGCAAGGAATGGCGGGAGCTGTTGGGGAGAGGGAGGAAAAGGTACCGGAGCAAGTAAAAGCCAACGCCTGGCTGCCACCGTCGGGGCACAGCAGCCAGGCCAAAGAGCAGTGAAAGTGCCCACGCCGGAACCTCCTAAACCCGCCCTAGTGATAGAGGTGTTACTAGAGCTGCCTAACGGACACCCACTAAAGATAAAGGCGCTATTGGACTCAGGCAGCTCCTGCAATTTCATGAGTAAGGAGTTTGCTGCTGAGCACCAGATACAGACTATCCCTTTAAGTAACCCTTTGCAGGTGACCACGATCGATGGAAGGGAGCTGCTGGGAGGAGAAGTCAGCCAGCAGACCGTCCCAATGATAATGAGGGTAGCAAGACACACTGAGCTAATAGCGTTTAATGTGGCTACCTTGGGAGGAGCTCCCATTATTTTGGGGATGAGCTGGCTAGCGTTACATGATCCGCTAGTGGGCTGGCATCAGAGAGTGGTCTCCTTTGGGTCAGCACATTGTCTAGAACACTGCAAAGAGCGGGAGGCTCAAGGAGGGGCCAGAGCCACTCTAGCAGGGACGGAAGTAACGGAGAAGGGGAAGGTTCCCCAACAATACGCCGACCTGAGCAACGTCTTCAGCGAGAGGGAGGCAGACAAACTACCCCCACATAGGCCCTTTGACTGTCAAATCAATTTACTCCCTGGGGCACAGCTCCCTGTAGGCAAGCTGTACGCCATGTCAGACAGAGAGATGCAGGAGCTAAGAGAGTTCATTGACAAGAACCTGAAGAGAGGGTTCATCAGAGAGTCCAGGGCGGTGGGGGGCAGCCCAGTGTTTTTTGTGGACAAAAAAAACACGGACAAACCCAGGCTTGTAGTGGACTTCAGGTCCTTAAATGCAGTGTCAGAACCAGTGACTTTCCCGATGCCCAGAATTGATGACATTTTGACAAGGGTCAGGAAGGGAAAGATTTTTACTAAACTGGACCTGAGGGGGGCGTACAACCTGATACGAATAAGGAAGGGGGATGAATGGAAAACCACCATGTTCACCCCTTTGGGGGCATTTGAATATTTAGTTATGCCCTTCGGCCTACAAGGAGGCTCCACGTGCTTTCAATCGTTTATGAACCACGTCCTGGGGCCTTTGCTTTACAAGAATTGTGTGGCCTTCTTAGATGACGTGTTAGTATATTCAGAGACTGAGGAGCAGCATGTAAAAGACGTCAGGGAAGTGTTGGGCAGACTGCAAGCCAATCAGCTGTGGGTGAAGCTAGAGAAGTGTCAGTTTCATGCCAAGGAGGTGGAATTCCTGGGGTACCGCTTGTCGGACAAGGGATTGGCCATGGATCCTGGCAAGGTCCAAGCGGTACTGGAATGGAAAACACCGAAAACAAGGAAGGATGTGCAAAGATTCCTTGGATTTGGAAACTTCTATCGGAAGTTCATCAGAAATTTTGCCCACTTGACGGCGCCCATTACGGACTGTCTCAGCAGTAAGAGGAAATTCGTTTGGACGGCGGAGGCGGAGCGAGCTTTTGAGGAGCTGAAAAGGGCGTTCGCTTCGGAAGCACAGCTCCTGCATGTGGATTTACAAGAACCGATGCGAGTGGAGACGGACGCATCAGACCGGGCTGTGGGGGCGGTGCTTCTGCAGCCTGGGAAGGAGGAGTCAGAGTGGAGACCGTGTGCCTTTTTTTCGCGAAAGCTGAACAAATCTGAGAGGAACTACACGGTGTATGACCGAGAACTACTTGCCATTCATGAAGCGTTCAGGAGATGGAGGCATTTATTAATTGGGGCACAACATAAGGTGCAAGTGTGCACGGACCACAAGAACTTAGAGTATTGGAGAACGGCACGAGTGCTCAACCAACGGCAAGTGCGATGGGCCCAGGAGTTCTCCAAATTTCACTTTGAAATTTGTTATGTGCCAGGTCCAGAAAATGTTAGGGCGGACGCTCTCTCACGCAAACCTGAATATTTGGAAGGGGAGGGGGAACCCGAAGAGAGACATGTCATCCCAGAGGACCGCTGGGTGTGTGGGGCGGCATTGGTGGGGCAAAGAGAACTGGTAGAGGAAACAGAGAATGATGAATATGCCCAGAATAAGCTCAGAGGTCTTAGGGGTGAGGGAGAGGAACCAGGGGGTTTTGAGGAAAGAAATGGAGTGTTGTATTACAAAGGGGCACTGTATATCCCCGAAGGAGACTTAAGGGGGAGGGTACTCAAGCAGTTGCACGGCAGCCCCACGGCGGGGCATTTTGGGCAACACAAAACCATGTGGTTGGTCACCAGGGAATTTTGGTGGCCTAAGGTGAGGGAAGATGTACGGGAGTATGTAAGAGGGTGTGAGCAATGCCAGCGAGCCAAAGGGGAGAGGCGGGCGCCGGCGGGGCTATTAGAACCCTTACCAACCCCAGAACGACCTTGGGAGGCAGTGTCGATAGATTTTATGACTGATCTGCCGAAGTCCAAGGGGAAAACAGCCATCATGGTGGTGGTAGACCTACTAACAAAGATGTGCCACTTTGTAGCCTGTTCGCATGCAGTCACGGCGGAAGAGACAGCGAAGTTATTTGTAGAACACATTTTTAGGTTGCACGGGCTGCCATTGAGGGTGGTCTCAGACAGGGGAAAACAATTTACTTCCAGGTTCTGGAGGAAGCTCATGAGCTTACTGCAGGTGGAGGTCAACTTTTCGACTGCCCGGCACCCTGAAACCAACGGGCAGGCGGAAAGAGCAAACGGTGTCCTCCAGCAATACCTGAGGTGTTATGTCAATGACAGAGAGAATGACTGGGTAGAGAGGTTGGCGCTGGCGGAATTTGCCTACAACAATGCAGAGAATGTGTCCACAGGGATGAGCCCCTTCTTGGCTAATTATGGGTGTCATCCCAGGGCATTCCCAGGGGGAGGAGGGGAGAGATGGAGCGTCCCGGCAGCCGAGCATTTTGTAGAAGAAATGGAAGCAATCCATCGTCAGCTCCAACTCAACTTAGAAAGGGCGAAGGAAGAATACAAGAGGCAGGCAGACAAGAACCGAAGGGAAAGTGAAACCATAAGGGTGGGAGATCGGGTGTGGCTGTCAACCCAAGGGTTGCCGTTCAAAGGAGGTTGTAAGAAATTAAGACCCAGGAGGTTGGGTCCCTTTGAGGTCATTCAACAAGTCAACCCAGTGGCTTTCAGGCTCCGGTTACCCAACCACATGAAACTGCACCCAGTATTTCACAGGTCGTTACTGTCACCGTATGAGGGGGGACGAGAAGGGATGTCCACTCGGGGACCGATCATAGAAGAAAGGGAATGCAGCAGCCATGTGGCAGAAATCCTCGACGCCAGGTGGAAGGGGGATCAGGTGGAGTATTTGGTAGCGTGGGAAGGAGAACCGGAGTCAGAAAACACTTGGGTAATGGCAGAAGATATCAATGACGAGGTATTGATAGAAACGTTCCATCAAGGGTTCCCAAGGAAACCTCAGCCTGTGGAGAGGTTCCGGAGGGAATACTTTGGGACCACCGATGAGGAGGAGGAGTTGGAAGGATTCACGGATTCGGAAGGGGAAGGGGAGATGGACTCTGAGGAGGAGGAGTACTTCGAGACCAGGAACCGCAACAGGTGGAGAGAAGTGTTCGAGACATCGGAAGGTGAAGGAAGTTCCTTCCGGGGTTTTGCCTCCTCACCGCCCATAGAGGAGGGGGCGGGAGGGGGTGAAGGGGGCCCTGGAGGGGAGGTGGATGTCAGGGAACTGGCATCGGAAGGAAGGGAGGTGGAAGGGCTCACACAGGTTGGGAGAGACTCAGCAGCTGAAGAGGGAACCAGTAGGGGGAGAAGAGCTGAGCTGAGGGAAAGTGAGCAGGAGGGATGGCTCCGAGACACTTCCAGCGAAAACAGTGGGGAGGTTTCAGGACCTCCTGTAGGGACACCCACTCCTCGCCGGAAACTGTCACGCAGGGAGTCCAGAAGACGTGTTTCCGTTAAGGAGCTTTTATGTTGGAAGCGATTCCGAAAGCAACCACTGTCGGAATCTGCAAGCGACTGACAGAGCCATGTTTAAGGGGCTCCGTTACAGACAGAGGTTTGGAAACATGACCAAACTCTGAGGGACTTGGATTTTACGCACAAGCAGCTCATCGTCCCATCACACTAATGTAGAAAAAAGAGTAATCTGGGACGCAAGTAAAGCTGTCATGAGAGGGTTTCTGATACAACAGAATGCAATAAAGAAGAGAAGTCAAAATGAGAAGAAAGATAATATTTTGGGGAAAATAAAAGAAAGTGAAAAGAAATTGAGAGCAAAACCAAAGTCGCAGGAGATTTTGAGAGAAATAAAGTTGTATCAAGTACAATATATGGAAATGATGAATCAGGAAATAGAATGGAAAATTAAACAAATGAGACAAAAAACATTTGAATCAGCTAACAAATGTGGGAAATTGCTGGCCTGGCAAATAAAAAAAAGACAAAAATTAAATACTATCACAAATTTAGAAGTGGAAGGAAAGAATATACATAACCCAATTGAGATTAGAAATTGTTTCCAGAAGTATTTTAAACAACTATATACACAAGGGCCACAGAAGGAAATGGATATAGACCGATTTCTGAAGACAAATGGATTACAAAAAATATCCCAAGAAAGTAAGTTAATGCTGAACTATAAAATATCTGAACAGGAAGTAGAAGGTGCCATTCAAAACATGCAATTAGGCAAATCTCCAGGACCGGATGGGCTGACTTCTAGATATTATAGATCTTTGAAAGAGTGGCTATTACAACCTTTAAAGGAAGTCTGTAATGAAATATTGGAAGGGAAAAGGGCACCAGAGTCTTGGAAAGAGGCGTACATTACACTTATACCGAAGACAGAGACTGAAAAGACTCAGCTTAAGAACTACCGCCCCATATCGTTACTTAATGTGGATTACAAAATTTTTGCAGACATTTTGGCCAAGAGATTGAAAAAAGTATTGATGGAAGAGATTCATAAAGACCAAGCGGGCTTTCTCCCGGGAAGACACTTGTCCGATAATTTGAGGAATATAATTGATATTTTGGAAAAACTAGAAGTGAACATAAATACCAAAGCTGTTTTGATATTTGTGGACGCGGAGAAAGCTTTTGATAATATCTCTTGGAGTTTCATGAAGAAGAACCTACAGGGGATGGGGGTAGGCCAAGGTTTTGAAAACGGTATAAGTGCAATTTATTCAGAACAAAAGGCTAAACTAATTGTAAATAATGTGGTGACGGAAGAATTTAGGATAGAAAAAGGGACAAGACAAGGTTGCCCAATTTCCCCATTGCTTTTCATATCGGTCCTGGAGGTTCTGCTGAACATGATTAGAAGGGACCGGTTGGTTAAAGGTATACAGGTCGGAGCCAAACAGTACAAACTGAGAGCATTTGCAGATGACTTAGTATTGACGTTACAGGAGCCAGAATCTAGTACCAAAAGAGTTTTAGAACTGATTCAAGAATTTGGTCAAGTTGCAGGATTTAAGTTGAATAAGTTAAAGACCAAGGTTTTAGAGAAAAAATTAACACCAATGGAGAGAGAGAGGTTTCAGAATGAGACAGGTTTAACAGTGGTTAAGAAAGTTAAATATTTGGGGATTAACATGACAGCAAAAAATGGGAATTTATTTAAAGATAATTATGAAAAATGCTGGGCTGAAGTGAAAAAAGATTTAGAAATTTGGTCAAATTTGAAGCTTTCACTGCTGGGCCGTATTGCTGCGGTAAAAATGAATGTATTGCCTAGAATGTTGTTTTTGTTTCAAACATTGCAAATTGTGGACAAAATGGACTGTTTCAAGAGGTGGCAGAGAGATATTTCTAAATTTGTCTGGCAGGGCAAGAAGCCTAGAATAAAATTTAAAATATTAACAGATGCAAAGGAAAGAGGTGGATTTGCCCTGCCAGACTTTAAACTTTACTATGAATCAGCAGCTTTCTGCTGGTTGAAAGAATGGTTGCTTCTTGAAAATACTGACATTTTGGATTTAGAAGGTTTTAACAATGTATTTGGATGGCATGCATATCTATGGTATGATAAGGTCAAAGCGCATAAAGCATTTAAAAACAATTTGTCAGGAAAGCATTGTTTAATGTTTGGATAAGATATAAGGACTTATTGGAAAACAAAACTCCAAGGTGGCTGTCACCGATGGAAGCAAAAGCTCTGAAAAAGCTCAATATGGAGGCCAAATGGCTGAAATATTGGGAAATTTTGGAACAAGATGGAGATAGACTGAAATTCCAGAGTTTCGAGAAATTAAAAAACAAAGTGCGAGACTGGCTTCATTATTATCAGATAATGGAGGCATATAATCTGGATAAGAAAATTGGTTTCCAGGTGGAAAAATCAAAATTAGAAACAGAACTATTAGAACCCAAAACTAAGATTTTGTCAAAGATGTATAACTTGCTGTTGAAATGGAATACTCAGGATGAAACAGTGAAATCTGTTATGATTAAATGGACACAAGATGTTGGTCATAAAATAATGATGGCTGACTGGGAACAGTTATGGACCACAGGTATGAAGTTTACGGCATGTAATGCCCTAAGAGAGAATATTATGAAAATGATTTACAGGTGGTACATGACCCCAGTCAAGCTTGCAAAAATTTATCATTTGCCCGATAACAAATGTTGGAAATGTAAAGAAACTGAAGGTACATTCTTTCACCTTTGGTGGACGTGCCCAAGGATTAAGGCTTTCTGGGAAATGATATATAATGAACTGAAAAAGGTATTTAAATATACCTTCTTGAAGAAACCAGAGGCCTTTCTCCTAGGCATAGTCGGTCAATTGGTGCCAAAGAAGGATAGAACCTTTCTTATGTATGCTACAACAGCAGCAAGAATACTCATTGCAAAGTATTGGAAGACACAAGATCTACCCACTCTGGAAGAATGGCAGATGAAGCTGATGGACTATATGGAACTGGCAGAAATGACTAGCAGAATCCGAGACCAGGGAGAAGAGTCAGTGGAAGAAGATTGGAAGAAGTTCAAAGATTATCTACAGAAATATTGTAAAATTAATGAACGTTAGAACGATGTTGGATAGAAATTAAGTGGTTTCTAGCTGTAATGCTTTAAGGGAATATGAAAAAGGGGCTGTTAAGAGGTAAAAATCTAATGTTACTATTTTAAGACCAAAGATTAGGATAAACAAAGAGGGTAAGGATTTGCTGAACCAACAAACTGAACTGGAATACAAAAAAAGGGAGGTATGAGGAGGTCCGGGAAACAAGCTAGAGAAAAATAAGCAATGGAAAATCTGAGTGTTTTTAATCATTTTTATTTTGTTTTTGTTTTTTCTTTCTCATTTTTTATTGTAATATCTTTTAAAAAATCCTAATAAATATCTTATTAAAAAAAAATGTGTTGGTGGGAGGGAGGGCTATTGTTTTCTTTTGTTTTGTTTTCGTTTCAACTATTTTGTGCTTTAATCCTGCATTTTTATCTTGTGAACTGCCCTGAGATCTTCAGATTAAGAGCAGTATATAAATTTAATAAGTAAAATAATAAATGAAATGTGGTTTACCTCTTAAAGGTAAAGGTAAAGGGACCCCTGACCATTAGGTCCAGTCGCAGGCGACTCAGGGGTTGTGACGCTCATCTTGCTTTATTGGCAGAGGGAGCCGGCGTACAGCTTCCGGGTCATGTGGCCAGCATGACTATGCCACTTCTGGCGAAAACAGAGCAGCGCATGGAAACGCCTTTTACCTTCCCGCTGGAGTGGTACCTATTTATCTACTTGCACGTGACGTGCTTTTGAACTGCTAGGTTGGCAGGAGCAGGGACCGAGCAACGGGAGCTTACCCCGTCGCGGGGATTCGAACCGCCGACCTTCTGATAGGCAAGCATAGGCTCTTTGGTTTAACCCACAGCGCCATCCATGTGCCAGTTTCCCTCTTAAAGGTAAAGGGACCCCTGACCATTAGGCCCAGTCGTGACCAACTCTGGGGTTGCGGCGCTCATCTTGCTTTATTGGCCAAGGAAGCCTGCATTTGTCCACAGACAGCTTCCAGGTCATGTGGCCAGCATGACTAAGCCACTTCTGGCAAACCAAAGCAGCACACGGAAATGCCATTTACCTTCCCGCTGGAGTGGTACCTATTTATCTACTTGCACTTGATGTGATTTGGAACTGCTAGGTTGGCAGGAGCAGGGACCGAGCAACGGGAGCTCACCCCGTTGCGGGGATTCGAACCGCCAACCTTCTGATAGGCAAGCCCTAGGCTCTGTGGTTTAACCCACAGCGCCACCCGTGTACCAGTTTCCCTCTTAGATCCTGATAAAAAAAATCAGTATGTGGAGTCAAGGCTGCAAAGATAATTTCTGCCTGACTTGAGGAAAAGGCTGTTCCTCGTGTCTAATCTGCTTTTGATGGGGAGCTGCTTCCCAGATCCTTAGAGATGGGGGCAGATGTCCCCATCTGTCTTGACTGTGCCCAAAGCCCCTTAGAAGTTCAAAGCCCATAAGAGATTCAAGGGGCATCTTCTTACAGCGGTCTGTGTTTGTTTTGAACGCCTTTAATGAAAACAATGCTTTTGCTCATTCCAGAGATGTTATGCTCCGATAAGGTAATTGCACAAGGGGACAAGCTTACATCCTATTACGGCTGCGCTCGGGATTTGGTGCCACAATTGAGAGTCCCATGGGCTCGCTGGAGCTACACCCGTCACCTCCTGCAGCAGCACAGGTGAACTGGGAATGAGTTGGTGCATTGCTTTTGGGGGTGTATTCTGCAACACATTGCTGAGGCAATAGTAAGGTAAAGGTAAAGGGACCCCTGACCATTAGGTCCAGTTGTGACCGACTCTGGGATTGCGGTGCTCATCTTGCTTTATTGGCCGAGGGAGCCGGCGTACAGTCATGTGGCCAGCATGACTAAGCTGCTTCTGGCGAACCAGAGCAGCACACGGAAACGCCATTTACCTTCCCGCTGGAGCAGTACCTATTTATTTACTTGCACTTTGATGTGCTTTCGAACTGCCAGGTTGGCAGGAGCAGGGACCAAGCAACGGGAGCTCACCCCGTTGCGGGGATTCGAACCCCCGACCTTCTGATCAGCAAGTCCTAGGCTCTGTGGTTTAACCCACAGCACCACCTGCATCCCGAGCAATAGTAGAGGTGGGCTTATACCAGACTGTCCATGCAATGCTTCTGAATGCCAGTTTGCTAGAAATATCAGGAGGAGAGTGTTGTTCCTGTGCTCAATTTCTGCTTGCCAGAGATCTGGTTGCCACTGTAAGAACAGGATGCTGGACATCATGGGAATCAGAAGTGGGGTGAATTATGCTGTTATGCATAATGGGTATCTGGGTGGTCACTGCAAATAGGTAGGACAGAATGTACCACTTCAGACTATAGGTCCAGGTTCCAGGTTTTCCCACAGATGTGGGGGCCTGGGGGCAACTCTTTGTAAAAAGCCTTTTTCCCAGATGTGCTAGATCTCTACATTCAGGGTGTTCTGACTCTTCCACCTCCTCCATCTTTTAGCCATGGAGCATTAAAAATGGCGCTGCCATTTGTATCGGTAGATCTGATCAGACATGTGTGATGCTCAATTGCCAGTAAGTGATACACCCCCAGTCTTCGGTCTGATTCCCATGACAAACCATAACTTTCTGAGTAATTTTAATGGTCATTTTAGAAGTCAGAGGCACTGCTCTGAGGGGTTGGTTTGGGGGTTGGTTTTTTCCCTAGAGCAGGAGAAATAATGTCATTTGCTGAAGCACCAGGTTAACTGATGGATGCTATAGTGAGTGAAAGAGGTGATAATGAATCTTACAGAGTCTGTGACCTATTGGCCCAAAGCAATTGTGGAGAACTACAACTTACATCAGCCCCAACAAACATAACCAATGGTCAGAAATGAGGGAGGTTGTAGTTCAGCAAGAACTGGAGGGATAAAGGTTCCCAGCACCTGGCTTAGAGAACAGTCAGAGAACAGGGTAAAATAACCAACATGGCGAACAGGTCTATTAATGTCAATGGGTCTACTCTGAGTACAACTTAGATGCTACCCAAGCATTTCCCTCTTTCATTGGAAATACCTAGGTACCCAAAGGCCATTTATCCATAAAAGACAAACTATTATCTAAATTCAGTGGCCTGGCTAAGAAATATGCGTCTCTCCCAGTATATTGCAAGAACTATTAAATAGGGTGGTACCCAACTCAGTCATACTAGGGGTAGACCCACTGAAAATCAATGGACCTGAGCAAACCATGTCCATTGATTTCAGTGAGTCTACTCTGAGTAGGTCTACTTTTGGCTTCACATTCTGTGTTAAAATTGAACATCCTTGTCTTTCTAGAACTCCAGAGATCAGGATCCCAGGTCCCTGGAAATGAAACATCAATTCCTACATTTAGGCTGCACAAATATAAGACGGTGAAGGAATCTAGTCAACAAGCTGGACATGAGTCGACACTGTGATGCATCAGCAAAGAAAGCTAACACTATTCTAGGCTGCATCAACAGAAATCTAGTGCCCAGATCAAGGGAAGTCCCTCACCTGGAGTTCTGTGTTCAGTTCTGGGCACCACAATTGAAGAAGGATATTGACAAGCTAGAACGTGTGCTGAGGAGTCCGACCAAGATGATCAAGGGTCTGGAAACCAAGCCTGATGAGGAACAGTTGAGAGAATTGGAGTCTCGGCAAGAGAAGAGAAAACAGAGAGGGGAGATGATAGCCATCTTCAACTATCTAAAGGGCTGTCACATGGAGGATGAAGCAAGCTTGTTTTCTCCTGCTCTGGAGGGTAGGACCAGAAGCAATGGCTTCAAGTTACAAGGAGATTCCAGCTAAACAGTAAGAGCTGTTCAACAGTGGGAAAGATTCCCTTGGAAAGCCATGGATTCTCCTTCCTTGGAGGTTTTTAAGTAGAGGTTGGGTTGTCATCTGACATGTATGCTATAGTCGAGATGCCTGCATTTCAGGGGGTTGGACTAGATGACCCTCGAGGTCCTTTCCAACTCTGCAATTCTACGATTCTAGATTGTCTATTCTGTGGGAACATGATAATTCAAACCACATATGAGGCAGCTTGATTTAGGGAGAAAAATAGAGAAAGTGGAGGAGAGAGGCTATGGAGACTGACCACCCAAATGTCTTCATTTGCCTAGTGCTCCCCTCCACTTAAAAAAATAAATAAATCTCCTAGCAGTAAAGTTTATTTAAAGAGGACCGATCAGCTATCTTTATCACCCAGAAACATGCCATAACGATTAAGAAAGCAGGGAGACAGTGATGGAAAGAAGAGAATCTGATTGAGGAAGCAAGAGAAGATAGGAAGTGGAGGAGTGAAATGTACCTTGCACTCCTGTGCAGGTTTACTCGGAAGTAATTCCCACTCAAATAAATGTGCAATGGAGCTTACTATTTATAAAACCACCCTCCAATGCATATTTAACCAGAATTAAAGTTCCATTGAACGCAACAGGGATTACTCTCGAGTAAGTGTGGACAGGATCCCAGCCCGATCCGATGTAGGCTGACCCAGAAGTAAGTTCCACTCCCTTATCCCCAGTAAGTGTGAATAGGATTGCAACCAGTGGCAGTCCAATCCCATGCAAATTTCACCTAGACATAAATCTCTCTTGAATTCAACAGAGCTTACACCTATGGAGCTCCATTTCTTGCCATTATTTTAATGTCATAGATATATAGATATATATTGGAGGGCTGCCTTTCACTGAAGCTTGCTTTACTAAAATCTATTCCTTGGTACACCCCAGAGAAAGATTTGCTGGGGTCAGGGGATAAGAATATGGAATCTTAACGATTTTTTTAACCACCTGACTTCAAGCAGAATGGCATTGACCTGGTGACAATCCTACGCAGTGCATTTTCCTGGGAGTAAGCACTAGTCAACTCAATGGGGCTTTCTTTCGAATGGGGTGGGGGGGACGACAGAAAATTCCCCCAAAGGGAATTTATTCAGAGTAGATCCCTTATCCTTAATGATCACAACTAAGATAGCCAGTGTGGTGTAGGTTTAGAGTGTTGTCCTAGCACCTGGGAGACTGGTTCAAATACGCCCCCATTTGTCCATGAGGCTCCTTTTGGGTCAGTCACTGCCTAACCTACCTCACAGGGCTGTTGTGTCGATTAAATGAGGAGGTGGAGAACCACGTGAGTCTCCTTGAACTCCTTTAAAGAAAAACGCGATATATAAATGCAATGAATACTGATGATAGTAATAATTTACCGTCATTCTTGTGGCTTTACATAGGACAAACATTCCACAGAACCCCATTGATGTTGCTTTCCTAGTGCCCAATGCAGGGTTTCCCAAACTTGGGTCTTGGACTACAATTCCCATCATCCAATGGTCCTGCTATGGGAGTGTCTTTTGTTAGACTTCTTAAGCTGGACACACACACACCTTTCGCTGTAACGTCCCAGGGCCAGTCAACAGCAGTTTAAAATGACAATATTAATATGACTTTAAAACAATTAACTTCATTTATATCTCACCTTTCTTCCAAGGAGCTGGGAGCAACCTAGATGGTTCTCTCGCTCCATTTTCCGTTTTCCTTTCCATTTCCTCCTCAGAGGAGGGTCAAGTGTTCGTGAGGGAGGCCCCGATCTCTTGCGTCACCGATCCCTAGGGGAAACCCCCATTCATTCATTCATTCATTTCATATATCCTATTTTTTTTTCTCCAAAGAGTTCAAAGTACGTGCTTCTCCTCCTCTTCCTTTAATCTCCACCACAACCCTGTGAGGTACGTTAGAATGAGAAGCAGTGACTGGCCCAAGGTCGTGGCTTAAGTGGGAGGGATTTGAACCCTGATCTTTCCCAAATCCTAGTCCGACACCCTAACCACTATGCCACACTGGCTCTCACTGCGGAGAGAAAGGCTTCTGGGTTAAAAACGCACTCAGGGCTGCAAAGTTCCCACCTGGGTCTCTGTTTCCTTTAAGCCGCCTCTCAGGAGCGTCAGGCGGTTCACCAAACAAGAGGTTGTTTGGTTGTTTGTTTGTTTGTTTGTGGCGCAAAAACCTATAATAACTAAAGCCAGAAAAAAGGGGGGAAATGTTTATTTTTCTTAAAAGAAAAAACCTCTTTACCCCTCTTTGGTTCTCGCCCCGTCTTCCAGATCTCCCATAGCCCTCTCCTCTGGCCAGCTTCAGCTGTGAAATCGCCGTTTCACACACGCCCCAGGCTTCTTAATTGTTGGGGAGGGGAAAATATGTATAAAATGAAATTTGTTTGCCACCAGGAGACCCTGGGCACACGCGTGGCTATTCTTTTTCTCTCTCCTCTCTCCCCCTCCCCAATTTGCCACAGAGTTTCCTTAAGCGTGGTGTTTTCTAAATTGCTTATTCTCCTCCCTCTCCCCCCCCAAAAAATTAATGTTCTCCGATTTCCTAATATAGAATAGGAAGGGGAGTCGATAAAGGAGTCGTTAACCTGTCATCGCAGGAGAAGGCAGCCCCACCTCTCCAAAGGGGTGGCAGTCGCGATGATCAACTCTTCCCACTAGGCATTGCTGTCGAGGCGAGGGGTCCGGTCCTTTCTCTCTGTTGGAGAAGGCAGAGGACTGGGTTCACCTGCGCCTTCATCAGCCTAAAGCTCATTCCTCTCTCCTCCTTATTTAATAGCCAGACTCCCAAAGTAAACATCTGGCGAGGAGAGGAGTATTATTACTACGTACCATGGTTCAAATTTCCCACTCGTCCACGAAGCTCATTCGAGATGACCTTGGCACAAATCTCTGCCTCTCTCAGCCGAGCCTACCTCATAAGGTTGTTGTGAGCTAAAAGAGGACGGAAGGCATGAAAGAGGGAGAAAGAGAAGCATGTGTGCATTCTTGAAGAAAAAGGAAGGATATAATTGCAGCAATAAGTAAACAAAAATGATAATCATGATTTTGTTAGCCTGGTTAGTAACGCTGTGATGGAATCGTTTTGCAAAATTCTCCATGACTTTTTGCATGTGGCTCAGAAAGCAACTGTTCCAGTACAGTTTCTCTGAAAAGCTGCTGTGATTTACTCCCCATGGCATGTGCGTGGTCTGGGATCCAAATGGGACCTTCAGCCAGGAATAATTAGTCAGTCAGAAGTTATCCCGTGCCTGAACAGGATGCTGAACTCGATCTGAACCACACAGGTCTGATCCAGCTCTTCAGAAGGCCTTAAAAACAACCAGGAGTCAAAGACTTAATGTTATCGTGGCATAAGCTTTTGTGGAATGCCAGCGCGTCCCTGGGAATAAGTGTTATATCCTGAATTACAGGAATATACTGCATGTGGTTGACCAGCGAGGTCAGGAGGAAACGAAAGGCAGGAATCTACAGAGGGCGATAGCTTCGGTCACAAGCAAAAAAACAAAACAGGTGTTGATAGCACAGTCCTCCTGTCATTAGTAAGTCAATCCACACTTTGATGAGCCACAAAACACTCTCGTTCAGTCCCGATAGAGTCGCTGTTCTCCATGAATTCCGGGTTTTCCCGCGCAAGCTCCTTGTTCCGGGATGGCCTCTATAAAGTTGCGCAGTCTTTGCACTTGAGTTCCCCTCCCAGTCAAATCTAACCCCCTTTCTTTCAACGCGAGAGTGAACCCTGTGTTCCTATCCTACCAGTTGAAATATTTTTTTTTCTGGATCGAGCCCCACCGTTGAGTCCGCACGAGATCAGAATATTTTGCATTTATTTATTTATTCTCTATCGAGATCGATATTCCGCGTTTCCTCGCGTTTGATGCCTACGCAAAACACCTGTCTGCCCGTTGCCATCCTTATCGCTAGATCTTAGCCATCTTCAAATATCTCAAGGGCTGTCACGTGGAAGATGGAGCAAGCTTGTTTTCCTCCTGCTCCGGAGGGTAGGACTCGAACCCATGGCTTCAAGTTACAAGAAAGGAAATTCCGACTAAACATCAGGAATAACTTTCTGACAGTACAAGCCGTTCGACAGCGGAGTGGACTCCCTAGGGAGGTGATGGATTCTCGTTCCTTGGAGGTTTTTAAGCAGATGTTGAAGGGCCATGTGTCATGTAAGATCTAGTTGAGAATTCTGCATGGCCTTGGGTTGGACTAGACGACTCAATGATTCTATCTTATTATTATCGCTCTTATCTCCAGCGATGTTTTCTTTGAAATCCTTCGGGGGGCTGGGGGTGTTTGTGAAATTTAATGTCTCGTTGAGCTTTCGAGAGAGAGGATGAGAAAGGTTATCGAAACTGCATTCCCCTTTAGGTCTGTGGAATATCGCGATTTATGATTAAATTGGGAATCCTTTGCGTTGATATAGCGCTGAGCTGAGCGTCCCTCTTACCCCAACGAATAAATACCACTGTGATGTTGCATTGGTGAAGCGCAGAGAGAACCATCAGTTTCTTCATCCCACGGATGTGCAAGAGAATTGGGACGGGGGGTATATAAACAGGGGTCTTTTTCCCCCTTCACAGTACACCACAGTGGTTTCCCTCTCGGTAGGAGCCACGAGGCCCCAGCCCACTCCTATTCCCGCGGAATTGTCTACTGGGAGGAAACAGCGGGCTGTGCATGCATACCTTTGCTGTCGAGAGGAGTGGCGGGGTGTATTTAAAATAATAATAATAATGTAGCTACTGTTTTAAGTGTCAAAGGAGAGGGAAGCGGATCAGTTATGGATGGTATACATTTATATATCTCTATATATTGCGCGCGCACACGCACACACTTTCAAAAAGAAATATACCTGTTTATGGAACTTCTCATCCCCCCCCCCCCCATCACTTGGCGGTGGTGGAAAAGGAACCTCTCGCTTCTTCCCAGGAAGATTCTGAAAATATTTTCAGTTCGGGGAAGAGCTCCGGTTCCCATCAATCGGCACAGTCAGTTAAAGAGAGGGAAAGTCCGTCTAACGAGTAAGTCGCCCAAGGCGCTGGTCAGATATAAAATCAGGATAAAGGTTTAACACAAGAAGTTGTGTTTGATTGCTCATTTGCTTGAAAATGTGTGTGTGTGGATATATAATTTCAGACCAGCTGGTTCAACGAGCTAAAGGAAAAGGAAAGGTGTTTGGCTTCCATTTAGTGTAGTTTGCAAAAGTTTTTTTTTCCCGATTGGGGGGGGTTAAGAAAGAGCGGGGAGAGAGAGAGAGAGAGAGAGAGAGAGAGAGAGAGAGAAGGGGGGAACAAAGGACACTTCGGAGCTTTGGCGTCGGTGCCCGCTGGGAAGGAGGGATGGAGTCATCCTCCTTAAAGCTTCAGAGGAAGGGGGGAGACCAGCTGCCTTCACCCCTCCTTCTCCGCCCCTGCCACTGTCCTGGGTTTCAGAGAATTATGATCGCTGTTTAGGAGAGGAGGGACGTCGTAGCCTGGGCTAAATTGACCCAAACAAACCAAATCGACTAGAAAAAGATGATTCACATGTTCTTATTCCTATTGGTATTAATGTCAAAGATCTAGCTATTGTGCTTCGGCTGGGAAAGGGGTATGGGTTAATAATGATAATTATTAAGAAAAAGCTGGAACACGCAGCCTTAACTAGTTCTGGGTGAGAGACGGAGAAGGGTTGTTGTTTTTTCATTTCAGAAAATGCTTCTCGGTTGTGGGAAGGGGGAATAAGCCCCGCTGAACTCGGTGGTGCTTCCGATTGAGACGTGTATAGGATGGGGGGCTGCAATCCTAGGTGCCGTGAAACCCACTAGGACTTACTCCGAGAGAACTTGCGTACGAAAGGGCTGCTATCCTTAAGCGCCGCTTCCCGGGAAAACGTTCCCATCGAGCTCAACAGAGCTTGCTTCCGAGTAAACGTGCATGGAATCTGGCTGCTCTCGGGCTGCTGTTCGCCGGGTGGGTTGCGCAGGAGACGAACCACACACACACACACACACGCACCAGATTCACTGAAACATGCCCCTCCCCGGAGTATATATGAATTATAGGATCGGGTTGCGCCTCTGGAACGATCTTAAGCGCTTTCAGGTAACACGAGTGGAGCCTTAATGCCAGATCCACGTGGCTAGGATCCGGGCTGCCTGGCTGCGATTTTCGCGTTCCAAGACCCCATGAAACCAGCAGCCGACAAAAATCGATTCGCCAAGTGGGGAGGGGGGGAGAGAGAAAGAAGTGTAGACCTTACACCTGAGTGTCTAACTCTCAAGAAATTATATGGAGTGGGGAAAGAGACTTAAAAGGGGCTGAGCGACCCACGGGCTCGCTTCTAATCATGCTGTTACTCTGAAGTAAATCCTAGTACAGTACTGATATGTTTGTTCTTTTCCACAAAAGTCTATTGCCTTCCAAGTTACCAGAGAAGCGATGCTGCGAAGTCTACTCGGAAGCAAGCCCTCTCCTGCTCAGAGGTCCGAGGGGAGCGATCCTCCAGCTGCTTAAAGCTACCAGTAAATGAGGGTCCCTTCCTCGACTCACAGCTGCCCTTAAGTCATTTTCGGGGGGGGGGGGAATACCTGCTAGGTGTGAAGGCAGGAAGACCTCCTTGACTGACTGGAAGAGTTGTGGGTCCCGATGTATGAATCGTATCTGCTCCTGCTGTTCTGAAACCTATTGTGGAGACGTTGTCTCTCAAATATATATTATACATACATGATGCAGTCA
The DNA here is from genome assembly GCF_964106645.2 of Podarcis pityusensis. NCBI lineage: Eukaryota > Metazoa > Chordata > Lepidosauria > Squamata > Lacertidae > Podarcis > Podarcis pityusensis. The sequence continues at coordinate 77,764,020 of NC_138033.1, forward strand.
AGGTGGACGGGTCTCTCTCCCCAAGTTTAAGGCTTGGGTTGAGGTAAGGGGGTTCCCGGTTATCACTTCCTTCTGCTTAGGACAGAATTGATGTCCCTCCTAGACTCCCTTTAGCGGGGAAATGACTGCTTATTTTTGTGTGGAAACCTCTATTCTAAGAAGTTGGGGGGGGGGCAGAGAAGCGGTCCCTGGAGGAGTTAGGGCGACGGAGTTGAGGGGAGAGTGCTGAGGTCCCCCTCTCTCTCCCCTTTTCCTCGCCCCCCCAAAAAAGCCTCATTTGTCCTGGGAAGTGGCAAAACTACTTTTGACGAAATAGTGGTTTGTTTGTTTTCTTGGAGGGGGGAGCGAAGGGACGTCATTCTTCCGTCTCCCCAGGTAAACTTTAGGAAAGGTTTTGTGTTTTGTTTTTTTAAAAAAAAAGAAATGATCGGAATGCTAGCACTTAAGAATATATATAGATATATAGGGGAAGATTCCGTTTTCTCTCCTACGGAGACCACCACCACCCACTTTTTAAAAAACAAATCCTCTAGATATACGTCTGGGAGAAGCGGGGGACACACCAGCCCCTTTGCGATTGGCTCCCAAGCCTCGGAGTTAAATCTCCCTTCTCTGCGCTCATGAATAAAAAAAAAGGAGGTTTTTTAGAAGGGAGAAAGGGGGGAGGAAATCCCCACTCCGCAGCCTATCAGAGTTGCTTCGGTCTCCCTTTCTTGCATTTCCCCCGATGCGCCAAAGTTCAACCCGTCTTCACAACTTCCAGCCCTTCCTATCCTAGCAGTCATCAGACACCCCCCCTTCTTCTCCTCCTCCCCCCCAAAAAAGAAGCAACACACGCACGCAAAATAAGAGTGAGGGAAGAAAGGGGGAAGGAAGGAAGAAGGAGGCAAAGGAGGGGGGGGGAGAAAACCTTCTACAATCCTCCTCTAAAGAAATTCAACCTCTGCTCGCTTTCACTCCACAGTCTTCATCGCGCATTCCTAAAGGACGCAAGCTCAGTTTCAGCTGGTCAATTTCAACCCCCCCCCCTTTTCATTTTTTTAAAACTCTGGGGGGGCTTTGGGGGAGGCGAGTGGCTGAGGTTTTCCAAGAGGGGACAGACCAGAGGAGGGGTCCTCTCTCCTTCTGTCTCTCTCCACGTTCTCTCTCCCCGCACCCCATTTTTTTGGTAAAAAATATATATATAGACACTTTTTTTCTTGCAAAGATTTGGACTCCCCTTTTTTCTCCGGCTTTCTCGACTTGAAACCTTCCATCCCAGCGGCCCCCCCTTTCCTCCTTCCCTCCCACCCACCCGTTCATCCCAGCAGCCTCGTCTGGAGTATGGCTGCGCTCCCTGGGACAGTACCAAGGATGATGCGCCCAGCACCCGGACAGAATTATCCCCGCACCGGATTTCCTTTAGAAGGTAAGCAGGCGGCTCGTTTTTCCTTCCCAGGTTAGATACTTGTTTTTTTAAAAAAAGAATGATTTAATTACAAAATAAAAATGTTAGTGTTTGGTTTTCCTTCTTCGCTTCTTAGCGGGGCCTTCCGATTCGTTTCATTTTTAAACTTTTCGCCATTATTCTCTTAAACTTTCAGCCCGTGTTCTTAATTTTTTTAAAGGAGGCATTTGTTCAAAAGGAAGTTTCGTTTTTAAAGCGCGCTTGGAAACCGCCCTAAAGCCAGTCCCCTTTTACTGGGGAGGAAGCCCTCTTGCCGGGCTTACTCCTGAGTAAAGACGGCGCTTACAACCGCCTGCTTGCAAGGGTAGGCGCGTTTGGGACAAAGCGGGTCTTTTTCACTCTGCGAGCCAGCCTGCGCGTGATGGAAGGAGTCAGGCGTTTCTCGCTGCCGTTTGGCATTCCTAAGTTTCCCTCCAAATCCTAACGAGACACCAATTTTCCAAACTGTGGTCGTTATATATATAATATATTGTGGGGTTGTTTCGTTTGCCATTGACTCGTCGCAGACCGTTTTGGAAGGGGCTTTTGAATGAACTTTGCGCAGCTGGCTCCCTTCCTTTACCCTCGCTTTCCGTTTGCATGAAAATGTCTGTTCGTCCTCCACCGCCCCTTACCCCAAAACCAGAGTCCGGCGATGATATTTTTCGGTTTAAAAACGAGAAGCGAGTGAAAGCGACCCGGCGCGTCTGCGATGGAACGTTGGGCGCGCCAAAGGTTCGGAAAGAACTTGTCACTTTCTCTTGTCAATTACACCCACGTTCTCTCGCCTCTACAACCTCCCACCCCTCTCTCTCTCTTTATATTTGAATGAGAGCGAGAAGTAATTAGAAAGCGGCTTTCCGACATCTCTCCCCTAAAAAAAAACCCACACAATTTTCTTCAGTCTCTCCCCCGCCCCACCACAGGTCCCCTGATTGGCGACCAAACCAGAATTAAACAAACTCCGGGTCCCCTTCCCTGCATTTATTAAAGCAAAGCTCGCTCAGCCGAGAGCGTGCTCAAGTGGGCGAGGAGGCAGTGGGTGGGGGGGCGAGCAGGCAGGGGACCCACGCCGGCTGCGCAAAAACCCACACGCCGCGGGGATTTGGAGTGAAGGGCCTCCTTTTCTGCGAGCAAATGAAGTGAAGCGGCGCTGGAAAGGGAAAAAGAGATCAGGGGGATTACCAAAATATTTGCACAACGTGATGGGGAATAATGACGAGGCGGAGCGGGCGGCCGGTCCAGGCGCCTCTCGGAGGCAGGCTGAGCCCACTCGAGGCTGAGCTGTGGCTAATGACAGCGCGCGCCGAGTGACTCCGAATTAGCGGCGCGTGATTCTTGATTAAACCGCCAGGCGAGGACCGGAATCCACTTTCCTCTCTTCGCCAAGAAGTGTGGAAGTCGGGGGTTAGAGGGGGGGAGAGAGAGAAAGAGAAAGAGAAAGAGAGACCATCATATAACACCCCCCCATCCCTGTCTCTTTTTTTCTCTCCCCCACCCCAATTTCCAAATGTGATGGGGAGCCACCATCCTCGAAGCGAGGAAGAAATATTAAAAAGAGAGAGGGAGGGAGGAAAGGGGGGGGGGAAACCCGAATACTTTTCTTTCTCACACCCCTTCAAAATAAAATTCATGTCTACTTTTCCACTACCAGAAAATTGGGGGATATGTGACTTTAAATACCCGCTTAAAGCAATATTTATATTTAGAAGTTTTCTCCGGGTCTCATTCAAGTGCTGGAGTCCTAAGAAAGAGCGCTTGGGAAGATGGGCGCTTTTCATAACGCAGATTTGGTTATAGGAATACTTTTTAAAAACATATCAGGAAGCGTGCACATGTATAAAATAGACTTTTATTTTAGGTGAGAACTATCTGTATATGTATATAAAAGCATCATAAAAAGCATATAAAATATAAAAGCGAGCTTACTCTGGATCCCATTTATGATTTGGTTAATCACTAAATACTGATAATCCCTGATTTATATATACTGAAATGAACTCTTTCTATATATGCATATAAATTGATTTATGTAAAGATGAACAGGTATTCCTTATATGTGTGTGTGTGTCTCCATACAGTATGTTTGAACAGAAATACGTAACACAAACACACTTTCCCCAAAAACCTTGGCTGTTTTCAAGCCTAACAGGTCACAGAAAGGGGGGAATGAGGTTTCTATAACAGCGCCGTTCTCCCACCTGGGTAAGGATGAGGGAGAAAGGACATTTTGTAGTTTATCAAAAGTAGTGGTTTGGGGAGAGGGGGTTAGAAGACGTTGGTGGTTGTTATTTGCAGGGGGCGCGTGTAGGCCAAACGAGAGAAGAAGACGGAAAAGGACAACCTTACACAGATAGAGATCAAGGCAGCTGAGAGGGAAACGCAAACAGATGTCTGCGCGCTCAGCTGGAGAAGCGCCCAGGGAACCATTTATAAAATATATATTGGGGTTAAGGGGAGGAGGAGGGGAGGGGAATTTTGAGAAGTTTTGGCGCAGACCGATCTGTGGGAAAGCGACAAAGTGCCTGGTATTTGCCTCCAACTTACTCAGAGAAGACCCACTGAAAGGGATGGCCCGAAGGTAACGCTGTCCATTCCTTTCAATGGTCCCGACGTCCTGTATTTAAAATGAACCCGGGGAGAGGAAAACCCCGGAACCGGGCGCCGCTCTCCTCCTGGGTTCAGTGAAACTCCCGGGGGAGAGAGGTTCGGATCTCCGCCAGAGACATTAAAGGGAGAAACTGGCTCCAACGGAGTCTTGGGGGCCATGTCTACGCGAGAGTAAGCCCCTCAAAAGCCCAATGGGGCTTCCTTTCTGAGGGGTCCTCCGGGCGTGCTTGCTCCCGAGGGAGCTCACGCCTGGCTGAATAAAGCGGGCCTTACTCCCGAGGAGCTGGCGCATAGGATGCTGTTGCGCGGGTGTTTGGCGCGCAGCGCGATCCTAAGGAGGAGCGGTTCCTCTTTGTTCCGTGCGGCTTATTCTTGGAGCAAGCGCGTGTAAGGCAGTAGCTGGCAGTTAAATATGTTTTCAGGGGGAGTGTGAGGAAAAACCCGCCCCAGCACACGGCCTTGCCAGTTACACTGAAAGTTCTCAAACCTATCTTTGTAAGCTGTCTCTGACGCATACACAGAGTGCCGATCATTTGGGCCTCGACTCGGTTTAGACCTCGTAACTGAAGCAGGAAAGTATATTCTGATCGGCACCGCGATCCCAAAGCCCTGACTTTGGTGTGGTTCTTAGGAGGGGTTGGGAGAAAGAAAGAAGCGTGTTTCACGTGCCCGCGTGTCGTTTGAACATAAAACAGCCCTTTGGCTTTTAAAAGCGAGAAATTTTGGAAAGGAGGGGTGTTACCACGGGACAGAGATAATTAAGGAAGGCTCACCTTCATAACGTTTCATTGTAACCAGAATTTATTCCTGCTTATCTGGACCTGGGTTCAAGGGGAGCATTATTCATCCAGAATCCGCATCGAAAAAGACCATAGAACTTTTTGTGGGGGGTGAAATTGTCTAAGATTGAGGGGGGACACCCCCAAAAATAGTCCCTTTCCTCCAAGTCTTTAGTTAAGTGGATTGTGGATAAGGCCTCTGAGTGGGTCCTCCGTTGGAGTACTCCAAATCCAGACCAAACGCGCCGGTGATGGGCGCTTCGGTGTACAGTAATCCGAATTGCTGTAAAATCCTCCGCTCATTCCCGTCCCCTTAGATATCAGTTCGATAAATAAAAATAGTAGAGACTTACTTCCGGGCAAACATGGTTAGGATCGGGACCCAGAATGTTGTGAATTTTATCTTTCAGTGCCCCACTTTTTAAAAAAAATAAAATAAACTTATAAGCCACGATTTGAGTCCGGAACTAAACTTGAACCGGGTTCAGTCAGAAACGACCTCGCCCTCTTTCGTTTTCTCCAGCTCCGCTGTGAATCGGATCGGGACCTTACTTCCGAGTAACTGTATTGAGAATAAGGGAGGGTGTGCGCGTGTGTTGTGTGAGCCTGCACTAAATAAAAACCCGATTCACTTTCTTCCCGATCTCAAGACAGTGATAAATTTGCCGATCCAGATAATAAGTTTGTCTCTAAATTCAAATAGGCGAGATCTAGATTATATAGGTGCTTCCTTATACATCCAGCAAGTTATCTATAACTACGGGGAATATGTGGATAAAACCAAGTGAGTAAAAATGTAGGTATTGCCCGCTCCGCATCACAAAGGGGAGACTGCGGTGGATCTGGTCCCGAGATCCACTTATGCTGTGAGCCAATAAACGGGTTCGGTCGGGACTTACTCCGCGATACGGGTCTGGTTCGAAATCTGGTTAAATTCAGGCGGGGTGGGTAGAGGATGACAGCCTTACCTCGGTTAAAATGTGATAAGGGCTTTACCCCGAGGGAACCCGCAGGTAAAAGTCACCTTTGCCTTCTCTCTCCCTCTCCCTCTCTTCTCCTTTACCTCGCAGTCTCTACCCCGCTGGGCCAAGGCCGGGTCAACCAGCTGGGCGGCGTCTTCATCAACGGGAGACCCCTCCCCAACCACATCCGCCACAAGATCGTGGAAATGGCCCACCACGGGATCCGGCCCTGCGTCATCTCCCGCCAGCTCCGCGTCTCCCACGGCTGCGTCTCCAAAATCCTCTGCAGGTACCAGGAGACCGGCTCCATCCGCCCAGGAGCCATCGGTGGAAGTAAACCCAGGGTGAGTCAGTGGGAGTCCCCGGGGTGGCTACCTCGGGCACGCGCGGGGTGGGGTGGGGTAGCCTTCACCTCTTCTCCCCTACCTCTTAACTGGGTTTGGGGGGACCCTTCTCTGGGCACGCACCCCGAAAGCGAAGGGAAAACATCTTGTACTCCGTGCGCAGAAGGTTCCGGGTTTCCAGGTAGGGCTGCTGCGAGAAAACCCTACCTGATTCCCATGGCTGCTGCCTGCCAGAGCAAACAATACGGAGCTACATGGCAGCTTAACTGTTTCCCTGAAGCTGCCACCCTAGCCTCGCTTACTTGGGGACTAAAAAAAAGTCCCACGGGATCTGAGCAGACACGGTTCAGTTTGCCCGTTATGTCTCACAACTGGGCTTACTTCCGAATAAGAAAAAAGAAAAAAGTTGCGCGATATCGTGGCTCTTAGCTATGGTCCGTTGAGGAAAGATTTTCCGATGGGCTTTCTCTCGGGAGACGTGTCCCGGATCGGGGCCCTCCGGCTGCTCTTTTTTTTCTTTTTTCTTTTTTGCATTCATGGTTATTTATCATGAGATGAGCCTCTGGGCGATGGGTCCCGTCATCTCCGACAGGCAGCTCAAAATAGGAAGCGTTTACTGAGAGAAAAGCGAAATCTGTCAGTTCCTCACTTGATCTCACTTTACAACCATAAATCAGAGCAGAGTGGATAAAGGATGATATTTGCAGCTAATTTATAATCGTTCACACTCGGAGTCATTTTTTAAAAAATCTTTAAAAAAGATGTGTCTTTAGAAGTGAGAGGCTGGGGCGGGGAATCTGTCCGACTCCAGGCACGCTTACTCAGGAGTAAGTTCCACTGAAACCCATGGAACTTTACTTCTGAGTAAGGATCTCAGGGTGGAACTGGACCGGTCCCCTTACTCTCAAGTAAGCCCCCGCGCGAAGCCCCGACCCCTAGGGGAAATTCCTCGGAAACAAGTCCTGCGGCGTACAACGGGGTTTACTCCTAGGTAAATGCGTAGAGAGGTGCAGTAAAATATTGACTTGAAAAAATTGGGCTCTTTGGGGGGTTTGGGAAACCATCAAAAGTTGTAAAATAAGGACCCTCCGGTTAAAGGGGGTGGGGTTTTTTTTTTAGAAGCCTTTAAGGAGAGGGTGCTGAGTAGTTTGGATTTAGGAGGCTTTCCTGAGGTGGGGGGGCGATTTGGGAAGCCACCAAAGGCTTGATGCAAGCACCCTTAGAGTAAATTCTAGACTAAAACGGATCTTATTTATGTATTTTTTTATTTTAAGAGGGGGTTGTAGCCACTGCTAGTCCTACTCAAAGTAGACCCACTGAAGTTTACAGACCTGGCTGTCTAAGTGTCATGAATTTCCATGGGTCTACTCTGAGTAGGGTTTAGTTGGGAGTCGTTTACAGAGAACATTTGAATGGCGAGGCGCGTGGGCTGAGGCGAGGGCGCACCTTTACCCGCTCCCCAAAATTTAAATTTAAAAGTGAATCCTTTTTCTTTCTCTTTCCCCTGCCCCACCCACTGCAAACCTCTCCCCCCCCACCCCACCTCGGATCTTTTCCCGACGGCGCATTGATCCCAAAAGCAGGTCGCTACTCCCGACGTGGAGAAGAAAATCGAAGAGTATAAACGAGAAAACCCCGGGATGTTTAGCTGGGAGATCCGGGACCGACTGCTGAAGGATGGGCATTGCGACCGAAGCACGGTCCCTTCAGGTGAGAAGGCAGCTTGGAAAAAGCCCAAACGGGGAGAAGGAAGGGGGGGGATGAAATCCTGTAATTGGGTGGGGAGGAGGGAGGAACTAATCTAGGGATGCGTTTATCTACAAACAGGCCAGCTTGAGACTAAAATCTTCCCCTCCAGGCTAAGAGGCGGGCAAATAACTCAATGCACGCGCTCAAAAGCACAGACCAGGTTCCGTGCGTTTTGTGACTCCCCAAGAAAGCGTTCTGCATCACTCCGAAGCTTGCATAGCCTTTGTTCTGTCCTCCTGCTTCAGACTGAGAGGCCCAGGAAGAAATAAACAGGCAAATCCCTGGATGCAGAAATCCAAGATGAAGCTGGAGTTTGATCCCTTCTCCAGGTTTACTCTGGAATTTTTTTACTTTTTACACAAATTCCTCCCCAACCCCAACCCGTCCTCTTGCAGTTTCAGGTGGTACAGTCCAAAAACAACTTCAACTGTGTGTGATGAGAGAGCCGGGCTTGAGTCTCAAGCTGAATTTGCAGCTTTCACTTCTGGCTCTGTCTGCCCCATCAGCAGAAGCTGGTCTTTGCAGCAATGTTGCAGGCGGCTTAAATGGCTTCTGGATCATTTGGGGGCGGGGGTGTCCCTGATCCCCAGTATTTGCAAATCTGGACTTATAACGACACCCTGTAGACTAGCGAGTGAATTGTGCAGAAGGGTTGCTAAATCTAAAAGTGTCCATTGCGAATGTGGGAAGACCTGCGGATGTTATCAGAGCCTTCAGCTGGATCAGGTCTAATCCAGCATCCTCTTCTCACAGCGGCCAGCCTGCTGCCCCATTGGCAAGCCCACAAGCTGAGTACCAGAGCGCTCTCCCTTCCTGTGGGTCCTAGCAACTGGTATTCAGAATGATTGCTGCCTTCAAAGGTGGAGACTGAGAGCATAACCATCATGGCTAGTGGCCATTGGTAGCCTCTTTGTCCTCTTTGAATTTGCCCTAACCTCTTTTAAGACCAGTTAGGTTGCTGGCTATCACTGCGTCCTGTGGGAGTGAGTTCCAGAGTTTAACTTTGCACTATGTGAATAATGACTTTCCCCTGCCTGTCCTGAATCTTCAAACATTCGTGAGTTCTAGTGTTAGGAGAGAGGGAGGAAGACCTTTCTGCTTTCTCCATACCATGCATAATTTCAGGTATTAAACACTGAATGTGGAGACTCAGAAATCTAAAACCTCAATTCTCTTAATTTTGCGTGGCAGCAAATACAGTAAGGGTTATACATTAAATAGATAAAATTGACCCCCAGAGCTACAGTTTATTAACAGATAAACTTTAACTTCTTGCTCTGTGTGTGTGTGTGTGTGTGTGTGAGTGAGTGAGTGAGAGAAAGAGAACTCTGTACCAAAAGGTGGGAGCCCACATATTTTCCCAACAATGGATAGCACTTTATCAAGTTAATTTGGAAGGTGAGTTTGCAAGCTTTCAGATGTCACAGCATTCTTCAGCAGACTGAAAGCTTAACTGAAACTCAAAACTTTGCACACCTGTCTCTCTGCCTCCCAGATTTTGGGTCACAGAGGTGCTGTTGTGTGGCCTTTGTTTTTGGGTCGCAATTATGCATGCTTGATTTGTGTTGTTTCTTTTTTGAGAAACAGCCTGCATGAATCAAACAAGTGACATTTCACTTATTTTCAATTTCCCTGGCCTCTCCTGACAGTTTGGAGCAATTTGAGGAGAAAAACAGAGCAAGCCAGACAATCCCATTTTACATATTACTCAATACAATTGATGCAACCTTCTGAGTATCACAGAGCTATGCATCAGTCTGGCAGAGAGTCTGGTATAACCCGAAAGCTGTCGTACTACATTCTTAAAACACTAAAGCAAATATTCCTTTCTTGTTGCTATAGATTCAAAACCAACCATACAACCACTTAGAGTTTTGTTGAGATGAGCCAGAACAGAAAACCTACATCTCTTCTTGTCCCTGCCCCCATCAATTCAGATACCTAGTAATATTTTCCAGATCTTTGTCTGATAGGAAGAGAGGGTTCCATCCAGATGATTCAAACTACAGTTCCCAGCAGCTCTAGCCAGCATGACCAGTGATCAGGGGTGATGGGAGTTGTAGTTCAAAATATCCGGAGGGTGTAAAAAGTCCTGATCTGCACAGCAAAATAGAAAAAGGTCTTGGAGTGGACAGTGCCACTGCCCCTTTGTCGCCTGGGAGGAGAGTCCATTTTGCACACAAGAGGATTCCAAAACTGATACAAGCACACCCACACCCAGTTCGTAATGGTACAGTCCCTTTGTGCCACCTCATTCTGTGCTTTCCAGGTTAATACCCAGTGCCAAGCCTTACCCAGAGTTGACCCATTGAAATTCATGCATTTTATTTATTTCACAAAATTTATATACATTTGATAGTGAAAAAGGAAAAAACCATTTTTTTAAAAAAAATGGACATAGCTAATTTAGGTCCATGAATTTCAATGGATCTACTCTGAGTATTAGGACTTAGCTGGATATAACCTCCATTTATTTTTTTTATCTGGATGCTGAACACTTTAACATCTGAGGGCAGGTTGTTTTAATGTTCCTGTGTTACTCCTCCTATAGTTTAGAGTGGATCTACTGTTGCCATATTTGAAACTTACTTTAATAACTGGCATTAAATGCAGGATATACAGTAATTAACAAATGCATGATATAATTAGTAAGATCCACCCTGAGCCACCTGAGTAAAATTCTATACTAGAATTTCATATAAGGCTCCCCTTCTGGGCACATTTACTTAGAAGCAGGCATTGTTAAAAGGCAGGGAGATTTAACTTGGCAAGTAAATTTAATGTATCTATCTATCTATCTATCTATCTATTTGTGTTTGTATTACTTGCCCTTCATCCTAAGGTACCAGGGCAGGTTATAGCATTAAAGCACAATATTAAAAACAATTTGGAGGGCCCAATTCATAAAACATCAAATATAACACCAAAGTCATTAAAAACAATATTGTTTTAAGTATGAGAAGACAGTGTTTAGGCCCTGTTAATTTCACTTTCACTCTGCCCTCCAGGGTGTCCATGTGTTTATGGTGTGGATGGGTAATTCAGATTAAAATCCTCCTCCTCCTCCTCCTCCTCCTCCTCCTCTTCTTCTTCTTCTTCTTCTTCTTCTTCTTCTTCCTCCTCCTCCTCCTCCCCTCCTCCTCCCAAACTAGGAAGTTCTGATGTTTTAATTTGGGGAGAGACATCATTCTGTTGGCATGATATAAAGGCCTGTGGGTTTTCTGGTTCTACTAAATTCTTCAATAGGTATAACGTGAAAAAGTTCTATGTCTATACATTTGCAATGAGGGCATAAGGAGAGAGAGAGAGAGAGAGAGAGAGAGAGAGAGAGAGAGAGAGAGAGAGAGAAAGAAAGAAAGAAAGAAAGAAAGAAAGAAAGAAAGAAAGAAAGAAAGAAATCCAGTAGAGGCTGCTCCATGAAGGTAAATGGGGCCTCATCCAATCTGCCTTCTTACTTGCATGCAGTTCAGGGGGAGTGACCCTCCTCCTCCTTAGTCTCAACATTGACCTTGCAGAATTCAGCAACCAGGAGGATGGGAGCACAACCGGAATTAGTTGACTGCCATTTATTGGTTGTGTCGCCACCTACTGTTGACCTCCCTTCCGCCCCACCAATCTCAATTCCAGCAGACACTGGAATTATCGGAAGTCAGCTGTGTACAACGAGACGAGATGCATTACGCAGCCACATCACCAAAGACACTTTGACTTTATTTTAATATTTTATCATTTTTGCTGAATTCTTATCGCAAACTTTTCTGCAAGAAGCGCCAGGTTGCATACATAGTTCTCCCCGCTCTTCATTTAATTCCCAAAACACCCCTGTAAGGTAGCTTAGACTGAGAGGCAGCGACTAGCCTGTGGTCACCCAACGAGCTTCATGGCCAAGTCAGGATTTGAACCGGGTCCTCGTCAAACACTCCCAGCACTGCATCTTGCTGGCTTTCGAAAGTCAGGCCTTGAAGAGTTAGGTAATACACAACTAAAGACAGCTCGGGTCTCCAAATGACCATACTGTTAGGACACAGGGGCCAAGGTAGGTTTCTAGGGCCATTGGAAGGCCTGAACTGTGGGTACCATGAGCAGGTAATTGAGAAGGAAGCTTCAACACTAAAGGGGCCACCACCACAAAGGCCATATTCCTCAAACCTGTTAGCTGAATTGATCTGTCTGATGTTGTGCAAGTATGCAGGGCTCCCATAGAAGTTCTTACAAATGTCAAGGGTCATATAAGGGAAGGCGGTGCTGTCCCCAAACTGTTTAGGGCAGGCAGCACCACTGTTCCCTTGTGAGTGACCTTCTGGTGGCTGTCGGAGCTAGCGGCAGAGCAACAAATAGGAATTTTAACTTTGTACGGCGGGTTGGTTTCTACACAAACACACATATTGGCACCCACACCCACACACACACCCTATCCTTCATCTAGGCAGGCAAGAGGAATGATCGGAGTTCAAGGACGCATTTCTAGCCAGGCAAAAACACTCAACCAGGGTGGCGAGCAGGGTGTGTGGGACCTGGCAAGAGTCCCAGGGCCAGACAGAGAGGGCTGGATTTGATCTCGGGACCCATGGTTCCCCATGCATTTATATTCTGCCTTCCTCCCCCAAGGAGCTCAAGGTGGTATGTGTGGTTCTCCCCCCATCTCATTTAATCCCCAGAACAACCCTGTGAGGTAGGTTGGGCTGAGAGAGGCGGTGACTGGCCCCGGGTTGCACGCATAGAGCTTCATGGCTGAGTGGTGGATTTGACCCCTTGGTCTCCCATGTCCTAGTCTAAGCAAAATAAAGAAAAATTCCTTCCAGTAGCACCTTAGAGACCAACTAAGTTTGTTATTGGTATGAACTTTCGTGTGCATGCACACTTCTTAAGATCTGAAGAATATCTGAAGAAGTGTTCATGCACACGACAGCTCATACCAATAACAAACTTAGTTGGTCTCTATGGTGCTACTGGAAGGAAATTTTTTATTTTGTTCCAACTACGGCAGACCAACACGGCTACCTACTTGTACCTATGTCCTAGACACTCTAATCCAGGCATCCCCAAGCTTCGGCCCTCCAGATGTTTTGGACTACAATTCCCATCATCCCTGACCACTGGTCCTGTTAGGTAGGGATCATGGGAGTTGTAGGCCAAAACTTCTGGAGGGCCACAGGTTGGGGATTTATTTATTTTTTTAATTTGGGACCAGCAGCCCATCGCAGTCTTTTGGCCTCCACTTATGCCAAGGTATAGGGACGCAGGTTCCGTGTGCTGCTCTGGTTCACCAGAAGCGGCTTAGTCATGCTGGCCACATGACCCGGAAGCTGTACGCCGGCTTCCTCGGCCAATAAAGTGAGATGAGCGCCGCAACCCCAGAGTCGTCTGCGACTGGACCTAATGGTCCCTTTACCCTTTTTTATGCCAATGTACCAACTGAAACCTCAACACCCCCCCCCCCAAAAGGCATTTTGAGGACAGTAGTTTCAGGGAGTTGTGTGTGTTTATCCTAAATATAACTGGGGTTGGGGGTTGGGCTGAGTATTTAGAGAGTCGTTGGCCTGTTTGTTGATTTAAGGACTCCTGCGAGAGTTACGTACATCTAAGATGACACCTGCTAAAACACAGAGAAGAATCATAGCTCAGTGGTAGAGCATCTGTGTTGCGTGCCAAAAGTCCTGGGTTCAGTCTTTGGCATCTGCAAGGAGAGCTGGGAAAAGACTCCGCCCCGGAAACCCTGGAGAGCAGCTGCCAGTCAGAGTAGACAATACTGACCTAGATGGACCAGCGAGCTCTCCCTCTGTTTAAAGTAGTTTCCTAAGTGAGATACCTCATTGGGCTTTTATTCCTTTCATTTCATATATATTACTACAACTTGTGTTCCATAAAATTCACACTGTAATACAGTGAAATACAGTATGTAAGAAACATAAAAGAAGCAATCAAATTTTAAATATTATTACTATTTATTAAACTTGTATACCACCCTATTCCTGCAGGTCTCAGGGTGGTTCACAGGATTAAAACTAAAGATTTAAACAATCATTAAACAATGATTTGGTGTGGGCATGTCCACCTGAACAAGGATTGCTGGCCGCTGATGGTCCATGGACCACTTTTATTTTGTTTTAAGCCCTGGTTTAGAAGAAGTTAGGGACGCGGGTGGCGCTGTGCGTTAAACCACAGAGCCTAGGACTTGCCGATCAGAAGGTTGGCGGTTCGAATCCCTGTGACAGGGTGAGCTCCCGTTGCTCGGACCCTGCTCCTGCCAACCTAGCAGTTCAAAAACACGTCAAAGTGCAAGTAGATAAATAGGTACCGCTCCAGCGGGAAGAAATAGGTACCGCACACGGTGTTTCTGTGTGCTGCTTTGGTTCGCTAGAAGCGGCTTAGTTCTGCTGGCCAGATGACCCAGAAGCTGTAAGCCGGCTCCCTCGGCCATTAAAGCGAGATGAGTGCCGCAACCCCAGAGTCGGTCACGACTGGACCTAATGGTCAGGGATCCCTTTACCTTTACTTAGAAGAAGTTCCTGTTTGGTGTGGATGCAACAGAGACTTTTGGGCTGTTGGCCAATCCATCTCTTGGCTTAATGTGGATTGCGAACCCTAGTGCTTCCTCTAATTCCCCCTCATCTATTCCACTTTCCCCTCCAACTACTGCTGCCCCAAGCATTTTCTTCCCCAAATCTGGACGTTCCCTGTGCTTTGAAAATCCAAACAGGAGAGCTGCAATCTCCAGATGGACAGGCCTTATGAGTTGGGGCTGGTGATAGGGTGTCATGGGGATGGAGCAGCAATAGATGTTGACCTTCCACCATGGATGGAGAGAATCCTCACCATTACTGATGGAAGTACCTTTTTTGCCTCCCAGTTTCAACTTTCCAGTTTCAAAGCAGCTTATATTTTCTTCTTCTGTCTTTGACTGTCTGAGGTTTAGTGAGTTCGATTAGCCGGGTGCTCCGAATCAAGTTCGGGAAGAAAGAGGAAGAGGAGGACTGCGATAAGAAGGAGGACGACAGCGAGAAGAAGGCCAAGCACAGCATTGACGGCATTTTGGGCGACAAAGGTAGAGAGAAAGGGAGGGAGGGGGACAATTACGAACACATACATCCCCTGAAAAAAATATATATTTTTGGCCTCTCTCCTGGTTTCCTCCATCCTATTGTATGTTGACATTGTGAAGTGAGTGGGAACTGCAAAAAAAATGTTTCAGCATTTAAGTGCTTCTGTTCCTGGAGTGTGCCAGCCAGCCAGCCACACCTTTTGGGGGCTACTCCATTCCAAGTTAGTTTGTTTATATTTACTGCAAATTCCTCTGAGCCCACAAGTGGCTTCCTCCTTGTGCTTGTGCAGATGGCCTTGTTTTGGTGGCACTCGGAGGATGAGCCTGTTGTTCGTATATGAAACTTCCCTCCCTGTGCTGTTGAGACTCCACCTCCCAGTATTCAGAAAACGATTCCGGTTTTAACCTTGTCACCCTGATCTGCTAGCTTTCTTTGTGCGGGGAAGGGATGTTCATACTGGTAACTACCACATCTGTAGTCTTGCAGCGACGGTTGCTTTCTATTGGTTCGTTTCAAAAGTTTATTGCGAGTTGTTTGTGTGTTTGCTTTATCTTACTGCGAGCTGCTTTGGAGGCCTATTGTCGGGCAAAGAGGCAAGACAAGGATTTCATAATAAATGGAAAGAATGAAGACAGGCCTCTGCTCCCAGGAGTTTACATTCAGTGAGATGCAAGACTTAGGTGAAGATAAACCCAGAGTTTCTTTCACCAGAGCTAGGGGTGAAGAACTAGCTGTTTTGGGGCTCAAACTCCCATCAGCCCCAGCTAGTATGACCCAGGGGCGCGGGGATAAGGGGAGTGAAGCCTATCAACATCTGGAGGACTCTGAGTTAAAAGAAGGCAAAGTTGTGATGGAGGTGGACGGGGCAGTGAAGGCAGGTGACAGAGGTAGCTAGGGACAGTAAAGGCAAGTGATGGTCTAGTTCAGGGATGCTGAACCTGTGAGCCTCCAGGTGATTGGACTCCCAACTCCCATCAGCCCCAGATAGCATGGCCAAGGACCAAGGATGATGGGATATGGAGTCCAGCAACGTCCAGAGGACTCCAGGTTACCCAGCTCTCTGAGGCTAAAGGATTCTGGTCACAACATCCACATGTTTCAATCACTCTCATGCCCCAGTCGTGGATTGCGACAAAGAATCCTGGGAAACTATAGTTTTTCAAGGGAGCTGGGAATTGTTAGGAGAGACCTCGCAGTGCTATGGTTCCCAGCCCCCTCGGCAAACTACAATTCCCGGGATTATTTGAGGGCAGCTATGACTGGATAGGAATGCTTTAAAAAATATAGGGCATATGTGACCGCAGCTAAACAGTCATGTGAAAGGCTGTGTGTTTTAAGGATTGAGTTTTATTTTTATTTTTTTCTACTTCTTCTTTTTTTTAAAAATGGAAATTCTCAGAGGGGTGAAATGAAAACTAAAAAGCCTTTAAAAACATTTAACTATTCAAGTGGGTCCCTTTTTTATATTGTAGAGAGTCCAAGCTTCCTCCCTTGGTTTTGGATATATTCTCAAAGATTTCGATACCTTAGCAGAACACGTTGGACTTTATAAAATCTTTGTAGCTCAAAGGTTCTTAATAAGTGTAAAATATAACTCTCTCAGGAGAATCTGAGAGGACATGATTTTTAAAATAATAATAATAATAATAATAATAATAAATAAGGGTCTTCAAGAATAATTTATAATCTTTTTTTCTGACCAGGTTTTTCAGTACTTTGTGCATTAATAATAATAATCAGGAACCTGCTTAAATTATGCAAATTGACACATTCTGTAATTTTGCATAATTTTACTTTCCTTGTTATGGTTGGGACAGTGACACAAATTGCCATTTCAGCCACTGAAAACCTTATTCTGCCATCTACAGTTTTAAGACCCCAATATTATAGCAGGCATTGCCTTTTTATTTCCAAACCCATAAGGCCTAGAATCTTAAGGTTAGTTTTTTTAAAAAGAACTTCTGCCTCCACTAGTGCATTTTGTATTTTTCTGTGCATGCACCCACAATCCTCCATCTAGCTCATCTTTGACTCATTTCTACAGAGCCCCCTGTATGTTAAGGAATAGCTTTGAATTCAAAACACAGTCTTGATCGGGATTGAATAATGTTATTCGGAGCTCTTTTTAGAGGTGGATAAAACAGGATGCAAGTCCGTGGTCCTCTTTTCGCTGGTGTATTGTTAAAATCCTTCATGTGGTCTACCACCTTGACTTTCAGTGACCAGATAATCAAATTGCAGTGTTTCAAGGAAAGAGTCGGGAGCTGTGTTTAATTCTTCAGCATGTAAAACCCCGCTGTGCTTTCTTTTAAAATAAAGTTTCTCTCCGGTATGATGTGATGTTGTTTAAGAGATGCTTTTAGACTGACGGAAGGCGGGAGAAAAATGTGCATATTTTCAGCACCTGAAATATTAAGGATAACTTTTTCTTCCTTTCTTTTCTTTTTAAAAAAGAGGAAATGTTATTTGAAATATTATTTATATCATCCGTTAAGTTAGTGAAAGGGGAAGGCGGTATAGAGAATAGGCCCAGAGTGTGTCTTTCTTTCATTTTTCACACTTACTATTAAAAAATATAATCGCCGCAGACGCAGATTGCCCCCCAGAGGGAGTCTCCCATTCCCTTTTCAAAGCTTGATTGATCTTTTGAAGACAAATCTTGAACTGTTGGGTGGTGTTAATAAAATTAGAGGGCCGCTTGGAAAACACAATAGGGGAGAGAAAGGGGCAGGGGGTCTGGTTGTGGGGTCTTGGAAGTGTTAATGTGCTACCTGTCTGCCTTGGATGGTTTGATTTTCACACATACACCCGTTTTTGTGGTTTTTTGTCTTTGTGCCGGTGTTTTGGAACGGGTGGCGAAAGCTCCATCTGGAACACCAGCATTGGACATTTTGCCTTGAAAACCGGAGTCACTCCGGATCAGTTACTTATAAGGACTTGAAAGCGGGCTGGGGGGGGGGATGAGAGGGGGGTCCTAAATGAATTCGTTAAACAGATCACTTTCTCTTCGGCTTGCTGCTGTTTTCTAAATGGTCCCCTGAAACCGCCTTTGACAGTTTACTGATGGGGGGTATCAGATTCAATTATCCGTTGGGTTTCTGGATATCTTGTCGTGGGGGGGAGGCGTGGGAGGTGTCATGGAAATTGGGGGAGAGATTCTTTCATATAGACATAAGTATATATTTGTACAGAGAGAGAGGGAAAGAGAGAGGTTTTAATGTGTGTGTAGATACCTGAATATGCGTGTGCATCTTGAATTTCTTAAAAACCTAACGCCACCCAAGTTAGTATTTTTCCGCAGGGGTGGGAGGACTGTTTTGATTCGTGATAACGCCCAAAGTTTTGTGTTTGTTTGGGGTTTTTTATATATATAAATGATATATATTTATAAATATATAATGATATATATATAATGATACCTTCCTGTTGTTTTATCTCCACCACCCACCCCAAAAAAATTAATTGAAGGGGAAGGCGATGACGTTTGTCATTTGGGGGTTTCGTAAGGGTATATTGGGGTGGGCGGCGGGAGTGGGGATGTGTAAATTGGGGGGGGGTTCTGGAGCAAAGCTGCTATTCTGTAATTAATAACCCGGTAGCAGAGAGCGCTCAGAGAGCGGTTGGAACAGTTCCGTTTTCTACATTAATATCAGGGGTTGTGGGGTTGTCCATTTCATCGGGGGGGGGGTGATCCTTTTCCTTCACATGGATGAGCAGTGGAGGGAGGGTCTTATGACTGAACACTTTTTGAGAGGGGTGTGTGATAGAGGGCATTTGGGGGGTGCACTTGGCTAACTCCACCCTAAAATAAAATATTAACAAGAATTTGCCAGAAAAAGGGGATGAAGAGAAAAGGGAGAAGGTCGTTTCTCAGATCTCAGGCACATTTTACCTGGAAACAAGTCGCACTGCTGCAGCAGTTGGTTGGGGGGTTTACATTCGAGTAAACATGCCCAGGCCTCGGCTGCACGGTCTTTACTCCCGAGTAAGAGCATTACAAGTAATGGTTGCTTGTATTTAATTTTTATTGGACTGGAATAACGATACGGCTTCTGAGATACATTTCATCTCTCAGAAAACAGAATTATTAATTTTTTTATTTAAAAAATTGCTATTCATTTTTCAAGATCTTAAAAAAAATAGGAAGGGTGAGCAGCGTTTTCCGACCGAATATATCACGCTGAGATTACAGCGGGTTGATAATCTCCACTTCTTATCATTTTTATTTTTTATTTTTGCCCAAAAAAAAATCCAATTAAAAATATATGTCTTTTCGGTGCTGGAACTCGAAAGGTTTGAACAGAAGGTGGAGAAATCGGCTTGTTTAGCTTTCGGGTCTCGCCTTTGGCTGGAAGGGGGGTTAACCTTGGAGATGAACTTCGCTTTGCAAAGACTTTTCCAAGTCGATTAAAAACTTTTAAATACGGCAAAGGAACTCTGTGGCCCGCAAAAGCAAACAATTTTTTAAAGAGAAGGTTGGAGGGTAGGGGGGGGGCCAAACAGACGAAGCTGTGTGTCTCTCTTTTTTTCCTCCTCCTCGCCCCCCTCCCATTAAAATAGAGAGAAAGGAGGGGGGGTTCGGTCTTGGCTTATTCTTATTCAAAAAAATTCCCAAGGCAGGGCCGCGGAGTTTGGGAACAAAACGGGGGCAGAAGAATGGGAGATAGATTTATTCAAAGCGCCCCGCTGGTCGATAGTTTTGTAATATTATCCGCGCCGTCTGTTGCAAGAGGAGGGTGGGGGAGCCGGTTGGAGGTTAGCAAAACGCTGCTCCCCCCTTTTTTTTCTTTTTTGGGCGGGAGGGGGTCTTTGGTTCAAATTGCTCAATATCCACTTGTAAATCAGGTCTTTTGTCGCTGAAAAGCGATCGGTGCTTGTTTTGCCTCCCCCCACCATCACACGTCGTGATGGAAAATAAAATAAAAAATGGACATACTTTTTGTTTGTTTGTTTAGGCTTTAGAGAATACCATCGGCTCAGATTCTTAGACAGGTAGTCCCGTCCCTCTTTCTCTCCCCCCCCCCCCACGAAAAGTTTGCAAATTGCATTCCGTGGGAGTTTGGTCGTAAAGCAGATTTAATGGGGTTTTATTTATTTCTTGAATTCCACTTTTCCTTTCCGGCTGTTTAAATATTTTTGTGCACGTGTAATGATGTTTCTTTCCTCATTTAAGATGTCTTTTTCAGGATGATTCACGTCCGTTTTTTGTTTTTTTTTTCCTCCCCAAAGAAATTTGGGGTTTCTGGAAAGAAAGAAAAACCAAAGTTTTCAGGGAGGAAAAACGGAAGGTACGCCAAGATAAAAGGCTCTTGTGTGCGGAGCTAAATAAATGGACTGTTCCAAAAGTGACCCCCTAAAAAAAAAAAAAAAGAGGAGAACGAAAGAGGGAGAGGGAGGGAGAGAGAGAAAATGAGAAACCAACTAACTGGTTGATTTTTTAGAGGTTCCGATGGAGGAATCACTCAGTCCTAAGAATTGTCCTCTTTTTATCGCGCATTTGTTTAGCTTGAAAGTGAATTTCTATTGCCTACAAGATCGCGAGTTTTTAAGAGGCTTTGTTTGATTCCCCCGCCCTTGAAAGAAAATGCGTTTATTTTTTTTGAAGAGGGGGAGGGCGGGTATAAGCAGGGCCTCCTCGCGAGTAAGCGCGCGCGCCCCGCGCATTGCCATGTGAAAACGCTTCTTCCTAGCTGTGGGTGAGGACTGGGGGTTCTCCCCCCCCCCCATTCAAGGCTCTGATCCGTGTCCTTTCGAAATGAGCATATATAGAAATAATTGTCTTTTCGTCTTTTAAAAACCCTCTGGACGAATTTACTTCCAGTTTCAAGAAAGCTGGTGAAGAGACGCCCTACACGAGGAGGCTGAGGGGTTTGTTGTTATGTTGTTGTTTTTTTGGCGTGGGGGGGGGAGTGGAATAAGAGAAATTGCCTTCAGAAAAGTGAAGATCCATTTGCGAAAAAGGGTCCTCAGGTTCGATCCCCGCAAAAGTGCTTTGATTTCCCACCTCCCCCCATACCCAGATTTCCCAGCCGTGTCTTAGATCACTCATTGGCATTTATTTTTTTTAAGAAAACCAGAGAATGCGAGAAATCCTCCCCACAATCCATAAATCTCTTTTCAAGCCTGCCAAACTTTTAATTGCCCTAATTAAAGTTCCTAATGACTATACTTAACTTGTAAAACATTTTTTCCATACTTACACCTCCAACCTTTGGAGCGGGGGGGAATCTCTGTGTCTGCATTGTTGTTGTTGTTTTAAAAATACTCTCGCGCACCCCCCCCAGCACCCTTCTCTGGAGTAAATGCTCTTTGAAGGAAGCGAGAGTGGGGATTTAATGACTCCCAAGTAAGCGCGCGGAGGGGATCGGGCGGCACGTAGCTCGTCTCCGGCTTGCACCTTTTGGATCGGGGCCCCTCGGTTAGGTGGGGCGGATTCTTGGGGGGGAAACGTGCCTCCAGGACCTAGGCGTTTGGAGAACTCCCTATAGCCCTTTCCTAACTCTCAGCTGCCTCCCAGCAGCAGTGGAGTTACTCTCCAGTAGATACACAGGACTGCAGAATCCTTGTCCAAAATCGCCACTTTTGGAAGAAGGGAACTAAAGGAAGAAAAGTCTGCGAATTCCTGATTTCGTCCACCGCCTCGAAAACCGCTTTAGGATACGATTGTCTAAATGTTTAGGGTTAAAACAGAGCCCTGGGTTTGGTTGTGCCTCTAACAGAGTACGATACTAAGCACTATAACCGAAGACTTATTACCTAGTTTATTATTATTATAACTATTATTTTATTATTCAGTATAGGTGATAATTATTTATATCGTCCCAGTTTTGTTGCAAAACCCCTGGACTCCGCCATGTAGAAAAGCGATGTGTAAAAAACATCTTTTTTAAAATAAAAATCCTTTTTCTAAATACTCAGAAAACAAAGCCCTGTTCCCGACCGTCTTCATGCTTTTAGTCCAGACGGCAGACGGAGTAAATTTAGTGGGGTTTACTTAGAGCAGTGCTGGAATGATTGGGGGGGGGGGCGCAACCCCACTTTTTACCTGCCCCACCTTTATTGTTTTAGGAGATTGGGCTAAATTAGGGTTTGGGGATTCACCGAAGACACGCATCCCAGAACACTATAGAGAACAGGCCCTTAAAATTGCAGCCGGATCCTATCCCGTGAATATCTGGAAGCGATCTTGCGCTCATAGGGATCCTACTGTGGGCACACACGCCCCTTTTAATACTGTTTAGGATCTGAACCGAACAACTAGCGCTGATTTCCTAGAAGACGCGCTTGCTCCGTTCGCCCCCAGCACTTTTATTTTTGGCCAGAGTGATTTTGGAAGGCCAACCCAGGCAATCCAATGGGCTTACTCTCTAGGAAAGTGTGCGAGAGCAGGGGAAGGGGGGGGGAGAAGAGGGAGGTTTGTGGGATTCACTACTCGGGAATGACTCCTTCTGAATTGTATGGGGGGGGGCTGCTCCCAGGTAAGTGAAGGATCGGAACTTCGGACCTTTCTCTGTGCATTTGGCCTGGTTCACGACCCAATCCCCACCCCCAAAGATTTTTATTCTTATTAACTCCCAAGTAAACGTGCAAAACATTTCAGCTTGGAAGAGCCAGGTCCCCCTTCGCACGCCTTTCTCGGGCGTAAAAGCTTCATGGGAGGTGGGGTGAGAGAGGAGACAGACGTTGCACCCCCCCAAAAAAAGTCCTGTGCTGGAGAGGTTGTACAGCCAGGTATACTCGTGAGTAAGTCTCCCTTGGTCATCTCCTTTTTCCCAGGGAGACTTATTGTTTCCCAGGAATAATAGAAGATGGAAAAGGAGGAGGCGTCTTTGGGGGGGCAGCCCCCCCCCCAAAAAACCTCTATAGTGGCCTGTGCTGGATTTTCTTAGTAGGGATCCGATCTCTCCCGGCTGCATCGTGAAAGAAAAGGCTCCCCTCGCTCGTCTGTTTTTTTCTTCTTTTCCTCCCTCTCTCTCTATCATCCGCTTGGCATTTAATAACGTTAAGACTTATTAGCGGTCGTAATGAAAACTGTGGCGCCTGAATAGTGCGCTGTGTTGGAGAGGGGTGTAATAGCTCCGAGGCATGTTAAGAAAATGTATTTATCCCCAATCAGGGACTCACTCTTCGGGTTCCCAGCACAAACGTTAAGTTGAAGGGGTTTAAGACAGATTAAATTGAGTCTTTATTTCGCTCGCACTTTCATCTTTAAACGGCTCACTCCGCTTGGCCCACGGCGGATATTCATGAGGGCTAGCCGCGCTCTGTGTGTGTGCGTGTGTGTGTGTATGTGTATGTGTATAGGAGGGAGGGAGGGAGGGAGGGAGGGTGTCTTCCAATACCACCTCTCCCGCTCGCCTCTTTCTCTTCCTCCCCTTCTCAAAAAAATAAAATCCCGGGCTGTTTCTCATTTGGTTTGTTTAGGATGGCGCGGGGCGGGGAGGGATGGGCGAGCGAATTTATTCTTCTGGTCATCAGTCTCTGGGGGTAGGGAGACAGTCCAGGCCGAGGAAGCTGGGGGCCACAAGCAGTGGGCTAGGCTGCGGTACTATAGACCACCTCCAAATAACTTTTACCACTCCTATCGTGGTATATGAGTAAGCGTTCGTGGAGCGGGGAAGGGCCATTTGGCTATCGCAGGGCAGAGCGCCCGCCAGCCTCTCTGGTGTAGTCGCTGCAGTGGCTCAGAAACTCTTTCTGCCACTATACCTGCACACGCTTACTAGGGTGTGCGCGCGTCCCAGTAATAGATTTACTCCTAAGTAGATACGCATGGGATTAGAAGGTGTCCCGAAGCCATTTGCCAGTGGCGGTGGTTTTGCTGCAACGTGGGCACCCACCTGGAAATTGAAATTATCATTATTATTTTATTTTGTTGCAATAATTTGAATAATATTGCAAAGGGCCTCATCTCACAGCGCCGGCCCCTATGCATGAAAGTTAGAATTGGAACCGTTTCTGGGAGATTTGAGGTGCACGGGAAAGGGAGAGTCTCCTTTGCACGCCTTAGATACAGTAATACTCCTGTTGTCTCCTGCAGAAATGGGAGTAAGCCTCCTAGCTTTAATAGATCTGGAGGTGTAAAACCAGGTGGATGGAGTAGGAGTGGTGGAGCTCGCCCTAGCATCCTATACCACCTGTCCCTGCTCAAGAGCAAGTTAGTTCTGTGAGAGGTTTAACTCCCCAGGAAAAAGGGGTCCGGGACTGCAGGCTGAGAAAATGGGTGTCAAATAGGATGAGGATGGATCCAGCCATCCTCTAAAGGAAAAGTCCCCAGGATATTGACAAGGCAAGGTTACAGTGCAATCCGGGCATGGCCCAGGTGTGAAATTTGCCACCCCCCACTCAATGGTTTTTACTTCTGAGTAAACCCCGGAAAAAAGAGATTATTGCGTTGTGATTTGGTTTCTAGGCGCATCCTAGATAATGAAGAGGGTTTCAGGGGTTAAGAAATTGGCTGCCGCGCGCGTAATTGCGCGCGCGTTTCGGGGTACTGTTAATCTAGGAGTAATACCCACGGAAAGTTATGGAGGAGGGTATCGCTGGTTGTTGGTTTAAAAACAAACAAACCTGCAAATCATATTAATTTGGCATTTCCAATTAAGTTGAGGGAGAAGCAGGGAGAAATGGACTAGATACTTTGACTAGGATATGTGAGTCGTGGTGGTTGTTTTTTCACTTGACCCTTGGCCTGTGTTCTGTGCTACTCGTGAGTAAAGCTCGACAGGGGATGGGGGAGGGGTTATAAATAAAACACAATGGACCCTATTGTGTGTGTTTGGACATCGCCAGTGTAAAGGAACGTGGGGATTTTAAAGAACTTTGCACGTGTTTGCGCACACATATGCGCAGAAGTGTCCCGATATTGACTCCCCAAAGCAGCTTCGGAAGCTGGTTAAACGTGGTCTGTCGGAGCTGTGGGACTTACTCTTGAGACGGAGCCAGAAAGGTGCCTGTGGGGTTGTTCTATTCCTTTGGTTGTTTATTTAGGGAGGCGACTGAGCAAGAGAGAGGGTGGCTGTAAGATGGACTCAAGAACGTGGCCTCATACCAGATAACAACTTTGATCCATCTAGCTGAGGATGCTAACTGCACTAGGTGGTGGAGGCTCGCTGGAGTTTCATGCAGGACCTTCCCAGAGCTACCTGGAGATGCTGGAATCCTTCTGCATGCAGGACAGATGTTCTGCCAGTGAGCCACTACCCTTTACCAAAGGGATTTCTGATCCTTCAGGAGATGGTTGTGTGTTGCGCTCTGGATGACAGATGCAGAGATCTGGAACTGGGCTGAGGTTGACTCACTGGAGCTGGCCTCCCGGTTCCAGGGTTTAAGGGCGAGAAGTAGCCGCGAATCTCTCTCCATAGATTCCTCTGAAATCCAGTTACGGGAATCTCAAGGGGCGCAGTTGCTGTTGTGCTCAGGTCCTGCTTTGGGCTTCATAGAATTGTGGAGTTGGAAGGGACCCGAAAGATCCTCTAGTCCAGCCCCCTGTAATGCAGGAATATGCAGCAGTCCCATACAGGATCGAACTTGCAAACTTGGTGTTCTTAGCACCACACTCTAACCAACTGAGCTATCCAGGCAGCCCGCGTCTGCTTGGCCACTGTGGGAACAGCATGCTGGACTAGATTGGCAATGGGCCTGATCCAACAGCCAGTCTCTTACATTTCAACGCTCCTGCGAATGGATTTGTTTTAGGCTGAGCAGATAAGCCTCATCAAAACGGCATGCTTTTCTCTTCAAGTCAATCTATTCCAGATCACGACCATTTTTTGCGCATTTAAAGCACATTCAGCACGCATTTAGAATACACGACTTCTCCCCAAGAGTCCTGGGAACTGTAGTTCCCCCCTCACAGCACTACAGTTCCCAGCATCCTTAGCAAACGCCAGTTCCCAGGATTCTTTGGGGTACGTCGTGTGCTTTAAATGTGCCTTCAGCGTGCTTTAAATGTCAGACGTTGTGGATCTGCTGTAGGTTTGATCTGAAACACAGGTAATGCAAAAAATCATTTAAAAATATTTTTAATCTATATTTTAAAACTGAAACACTAATTCTGGAGAAAGTATACTTTAAAATTCCCCTACTGATGCTTCCCGCCCCCCAATTTTATATTTGAATGGTCTCTGCGAGGCGGGAAACGTCCATGCAGTTTATCTCCCGGTTTCTCATTGCAGAAACACGCATCATTGCAGAAACACGCATCTCGATCTCCACTTCTGTATGTGTAAACACACACACGTGTATTGTACAAGTAAAAACAACAACAAACAGAACCGTTTGCCAGCCTATCTTAACACCCCACCCTACACCCAACGTTTACGGGAAACCTGACTTTATGGAAGGGGGGCGCGGGGGGGGGAGGAAGGAAGTGGTTTGGCTTGATTTAATTAAGGAAGCAGGAGGACGTGGACTCACGCATCCTCCTTTCCCCCTTTCTGTCCGTGCTGGTTTTAGTTTCACACCTGGAGAGATTAGGCGTCTCTGCACAATGTTGGAGCCTTACACCTGGCTGATTTTATTTATTTTTTAATTTCCTTTTGGGGTCTGAGGGATTGGGTGTGGGGGGTGCCAAACCCCAGCTCCCTCCTCCTCCTCCCCTCCCCCTTGAAAACAACAACAACCCCAAACACCCCTTTCTTCCAAAATAACACCCTCTCCCACCCGTGGGTCTCCGCTGTCTCTATGTTTGAGAAGGGGGAAATCCACCAAATGGGGGTGGGATTACCTAAAGGGTTAGCAATCTAATCAAACAGCGAGCAGGCAGGATTTGGAGTGGGATCAAGAGGCATAATGGGGGGCAGGAGGGGAGATGGAGGCGGGAGGCGGAGGAGGAAGGATGGGGTTCATTTGGAGGCAGGAGTGAGAAAGTTGTAAGGGGAAGAAGGGAACAGGATGGAAAGAGGAGAGAGAAGGAAATGGACAATATGGAGAGGGGGAGAGAAGGGGGAAGGCCTTATCTCCCCGGCACCTGCTTGGCATTCCGAAGGGCCCAGGTGGCGGGACAGAGACCTCGGCCTGAAACTCTGGAAAGCCATTGCTGCCAGTCAGTGTAGGGAGCACTGAGATAGATGGTCTTGCTTTCAGTATAAAGCAGCACCCTATGTTCCTGAGGAGAGGGAGAGGGAGGGAAGGAGGGAAGGAGGGAAGGAAGGAAGGAAGGAAGGAAGGAAAGAAAGAAAGAAAGGAGGAAGGAAGGGAGGAAGGGAGGGAGGGAGGGAGGGAGGGAGGGAGGGAAAGGAAAGGAAAGGAAAGGGAAGGGAAGGGAAGGGAAGGGAGTAAGGAAGGAAGGAAGGAAGGAAGGAGGGAAGGGAGGAAAGAAGGAAGGAAGGAAGGAAGGGAGGAAGGGAGGGAAAGGGAAGGGAAGGGAAGAAGGAAGGAAGGAAGGAAAGAGAAAGAGAGAGCGGGAGGGAGAGAGGACGGAAAGAGGGGAGAAAAAGAAGAGTAGGAAAGAAGGAAGGGAAGAAAGAAGGGAAGAAAAAGAAAGAGGGAGAGAAGAAAGAGAAAGAATAAGAACGAGGGAGAGGAAGAAAGACAGGAAGGAAGGAAGGAGAAAGAAAGAAAGAAAGAAAGAAAGAAAGAAAGAAAGAAAGAAAAGAAGAGAGGAAGAGAGGGAAGGAAGGATGTGGAAAAGAGAGGAGAGGAAAATAGAATTTGATAAGCGGGGAAAGTGGGGAAGAGAAAAAGGAAGGCTGGAAAAAGATGTGGCCGAGGGGGGAAAGGAAGATGAGGAAAACAAGTGAACCGTAAAGAGGAGGAAAGTGAAAAGAGAAAAAGGAGAAATCAGGAGAGAGCTGGGCGGAGGGCAGGGGAGAGGCGGGCGGGCGGGCGGGGTCCAGCCTGCTCCCACGCGGGGCTTCCACGCCTCGTCGGCGCGCGAGGCTTGAGACAAATAAGGTACAACCACAATGAGCGGCGATAACAATTACAAAGGCAAACAGGGGCTTTCGGGGACGGAGGCGGCGGAGGGGGGAGGGCTCCGCTCAACCCCGGTGTAGACATCAACAAAGTCTGCGAATGTTTGCAAGATAAAACTCCTTTCCAAATCCGCTGTGACGGCGAGGCGAGAGCGAGCGAGCGAGAGATAAGGGCTTCTGGGGCGGGGGGGGGGGCACGATGAGGGTGGGGAGATGCACCAGCATAATCTAATACAAAAGACGGGGCTGGCGCTCTCTCTTTTTTTTAAGTTAAAACAAGGGGGAAAGGAGGGGAGCTTAGATTATGCAAGGAAAAACGGGGGGGGGGGGAGAGTTGAGGAGACGAGGCAGGGAAGAGGGGGCTTTCCAGGGGTGGAGACGGTCAGGCTCCCCAGATTCGGTCTAAGGAGTGCCTCCAAACCCCAAGACACCCCTCCCCCAAAAATGTTAAAATGTTGCCCTGAGAGGCAGCAGCTGAAGAAGAATCCTGTGTAGCCCCGCAAGCTTGCTACTTTCCTTTCCCAACATTTTGCAGTGCCCTTAAAATACTTTGAAAAATGTATTGGGTCACTGGGGCAAACCCAGAAAGGTTTTGTAGCATCATAGAGGTGGAAGGGATTCCCAAGGATCATCTAAGCCCAGGGGTCAGCAAACTTTTTCAGCAGGGGGACGGTCTACTGTCCTTCAGACCTTGTGGGGGGCCGGACTATTTTTTTTGGGGGGGGGGAATGAACGAATTCCTATGCCCCACAAATAACCCAGAGATGCATTTTAAATAAAAGCACACATTCTACTCATGGAAAAACATGCTGATTCCCGGATCATCTGCGGGCCGGATGTTGAAGGTGATTGGGCCGGATCTGGCCCCCGGGCCTTAGTTTGCCTACCCATGATTTAAGCCTAGCTCCTTTGCAATCACAGCTAAAGGTTCCCTGACAGGTGGCCATCCAACCTGTGGCTGAAAACCTCCAAGGAAGGAGAGCCCTTCACAGAGGGCTGAGCCCAGGGCAGAATTAGATGATTCATATTTTTTGGATTTTGTGAAGGTCAGCAGCAGATTGTTTGATTTAATATGATGGCATTTTTGAGGGCAGTAGGGAGGGAGAAGGGCTTGTGGGGTTTTCTTGGTAGGCAGCAAAACAGCTTGTCTAGGACTTGCTGATCAGAAGGTTGGCGGTTCGAATCCCCGTGACGGGATGATCTCCCGTTGCTCGGTCCCTGCTCCTGCCAACCTAGCAGTTCGAAAGCACATCAAAGTGCAAGTAGATAAATAGGTACCGCTCCGGCGGGAAGGTAAACGGTGTTTCTGTGTGCTGCTCTGGTTTGCCAGAAGCGGCTTAGTCATGCTGGCCACATGACCCGGAAGCTGTATGCCAGCTCCCTCGGCCAATAAAGCGAGATGAGCGCTGCAACCCCAGAGTCGGTCACGACTGGACCTAATGGTCAGGGGTCTCTTTACCTTTTTTATGGGGACTAGAATCTTGCTTCGTTTTTAAAGACAGGGCCATAACTCGGTGGTAGAGCATCTGTTTTGTATGCAGAATTCCCTAGTCTTTTGCAGCATCTCTAGGTAGGTCTGGGAAGGATTCCCTGTCTGAAACCCTGGGGAGTAGCTGCTGGTCAGTGTAGACAGTGCTGAGCCCAATGGACCAAGAGTCTGACCTGTATAAAGCAGGTTTCTATGTTCTATGGATGGGGAAGTGACATATCCCAGTGGAAGAGCATCTTCTTTGCCTCCAGGAGGTCCCTTTACCTTTACCTGAGAATACACACAGCAAATGTAAAAGGGTGCTAACCTGCATCCCTCCTGTAGCTTGGATTTGTGTCCATACCAATTTTGATGGTAACTCTGTTACTTAGAGTTGTGGCAACAAAGGAGGACTCTAATGTGTGAGTCAATGAGCTGTGATTCCTGAATTTCATGGGGTTGGACTAGAAGACCCTTGGATTTCCTTCCAGCTCTGCAGCTCTATGATTCGGTTACCTCTAGTCAGGACTGAGCATAGATTGTGCTTCTCAGTAGAATTGAAGAAGTCCTCCATGCTTGTCAACAGATGAAGTCCTATGTATGCAGGGGTTGTCTTCGGTTATGTCCTACTCAGAGTAGACCTACTGAAATTCATGAACCAATGTTGGCCGTGTCTTTCATTTTCAGTGGGCTCTTCCCTGTGTAGAATGAGCATCGAATGTTCATCCAATGTGTGAAATGGGGACCTTGTTGTCCACAGAATGTTACCTGGAATGGAATTTTGAGTTTCTCCTGCAAAAGGGGGGGGGGGGTGTTTCTAGATATATCTATGTGGAGTTGTAAAGCACCCACAATGTCATCTAGTCCAACCTTAGCATAGTAGGGATTATCTTTGTTCAGAACGACTATGTGCCCATTTGGAGGAACTGGCACTACAGCTGCTTTCCATGCTGGGGAAAGATGATGAATTACCGTATTTTTTGCTCTATAAGACTCACTTTCCCCTCCTAAAAAGTAAGGGGAAATGTGTGTGTGTGTCTTATGGAGCGAATGCAGGCTGCGCAGCTATCCCAGAAGCCAGAACAGCAAGAGGGATCGCTGCTTTTGCTGTGCAGCGATCCCTCTTGTTGTTCTGGCTTCTGAGATTCAGAAATTTTTCTTTCTTGTTTTCCTCCTCCAAAAACTAGGTGAGTCTTATGGTCTGGTGCGTCTTATAGAGCGAAAAATACGGTGTTTCACTCCTTAGATATATTGAGCTGAACCGAATGAAGTCCTAGTCAGAGCAGATCCATTGAAACACATGAACCTAAGTTTGTGCTCATTAATTTTAATGGGTCTACTCTGGCTTGGCTACTGTTGTTGGCTATAACCCATTGTTTCAAGGAGGTTTTTCTATCTAAAAAGCAACTTTTAAAAATTGTAACCTTATGGAACGTGAAGGCTGCTTCGAAGGCGTTTGTGATTTTGTGTACAGAATTCTTGGTGGCTTTCGTAGATAGGGATGGTTGGCTGTAGATCGCTGCATCTGTGGCAAAAATCGTGGGCAGTGCACTAAACGATCCTGAATAGCCCATTGATAAACAACTGCTAGCAAGCATTGTTGACCTGTTTGTATATAGATCAGTGGTGGGAAAGTTGGGAGCACTCCAGATGTTATTGGACTCCAACTCCCATCACCCCCGCAGCCAGCATGGTCAAGGATGATGGGGCCTGTAGTCTGGAAACATCTGGAGGACCACTGGTTGCCCACCCCTGATCTAGAGTGATATTCTTTTTTTCTAGAAAAGCATAGTTTGACAACATGTCGGCTTATCTAGGGGAAAGCGGGAAAGAGAGAAATCTGCCGACAATAATATTATTTTTTAATGTCTGTAGCAAACATCTGCCCAGAAATTAAGGAGTAAAGGAAAAAGAAAAGTAGAATATTTGATGGGATTTGGTAATATTTACCAAACACATACAGGTTTTGTATAGGAAATATCAGAGCTAGATGTCTTAAAAGGCTCAATATGCTATTTATAGGTCTAGATTCTAGAGCAAAAGAGATGATATCTCTAGAAAGTGAAATCATGGTGGGTCTTTGGGTGGGTCAAGGTGGTAAATTCATTATCGGAAACCACAGAAGCTGGGCTCAAATATAGACTTGTGGTTTGGATTGAAAGTTCTCTCCTTTGAAAAATAGCCTTTCCCTTTATAAAGAGTAGGGAAGCTTCTTGCTGATTTACAGAAAGTGACTCTCTCTCTCTCCCTGTGGGTGGGTAGAGAGAGAAAGAGAGAGAGAGAGAGAGAGAGAGAGAGAGAGTTGGCTGAAGTGAAAAGTGCCCGTTCTCTAAAATGTTGATCCAAAGCTGGAAATACGGGTGGCTGTAATCAACGGTTTGCAATATCTAGAAAGTTGGGGGTGAGCTTTGGATTGGTCCTAGGGGGGAGGAGGGGAAATAAGCTTTCTAGAACTAAGAGCAGTGGCGTAGCGTGGGGGGTGCAGGGGGGCTGGCCACACAGGGCGCAACATCTGGGGGGGGCGCTGGCACTCGCAGTGCTAAAATCAGTGCTAAAATCCACGGGTTAGGGGGCACAAATTACTTGCCTTGTCCCGGGTGCTGACAACCCACGCTACGCCACTGACTAAGAGCAATGTATATAAATTATTGGTGTCCGGTGTGGGGTAATGTGTGAAAGTGATTGTGCGTTAGGTAGGGTGAATGTTGACAATGGGGTTGTATAACAGGTAACTCGTAATGGGACCTACGCGAATGGGTTGTTTCTGCCTTTGCCCCTTTCTCATTGTCCTTCCTCCCCCACCTGACATTTTGGACCATTCAGATTGGCTTATCGTATGAAGAATCCATGCAGGTTCAACCATAGCAAGGTGACATTGTGGGGCACACCGGCCTCACCTAGGTTTGGCAGGCAAGCAAAGCAGCAAACCACAATGATAATGTCCTACCTCCACTGCTGGAGGCTGTGGCTGAGAATTGCAAGTTTCTGGTGACATTATTCCCAGGAGGAAGGTTTCAGGTTTTTTCTTAATTGAAAACTTAAATAGTTTTTTTTAATTCATACTAGATGTTATTCCAGAATTCTTCAATGGCTGTGCATTCCCACCACATGTGCATATATGACCCTATACCATCTTTACACCTCCAGCAAGTTGGTGATCTATTTTTATACATCTTTGCGAGTTTTGCTGGAGAGTGGTGCCATCTGTCTTGCATTTTCATAATATTTTCTCTCAGATTATAGCACGCCATAACTTTAATATCCTACCTCCACAATTTCTCCCATTGATCCATATAAATGTTGTATCCTAGGTGTTGCGCCCATTTCACCATTGGTCCTTTCACCAATTCTTCTTTCACCTCCTACTCTAAGAGGAGGTTATAAATTCTTGAGATGTATTTTCCTTTAGATTGGATTAATTCTTTTTCAAATCCAGATGTTTCCTTTGCAAGGCCTTCCTTTTTACCTAAGTTCAATCTTTCATTTATCTGAAAATATTGTAGCCAGCTCCAGCTTGCGGGCTTCCTGTTGGGATATCTGGTTGGCCAATGAGAAAAGAATGTTGGACTAGATGGGCCCTTAGCTTGATCCAGCAGGAAAACTTGTTCTTATGATCCAAGATCATAGAATCATAACATTGCAGAGTTGGAAGGGACCCTGAGGATCTCGCCCAGCCCCCTGTCATGCAGGAATATGCTGTATACAGGGATCGGACTTGCAACCTTGGCGTCATCAGCACCATGTTCTAACCAACTGTGTAATGATAGTTACCAATTTGGATGGCACAAATTCATTGAGGGCAGGGCCATCAGTGTCTGCGTTCTACCCTCTGAATACCAGTGGCTAAGGAATCTCAAGTGCTGTTGTGCTCATGCCCTGTTCCACTGGGGCATCTGATTGGCCAATGCGAGATCAGAATGCTGGACTATATGGTTCCTTGGCCTGATCCTGCAAGCTCTTGCATTCATTCATCATCTAGTCCAAGTTGTATGTGCTCAAAGCACAAGGGGCGTCTATGGAAAGAAAGAGATGCTGGACTTGTCAACAAAAACTAATTGAATGTTCGATTCCCTGTGTGCATATGTATCATTAAAAAACAACAACAGCAACCCATTGTCAGCAGTGCAGTTATCTCACATATTTAGGTTCCAGCACATTGCAATTTATTTACAATACTTTCCTCAAATCTCTTTTTCTGCAGCCTTTCAACCGAGCCTCACTTCCTCTCCAGTGGCTGAATATTTCAGTCTCTCTTTCTGGGTATCTTGTGCGATTGCACAAGAGAAAAAGGAGATGGGTGGGTGGGTGTTTTTTCCCTCCTTCCCCCAGTGGTTGTGGTTAAAGGAATTATATTTACCCACTTTTTTCTTGTCTTGTCTTTTTTTTTTTTTTTTTTTTGCAATAAGCTTGGTGAGAGCGAGAGAGAGTCATTGAAAAAGATGAGATGAGAGGGACGTGGACTTCAAACGAATCCATCATCTCTGGAGTTGGTGGAGATTTAGAGACAGTGTTGTGTGTGGAACGGGGAGGGGGGGAGGAAAAGAGTTATTTAGATATTAAAAAACCATATTTTCCTAGAGGCATCAGGAGTTTCCGCCATCCACACTTTCCCCTTGCAGCTATTTGGCTGGGTGAAATACTCGAGACCCAAATGTTGAGGAGAGATAACGCTGGAGAGCCACGCCGTGGTCTTCGAACCGCATCAGAGCATTAAACCCGGATTAACCTCCCCTTTCCCCCTCCCTCCCCATTCTCCTTCAACTCCCTCTTCCCACCCCCCTCAAGCTCCCACCCCCCAACGCACACATTTTTTCCCCCAGTGGAATTTACATGGAAGGATTTTAAAGCATACACAATTCTTAGCCTTTAAGCTTAAAGGTACTTAAGTTGAGCATTAGGGTAAAACTGGGGTGTGTGGGGGGAGAGAGAACAGGAGAGAAATACCCCCTCCAAAATGTTGTTGTTGTTGTTTCATAATGTCAAGAGGCCCCCACCATTACACAATGAAGTCCAGATTCTAAAGTTGCCAAACTGTCATTGGAAACCCATCCATATTCCACCCATATTGCTATTACCTATGGAAAGGTCCTGGGAAGATGGATAGTTTAATGTGGCACTTTCTAAAATCACAGAGTGCTTTGTGGACCCTTTCTCAGAGAAGACAGGCCCATGGGTCAGTGATAGAACAGCTGCTTTGCATGCAGAAGGTCCCAGGTTCAACCAATTTGGTGTAAGTCAACTTAAAGGTAAAGGGACCCCTGACCATTAGGTCCAGTCGTGGCCGACTCTGGGGTTGCGGCACTCATCTCGCTTTATTGGTCGAGGGAGCCGGCGTACAGCTTCCGGGTCATGTTGTCAGCATGACTAAGCCTCTTCTGGCGAACCAGAGCAGCGCACGGAAACGCCGTTTACCTTCCTGCTGGAGTGGTACCTATTTATCTATTTGCACTTTGACGTGCTTTCGAACTGCTAGGTTGGCAGGAGCAGGGACCGAGCAATGGGAGTTCACCCCGTCACGGGGATTTGAACCGCTGACCTTCTGATTGGCAAGTCCTAGGCTCTGTGGTTTAACCCATGGCACCACCCGCGTCTCATAAGTCAACTTACTTTGCTCCTATTCAGATCAGCCCTTTGTCAGAACAATGAGGACTAGAATCTTGCTTTATTTTTAGTGGGAGGCAGTAGCTGTGTGGTTAGTACATGGAAGCACCTGCTTTGTGCATGGAAGCTCCCTTGGTTCAATCCGCAGCAGCATCTCAAGGAAGGCTTGGGAGACCCTCCCTTGCTGAAACCCCGAAGAGTGTCTGCCTGTCAGTGTAGGCCAAACTGAGCTAGATGGAGCACAGGTCCAACTCTGTATAAGCCAGCTTCTGTTGTTCTTATGAAGCAGCACCATACCCAGCATCCTGTTCTCACAGTGGCCAACCAGATGCCTGCAAGAAACCTGCCATCAGGATCTGAGCACAACAGTAAACCCTCCTCCACTGTGGTTTCCAGCAACCAGTATTCAGAAACATCACTGCTTCCAGCCATGGTGGCAGAGCGTAGCCAATAATGGCTAGTTGACATTGATCACCTTCTGGTCCATGACTTTGTCCAATCCTCTTTCAAAGCCATCCAAGTTGGTGGTCTCCTGTGGCAGCAAGTTTGATAGTTAACTATGCAGTCATACCCTCCAACATTTCTCTGATGAAAATAGGGACGTCCTATTTAATAATAATAATAATACCCCACCCATCTAACTGGGTTGCCCCAGCCACTCTAGGTAGCTTCCAACATATATAAAAACATAATAAAACATTAAACATTTTTTTTTTAAAGTCCCCTATACAGGGCTGCCTTCAGAAGTCTTCTAAAGGTTGTCTAGTTCCTTATCCCCTTTGCTCGAGGGTCATGTAACTCTATACCCTCCAACATTTCTCCGATTAAAATAGGGACTTCCTAAGGAAATGTGGGACATTCTGGGATAAAATCAGAAACCAGTACAGATATTATAAATCCAGGACTGTCCCTGGAAAAAAATCATCTGTCAGAGTCCTCTGTCCTGAATTTTACAACATTCAGCTTCATTGAATGTCCCCGAGTTCCAGTGTTCAGTTTAGTCCAGACTGGAGCCAAAGTCTTCCATCTGCTCCCCTGTTGAGCTACGATTCCTCTCCAAGATGGACCACTGAATCAGAACAGATCAATTTAATAATGCGGGGAGAGGGGGGAAGAATGTGCTGAAGTGTATGTTTGTGTGTGATATCACAGAGCATGAGCAGAGGGGGGGAAAGGAAGGTAAGGGAAAGTGAAGGCTTCTAAGGGGAAATTGAGAAGCTTAGAGTCCTTTGATCCTTGGGTGTTTTCCCTTATCTGAAACATTTCTGGCGACACTGCTACAAAGGAAGTTCGTCATATTACCAGCGGCCCAGGCCTGCTCACAGGAATCAGCATCTATTAATTAGCAGCTGGTCTCGATGTCTTGTGGGAATTCCAGGCTGGTGGATTTTCTCTATATAAAAAAAATTGAGTTTTGCAAAGCTGGTCTGAACTTCTATGCAAAGAATATCTGAAAGGGGCCTGGGCATTTAATTATTTTAGTGGTGGTGCTGGGGAAAATTTTTTTACACATCACTTGGGAAGACAGGTGAACTAATGCAAGTGTCCTGGAAGAAGCAAAGATCAGCAGTGTTGAAGCAATGATTCTTCAACATCAACTTCGTTGGACTGGTCATGTTGTGCGGATGCCTGATGATCGTCTTCCAAAGCAACTGCTCTATTCTGAACTTAAACATGGAAAGCGTAATGCGTGTGGTTAACAAAAGAGGTTTAAAGACTGTCTCAAGGCAAATCTAAAAAAATGTAGTATAAACACTGACAACTGGGAAACACTGGCCTGTGAGCGCTCCAGTTGGAGAACAGCCTTTACCAAAGGTGTCATGGGCTTTGAAGACACTTGAACTCAAGGGAAAAACATGCTAAGAGGAAGGCACACTTGGCAAATCCACACCGTGATCAACTTCCACCCAGAAACCAATGTCCCCACTGTGGAAGGACGTGTGGATCCAGAATTGGCCTCCACAGTCACATTGTTAAAACCATGTTTATGGAAGACAATCTTACTCGGCTACGAATGATCGCCAAAGAAGAGAAGAAGCTGGGGAAGAACTTGCTCTCATTGATTTCCTGCATGGGAGATGTACAGAAGCTGGCCATGTTGCTGTTGCAGGAAAAGGCGGGTTCTGCGAAAAAAGCTTTCTTTAAAAGATGATAAAGGTTTAGAGTTGCCACAGGTTCCCCATTCCTGAATTAGACCATCGCTTGCCTTCACTGCCCCTTGCTACCTCCTTCACAGATCTTGTTGTACTCTCATCAGCCTTAGCCAGAATGGTCAAGGTTGAAGCAAGTTGGAGTCCAGAAACATCTGGAGGGTTGCAGTTTGTTCATCCCTGCATTAAAAGGAAGTAGAGTTCTGGTGGAGGCAGGTAGTGGCAGCAAAGGCAAGTGGTGGGCAAGTTCGGGGATGAAGAGCCTTTGGCCCTCCAGATATTGTTCCCTCTCATCATACCTAACAATGGCCCGCCTGGCTGGGGCTGGTGGGAGCATCAAGAAGGCCACAGCTTACTCATGTATGCCAAATCTCACCTAACCTTTTCTTCTCGCATGTCTTTAGGTCCTTGTTCTCATTCTGACCTGCTGCTCAATCTTATGCCTCTTTGAAGATAAATGCAGTTAGACACATACACCCAGCTGTGTTGCAAAAACTAAAATAAGATAAAGGGAATAAACTAAAAAATGCAATTTCCCAGCAACCCATGACATTATTATTATCATCAGGACAGTGTGTGTCATGAAACACTGGACTTTAATTGAATTAGGTAGAGATAACTACCTCCATTATCCAGGGGGCTGTAGGTTCCCCATTCTTGAACTAGACCATCGCTTACCTTTGCTGCCCCAAGCAGTTTACAAAAAGATAAAACAAGAAAATCGAGGGGGAAATGACCACAATACCTTAAGACATACAAAAAGTTAAAATAGATTAAAATTCACACCAGCTCTCTAAGTATCTGCCTGGACAGGCTTGTCTGAAGAAGAATGTTCTTAGCAGGTGCCAAAAAGAATACAACAAAGGCTTTATATCAACAGGCAGGGAGTTCCCAAGTTTAAGTGCTGCCACACTAAACTATCAAGTTCTTGCAACTGTGGAGCAGGAATTGTGCGGCACCAGTTAGTGGTGCCAGTTCTGCCAGCTGAAGTGGTTAAGTAGGCACATGTGAGGTAAGGTGATCTCACGGGTCAAGTGGTCTCAAGCTGCTAAGGGCTTTATAAGACATCACCTTGCCGACAAAGGTCCGTATAGTTAAAGCTATGGTTTTCCCAGTAGTGATGTATGGAAGTGAGAGCTGGACCATCAAGAAGGCCGATCGCCAAAGAATTGATGCTTATGAATTATGGTGCTGGAGGAGACTCTTGAGAGTCCCATGGACTGCAAGAAGATCAGACCTCTCCATTCTGAAGGAAATCAGCCCTGAGTGCTCACTGGAAGGACAGATCCTGAAGCTGAGGCTCCAATACTTTGACCACCTCATGAGAAGAGAAGACTCCCTGGAAAAGACCCTGATGCTGGGAAAGATGGAGGGCACAAGGAGAAGGGGACGACAGAGGATGAGATGGTTGGACAGTGTTCTCGAAGCTACCAGCATGAGTTTGACCAAACTACGGGAGGCAGTGGAAGACAGGAGTGCCTGGCGTGCTCTGGTCCATGGGGTCATGAAGTGTCGGACACAACTAAACGACTAAACAACAACAACACCTTGAATCACCTGGTATCAGTTGGCAACCAGTGCAAATCTCTGATCATTTGAAGCAGAGCGGCTCAGGACCAGCTCTGAGAGCAACTGTGTGTAGACAGACTTGTGTGAAGGGGATGGGCAGAGAGATGAAGGGCTTGGGTTTTGTTTTGTTTTGTTTTATTTTTGGAGCTTATTCTGAAATCCAGAGGTCCCTTCTGTCCTCTGACTAGCTGTGGTAGGCCTATGTATTTCTCTCCGGCTGAAGTTTGGCTGGACAGAAGGATGCCTCTGAGCATGTTCAGAGGCCTGGTTCCACAGTGCAGCTCTAGCCATTGGGAATCCGGCATCCCCTCTCCACCAGCACGTGGTTAAACTATGGAACTCACTCTCCCATGAGGCAGTGTTGACCACCACCCTAGATGGCTTTAAAAAAGGATTGGACAAATTAATTGAGGAGAAGGCTTACCAACAGCTACTAGCCACGTTGGCTATGATCTGCCAACTTGTGAGTACCAGTTGCTGGGAACCACAGCATCTTGGTGACAGCAGAGCTGTTCCAACTGCAAATATATTTTATCTGCAGTCTCATCTTGTGTTCTTATGCATTTAAAGCACACAGGTCCCCCCAAAGATTCATGGGAACTGTAGTTTACCACCTCTCAGAATGGCAATTCCCAAAACTCTTAGCAAACTAAAGTTCCCAGGATTCCCATGGGCATGGGATCTTCCTATTTGGAGTGACATCCCACACACAACATGCCTCTGATAAAGGGAAGGAGATGATGATGATGATGATGATGATGATGATGATGATGATATTGATATAGATATATTATTTATACTCCACCCAACCTGGCTGGGTTTCCCCAGCCACTCTGGGTGGCTTCCAACAAAAAATTAAAAATACATTAAAACATCAGTCATTAAAAACTTCCCTAGTTGTTTATCTCTTTGACACCTGGTGGGAGGGCGTTCCGCAGGGCGGGTGCCACTACCAAGAAAGCCTTCTGCCTGGCTCCCTGTAACCTCACTTCTCGCAGGGAGGGAACCGCCAGAAGGCCCTCAGAGCTGGACCTCAATGTCTGGGCTGACGATGGGAGTGGAGACGCTCCTTCAGATATACTGGACCGAGGCCGTTTAGGGCACCAACACTGTGAATTGTGCTCGGAAACTTACTGGGAGCCAATGTAGGTCTTTTAAGACCGGTGTTATGTGGTCTCAGCTGCCCCTTCCAAAGGATTTGAGGCTTGCCCCTTAACAGTGGTCTGAGAACATAAGAAGAGCTTGCTGGATCAGGCCAATAGCCCACCTAGTCCAGCAACCTGTTCTCACAGTGGCCATCCAGATGCATCTTGTGGGAAGCCATCGAGCAGGATCTGAGCAAAAAAAACCCCAAAACACACCACTCTCTTCTGCTGTGGTTTCCAGCAGCTGGTATTCAGAAGCAATGCTGACTCTGACTATGGAGGCAGAAGTTAGCAATCATGGCTAGTATCAGTCAATAGCCTCCTCTTCCATGAATTTGTGTATTACTCTTTTAAAGCCATCCATGTTGGTAGTCATCACTGCCTCCTATGGGAGTGAGTTCCACAGTTTAACTATGTGCTGTGTGCAAGCAGAGAGGGATTCAATTTCCACACCATCCTTCATTCAAGGATCGCAGGGTGGTTTATGATATAAAAACACAAAAAATACATACCATAGTAACAAACGAAAACAGTAATCCCTGCCCCACTTTAAAAGGCCATAGATTGTTTAATCAGCTTGGGAGAAGAAGAATGTTTTTGCCTGGTGCCTAATGAAGGCGTCAGGCGAGCCTCCCTGGGGAGAGCATTCCACAAGCGGGGAGCCACCGCAGAAAAGGCCCCGTTCTCACGTTGCCACCCTCTGGATCTCTCCCAGTGGATGCATAAGAAGAAGGCTCTGGGGAATCTGGGTTAGATCAGGCCAAATGGGGCTCATCAAGTCCAGTATCCTGTTCTCACAGTGCCCAACCGGATGCCTGTAGGAAACCTGCAAGCAGGATTCACATTCAAGAGCACCTCTCTCCTCCTGTGTTTTCCAGCAACTGGTATTCAGAAGCATCGCTGCCTGTGACCATGGAGGCAGAGCATATAGTCAACATGGGTAGCCTTCTCTTCCTCTAATTTTGCTACCCCGTTTTGCAAAGGAAGGCAGGCGGGGGAATCCGTGACGAAAGGCTCTTGGCCCAGCTTTCCCCCTAACCTTTCCCAATTAGGTGTCCAGAGGAGGTTACGGGAGAGCAGCAGGTTATAGCAGGGAGGAAAGCAAACCATTTTCAGATGTAGCTGCTGCTTTTAAGTTCCTTGGTCCTCTTGCCCTTAGGCTGGGCATCCTTTTTAAAGAAGAGAGAGAGGAGGGCAAGGAGGGGGAGGGAACATTTCTCAATTCGCCACCCTGTGCTTCCCCTGCTTCCCTTTCGCCTGTTTCTAAAATTGGAAAGGAGCACTCGGCTTGACCCTTTGAAACAGAGGATGGGAGACAGGGGGCCTGTTTCAAGAGCTTCTTCTCTGGGCTGGTCAAGCCTCTCAGCCCTTACTGCTGCCTTTGTCTGGAGGCCTTAAAGTTCGCAGATCAAAGTGACCTTTTTAAGGGAGGGAAGGGAAGGGCTGGAGGAGGAATATATGGCTAGGAACTCAAGCCGTGAAACTCTTGGTCTCTTCGTTTGATGGAGGGCGTTCGAAATGGCGGGGGCTGATTTTGTTTTATTTTCAAGAAAGAAGATGAGACAAATTCATGGAGGAGGCTGTTGGAGTAGGCTGTATTGAGGGCTGTTAGTCACGATGGCTGCCATGAGTGGAAGCAATTCTGAAAGATAGTTCCTGGTGCTTGAATCCAACTCAAAGGCTTCCCATTAAGGCTCCAGGTGGCCACTGAACTGATGCAGCTAGTTCTTCTTATGTTCTTTGTTTGTTTGTTTGTTTGTTACATTTATATCCCACATTTTCCTCCAAGATGCTCAAGGTGGGATGCATAGTTCTCTCCCCCCCCCCCATTTTTAATCCTCACAAGAACCCTGCAAGGTTGGTTAGGTGTGGACTTCATGGCTGAGTGGGGATTCGAACTTTGGTCTCCCCCAGGTCTTGGTCTGATACTCTCACCACAACACCACAGTGGCCCTTAAAAGGTAGAACAGTGTAGTGAGGAGATGAGGTTTGCCTTTTGTTCAGTGGGGAAGGGAGATGATCCCTTCATGGGGTGGACTGTGGTGGATTCCTTCCCGATCTTCTACAAAAGTTCCATCTCCCATGTTAAAGAGCTTCTGGACTCTCTCAAAGGCTGTGGCGTGTCCATTGCTGGGTGTGTGTTGAGAAGGGAGGGAAGTGTGGCTGCAGAGTGTGCCTCCAAGGCCCCCCATGGCCATCCACCCATGGCCATAGTCCACTCTCAGCCAGTCCCCACCTCTCTGCTTTTCTTACTTACAACCAGTCCAGAAGGCCACCCTGGCTCTGTCAGTTTCCTTCTCCTTAATCTCAGTGTTGCCCCTTGTAGAACTCATCAGGGAGGAGGATGGAGAGAAGCTGCAATTAATTCACTCCACCTTGCGTTGGCTCTAGCGCCACCTACTGTGAGGCTCCCTGCCTTCTGACCTACCAGCCCTGATGACCAGCAGCCAACCACTGATGGCCAACGAGTCAAGCATGGTGTTGGGAGTCTGGAGCTTTTGAAACTCTCCTCCAGTGCCCAGAGTTGTTCTCCAGGGGAAGGCAGCACTATTTGTGGGGTGGAACCACCCTATCCATCGGATCTTGCCCTTTCAGGGAGGATTGTTAACAGCAGCTGGGCCTGTTTCGCCATTTCTTATGAAATGGCCACATCCTCTTTCAGAAACATTTTTATTTTATTTTCCCCGTCAAAATTTCGATGGGTTCTTCACTGCTTTTGGTTTGCAAAGGTTTCCTCCCCAGTGGCAAATCTCGCATCCTCATTTTGGAGTGTGTGTTTTAAAGTTGCGGACATTTCGTAAGGGTGCCTTACTGCCTTCGATTTTTATTTCCCCTTTTCTCCCCAGAGTTTCCTTCATCCTTTCCCCCCTCCCCTTCCTTTTAATCTCATCCCAAACACCAGGCTTCACTTCTGCCTGCACTTGAATAAATGCACAGCAGGACTGCTTCAATTTCCATCTCTCAAACTCTCAACACAGGAAGCCAGAAACGCCTTTTCTTTAAAGTGTCTGTTACTTTGGTTTTGGGATTTTTAAAAAAAAAAAAAAAGATGTAAACACACCCGACTATCTCTTCCCAGGAGGGTGAAGGAATTGTTTTATTCTTATTTTTATTTTTTAAAAACCTTCTAGACAAACCTTTCCCTGCTCAAATAATTTTAAAGGGCCTCTAAAAACAAATAACAGAAATTTGGGAGCTGTAGCAAGGGTTTTGCAACTGATCATTGGTTTAAACTGACTATAAGCATGCAGCTGAGCTAATAGTATTTATTTATTTTAGCAGAATATGAGCAGATTTTTAGGAGAGAAAGTTGCAATCCTAAACTCACTTGCTAGGAAGTCAGCCCCATTGAACTTAGTGGCATTTAGTTCTGAAGTTTAGGATCAGCACTGAGAGTCAACTGAACCCTTGCTCTATACAAGACCATAAATCTATCTTGTGAATTTATGATTAGGGTGTTGTTTTTTCCGGGGGGTTGGGGGAATCCACTCCCTATAATGACTCTGCCTCTTTGTATTTAAAATTAATTTTGCATTTCAGGTGAGCTCGGTCTGAGTACAGTGGGATGGGGTTATATTTAATTAAGTCCTGCTCAGAAGAGACCCAAGGAAAGTAAATTAGGCATCATGTCCCATGAGTTACAATGCTTTTACTCTAAGGAAGACAAATGTCGCCATCAGCTCTTACTTCCCAGTATAGGATGATTCAGTGACATGCTTCAAAATTTGGGGCCATAGAGGCTTCTGAATTCCTGTTGCTGGAAGCCTCGGATCCTGATTGTTGGTTTTGGGCACGTAGACCGGGTTGGCCACTGTGAGAACAGGATGTTGGAGTAGATGGGTCAGAGTAGCTGGGGAAACCCAGCCAGGTGGGTGGGGTATAAAAAATAAAATTATTATTATTATTATTAGCCTGATCCAGCAGGCTCTTTTTATGTTCTTATATACCGTATTTTTTGCTCTATAAGACTCACTTTTTCCCTCCTAAAAAGTAAGGGGAAATGTGTGTGCGTCTTATGGAGTGAATGCAGGCTGTGCAGCTATCCCAGAAGCCAGAACGGCAAGAGGTATCACTGCTTTTGCTGTGCAGCGATCCCTCTTGTTGTTCTGGCTTCTGAGATTCAGAATATTTTTTTTCTTGTTTTCCTCCTCCAAAAACTAGGTGCGCCCTATGGTCTGGTGCGTCTTATAGAGCGAAAAATACGGTAAGTCTCACCACAAAAGAAGCAGTCCAATTGCATACAACTGTTTTGTTGACTATTTTCCAGGATGACCCCCCCCCAAAAAAGGATTTAGAACCTAAGGAACTGGTTACATT
Source organism: Podarcis pityusensis (assembly GCF_964106645.2). Classification (NCBI taxonomy): domain Eukaryota; kingdom Metazoa; phylum Chordata; class Lepidosauria; order Squamata; family Lacertidae; genus Podarcis; species Podarcis pityusensis. The sequence goes on from NC_138033.1 coordinate 77,808,100, forward strand.
CTGCTTGTGCATCCACAATAACAGCAGATAGTACAGACTTGGAATAACTTGGAAATCTGCAACTCCCCCCCCCCCCCAAACTGCAGACGATAGCTCTTAACTACAAACCCTTGTAAACAAATATATCGCATGTGTATAGATTTTTAAGAAAACGCCATTCGGGGGACATTTTTGGACCATTTCCCTCCATTGGAGTATTCCCCCCCACTTCACCTATTCTCTGCCCCCTAACCTCTTCCTTCCCCCTGGCCTTGCAAGAGTTTTGAAGCCACGGCTGCTCCATTCTCCAGGCGTGCCTGGAAAGGCCCCCACTTTAGAAATACAAACAACTTTTAAGAAAGAAAACCAAAGTAACCACACCAGAATGGCTCTGTTCAATGGGGGAATAGTTGTCGGGCTTTGCCATGGTGTGTTCAGTGGCCGTTCCTTAATCCACCTTTCATTTTCACCGACAAATGTCAAGAATCTGTATCTGTCTCCACTCCCTTGGGAGCGCTGATTAGTCAACAAAAGGGGCACCATTATCCGCTGAAGAGAACAGGGGGGGAGGAGTGGCAGGGAAAGAGGGGGGTCTCCGCTCTTGTGGGGGGGTGAGGGCATCTTTAAACTATTGACTTAGTGGATGAAGTCAAAAGCAAACACTCTGGGCTCTTTAAGTTGGAGGGGGGGAGGGGGAGGATGGGGAGGTTATGGAAAGAATGAGAATGGAAGAAAGCCAGGCTTGGCTAAGAAGAGTCCACTCTTCCTACTGGCGATACTCTTTAGTCTTCCATTTCTCCCTTCTGTTTAAGAGGAGCTTGCTGGATCCCAATGTCCCATCTCATAGGATCATAGAGTTGGAAGAGACCCTGGGGATCAACCCCCTGCAATGCAAGAATATGCAGCTGTCCCTTGCGGGGGTTCGAACCTGCAACCTTGGCGTTGTCATCACCACGCTCAAACCAACTGAGCTATCCGATGCTTCTACGTCCAACATCACTGTTCTCACAGTGGTCAACCAGATGTCAATTTCGAGAAGCCTGAACGCAGGTCCTGAGCGCAACAGCAGCCTTCTCCCCTCCTGCAGCTTCCAGAAACTGGAATTCAGAAGTATCCACTGCCTCTGGCTTGAAAGCATCCCATAATGAGCATCTGGGTGGCCACTGTGAGAACAGGATGCTGGACCAGATGAGCCACTGGCCTGATCCAGCAAAGCTCATGCCGCAAGGTGCAATAGTGACCGCCAACTTGGATTCGACAGAGCTATTGGCGACTATGCTCTTACCTCCACTGTTGGAGGTAGTAGATCAGGCATTGGCAAACTCCGACCCTCCAAATGTTTGGGACTACAATTCCCATCATCCCTAGCTAACAGGACCAGTGGTCAGGGATGATGGGGATTGTAGTCCCAAACATCTGGAGGGCTGGAGTTTGCCCATGCCTGTAGTAGTTCCTTCTGAAGACTAAGTGCTGGGAATTGCAAGTGGGGGAAGTTGTGCTCAGCTCCTGCTTTTGGTATGCGTGATGGGCATCTGGTGGGCTGCTGGGAGGACAAGATGCCAGCAGATGATGATGATGATAGGAATGCCATTTGTGGACTGATTTCTTGACACACAGCAAGTAGGTAGGGAAGAAGGGCGCTGTTCCCTTGCATTTGTGTTTGGCATGAGAATAGTCACCTTCCAGGAAGGATGATGAAACATTCTTGTCCAGGGGTGGGGAACCTCAACACCTGGAGGATGAATATGACACTCCAGACCTCTATATAAGGACTCTCTCTAGATCACCTCTCTCACTGGCCCCATTTCTCATCCTCCTGGAGTGTTTACATTTGGCTAGAAAGTGTCCCTGAACTATGACGACGGCTCTTCCTTCTCCAGGTAGAGTCCTGGCCAGCATGCCAGTGGTCAGTGATGTTGATTAGAGCTGGAGTCCTGTGACATCTGGAGGAACATAGATGCCCCAGCCTTGAAATGGGCCATCACTTGCCTTTACTGCCCCTTAGCAAATCTGCAGCCTTTTCATGCAGAGATAGGGGGGTGGGTCCTGTGGTGTTGCTGGACACCACCTCCCATCATTCTTGACCACTGGTCATGCTTCCTATTGAGCCTGATGGGAGCCAGATACCAGTAGTGTCTTGAACGTTTCCCATTCCTGAATGAAACCAACCCTTACCTTTACTGCCCCTGGCTACTTCAATCACATTTCTGCCTTTCTTGAATGCAGGGATGGGCCATCTGTGACCAACCAGATATTGTTGGACTTTGACTCCCCCCTCCCCAAAATTACCACCCTTGACTATTGGCTATCCAACACCATATGGGGGGCGGACAGAGGTTGTCAGCCCCCTGGCCTCAGTACGATGACATAAGGGGATAGGATGGTTGAGTTAAAACCCCAGGCCAGTCACATCCTCTGTAGAAGAAAGGTGCCATTGTCAAGGCTCAGCTGCAAATTTGATCTGAGTTTGTTTCCTGATGTTTTATGGGCATAAATTGAATTAAAGCCACGTTTTGAAAAGAGGGCATCTAAGCGAAGGGGCTCCTCCGTTTCTGATCAAAAGGATGCTTTATAAGTTGTCCAGTCTGGAGTTTACTAGGATCCTTGGGAGATATTTCTGCCTCTCCTCAAAATCTAGTGTCGTATGAATCGAAGGAAGGAAGAGCTTCCAAACATTTAAAAGTGTTTTTCCTTTCTCAATTGCCATGGATAGAGGTGAACAGTTCTAAAACTTATGATTTCCCCCCTGAAATAAATTTAATTTATAGAAGCACAAGGCACATCAAAAATGCTTCTCTTCTTCCAGATATCAGTAGCCATGCCCAATCCTAACCCATTCCTTTCTTCCGCCAGACAGTTGGTATTCCATTCAGTCCTCTGGCTCAGTTGTTTTGGTCTTCTCTGCCCCCTTGAAATATATATTGCAGGTAAAATGTTGTCAAGTTAAGGATTGACATTTGAATGTCACTGATAGTGGGAGTCATTCTAGACTAGGAGCCTCACAAATTCTAAGCAGCACCCCCCCCCCATTAGTGCAAGTTTTAAAACTGGTGCTGACTTCAACATAATTTTGGAAAATTCCATCTGCCACCTTGATTCAAAATCATGGCCGAATGTAGCCAAACCTAGATGAAAACCCACACATTCCAACTGCCTTCTGGGACTCATTGAAATGAATAGACTTCAGTTAGCCGTCTCTTCATTCCAACAGGTTTACTCTACGTAAGACTAATAATCTTTAGTGTTGGGTTGTTTTGTGTTTTTTTGTTTGCTATTTCTGAACCATAAAAGGTGTTCATTTGTGTGTGTGTGTGTGTTTTAATGTTTAAGGGATATTGTTTCGGAGAAAGGTGCCACATTTCTGTTGAAACGGTACCTGCAGGGCAAAAATACATATAGGTGATGATTATTCAAAATGGGTTGTATCCAGCTGCTCAGAGTAGACCCACTGAAATTAATGGACCTAAGCTAATCACACCCATTAATTTCAGCAAGATTACTCTGAATTGGACTAGCATTGGCTACAGCCCACTATTATTAGTAGTATTCATTCATTCATTTACTATTGTTTATTCTTCCCAAAGACCTCAAAGCTCAACTACATCCTCGAGTCAGCCATTTCATTACTGAATGCCAGTAGCTAGCTTCCGACGTGTCTCTTGCAAATGCTTGAGTTAATATCAGTATTTCATTTGGACACAACTCTTAAATATATAGTTGTGTTGGTGGGGAGTCATTTTAAAAACCTTTGTCAAATCAAAGCAAAGAGCGGTGATTTTGAGCCACAAAAAGTGACGGTGATTTTGTAGCAAGCATCCAAGGGTCCCTTACTGCTGTGGACCTTATTTTATTATTAATTTTTTATTTGTTGTTAATTATACCTGTCTCATCTCCCCGCCCCGCCCCCCCATTCTTTCACACCTCTCTACCTCCGGTCTTTCCTATCCAGCCACCTGGGCCAGCCGGAATGACCCCCAGGTTCCTTCTGAAGTCATTCCGTTGCTGTAATTATTTTTCATGGTTTCCCTTGGCACGGAGGAAATGGAGAAGGAACTTGAGGGGCTGGCTGGAGGGAGGTGGTGGGGGGAGATGGCGGGGTTGCGTGGGTAGAGGTTACCTGTTCAATGGAAGCTGGAAGAGCGAGGGAGAGAGAGGTCAGGAGGGAAATGGCATTTTTCCAGAGCCATAATTAGATGTAAACAAGAGGCAAGAGGGGGAGCGCCATGGTCCAGGCGCTCGATTGTGAAGGGATTAACTCCTAAATAAACTAATAAAGGGCCCTGGGGTTGCGGGCAGGACACAAAAGGCTGCAAGAATATCAAAGCCTGCAGAGGCCCAAGCCCGGCAAAGGCAGCGGAAAGGTAGAGGAATTCGACTCAGCTGGGATCGTTTGGAATCTGGAGGCTGAGCTGAATGTGGAACACCAAGGGAACCGTTTTGGGCCACCGAGCTCAGGGTTACCTGTACGGACCGGCAGCTGCCCTCCCGCTCCCCATCAGGAAGGGCCATAGCTTGGACTTGGTGCTTTGCACTAAGGAGGTCCTAGGAGCTGTCTCTGGCTCTTGCTGACATCTTGGAGAGCCCATGCCAGTCAGTGTCGACGTAGAGGGACCAACATCAGGTACCTTCCCATGATCCTGTCAGCCCTTCACAGTCACAAGGGCTGGAATATTTTTCTTTTTTAGAATATATTTCTATTAAGTTTTACATAACAAATTGAAATTCAAACATATCACTCACCTCCTCTAGGATTCTCTGAATCCCTTGACTTCCCTCTGCCCTTCCATGGTTACCATTGTCAATCTTTCTTTTCATCTGCTTATCTTATACAGTGGTACCTCGGGTTAAGTACTTAATTCGTTCTGGAGGTCCATTCTTAACCTGAAACTGTTCTTAACCTGAAGCACCACTTTAGCTAATGGGGCCTCCTGCTGCTGCTGCGCCGCCGGAGCACGATTTCTGTTCTCATCCTGAAGCAAAGTTCTTAACCCAAGGTACTATTTCTGGGTTAGCGGAGTCTGTAACCTGAAGCGTATGTAACCCGAGGTACCACTGTATTCTCTAATTTGTTTTAAGAATAGTAATCCCTTTTTTCCATAGTTTTTCGTGCATTACAAGCATTACTCAAATCCTGCCACAGTTTTTAGTCGTTTACAGTGTTCTCTTAAGTATATTATAAATTTCCCCCATTCCTTAAAATTCTTCTCTTCCTGGTTTCTGATTTTCCCAGTCAGTTTCGCCATTTCGGCATGGTCCATCATCTTCAACAGCCATTACTCTCTGGTTAGAACTTTGTTGTCTTTCCGTCTCCGGGCCAGTAGTATTTGCACTGCTGTTGTCGCGCACATGAATAGTCGTTTCTGCTACCTCGGAATTTCTGTACCTAAAATGCCTAACGAAAAAGCCTCTGGTTTTTTCACAAAGGTGATTTTAAACATTTTTTTCAACTCATTGTAAATCATTTCCCAGAATGCTTTAGTTATCTTGCACATCCACCACATGTGGCAGAATGTACCTTCTTTCTCCTTACATTTCCAGCAAACATTGGAAGCAGTTCTATACATTTACAGGTGTTACATACCATCGATACATCATTTTCATGCAATTTTCTTTCAACTCACAACACACTGTAAATTTTAAGTCTTCACAAGGGCTGGAATCTTAATTCCATTTTAGCAGAAAGGCCATAGCTCAGTGATAGCACAACTGCACTGCTTTCATATGTATCCAGTTTCAATCCTTAGTACAGTGGTATCTTTGGTTACGTACTTAATTCGTTCTGGAGGTCCGTTCTTAACCTGAAACTGTTCTTAACCTGAAGCACCACTTTAGCTAATGGGGCCTCCCACTGCTGCTGCACCACCGCCATGCGATTTCTGTTCTCATCCTGAAGCAAAGTTCTTAACCCGAGGTAATATTTCTGGGTTAGCGGAGTCTGTAACCTGAAGCGTATGTAACCCAAGGTACCACTGTACCTCGGTGGTAAGGCTGGGAATGCTCCCCACCTGAATCCTTGGAAAGATGCCGACCCAGTGAGTATGGACAATACTGAGCTTTGTGGACCAATAGTCCAACTTGGTTTAAGGCCTCTTCATGACTCTTAGGTGGTGAAGCTATGGATTGAACTTGGGACCTTCTGCATGCAAGGAAGGTGCTCCACCATCGAGCTACCTTGTGAGGTGCGTTGTCCCATTGTCTCAACAGCTCATCCCTTAAGAGATTCCTTCTAGTGATCAACCAAAATTTGCTTCCTTTCCATTTACACTTGTACCTTCTGGACTGGGTCCATCTTCTGCCTGACATCCTTCCAGGTACAGTGGTACCTCGGGTTACATACGCTTCAGGTTACATACGCTTCAGCTTACAGACTCCGCTAACCCAGAAATATTACCTCGGCTTAAGAACTTTGCTTCAGGACGAGAACAGAAATCACCCGGCGGCAGCGGGAGGCCCCATTAACTAAAGTGGTACCTCAGGTTAAGAACAGTTTCAGGTTAAGAACGGACCTCCAGAACAAATTAAGTTCTTAACCCGAGGTACCACTGTACTGGCCTTGGCAGGAGACATTTGTCCCTGTCACTTTGATTTCTTTGCCATTTTGTAACCAGCCACCAAGACGTGGAAAAAGCAGGAGAAGTTGTTCCTGAGTAGAGCCCTACCATTGAGTCATAGAATTGTAGAGTTGGAAGGGACCCAAAGGGTTGTCTAGTCCAAACCCCTGCAATGCAGGAATTGCCAGTATTAGTTCCCCCCACCCCTCTGCTCACCAAAAACCCAAAACTGCAGCTCTGCACCACCCACCCAGTCATATGCATACATTTCCTGTCAGGGGCGCCAACTATAGCGGGCTCTGGGTGCCTGAGCACCCACAAAAACTGCAGGCCCCCCAATTCAACTTCCTAGGTCTCACAAGATTTTGGACAGGACCTCTGAGGCCTCAGAGATGATGTTTGAGGCCTTGCAAGATCTCAGAACCTGACTTCCAGTGGCACCGGAAGTTGGGTTCCAAGACGTCACGACATCACGCAAACTGGGCACCCGTAACCCGGGGTCCAAGTTGGCTCCCCTGTTTCCTGTCACTCACAGACTCCCTGGGGCCATTTCCGCTCATCTCCTCCCCTGGCCAATCACAGCTGTCAACAGCGTAGCCAATCAGCACCATGGCCTTCCCCATGATGTCCAGGAGGGTGGAGCAATTGGAACTCTGAGAGAAGGAGGAGCCTCCAAAACAAATTGGCCATGCCTTGCCTTGGCTGCCCAATCAGATCTGGTGATTAATCAGCCGCTGCTAGAGAAGAGCTCTCATGGGCAAGCTATGTGCATGCGTGGCTCAGACCTGCTTTTAAAGGAGTACCACACCACTTTAAACACATTCTGGGCACGGTGGTTGGTTCAGGGTGCCAATAAAGTGGTACCTCAGGTTAAGTACTTAATTCGTTTCGGAGGTTTGTTCTTAACCTGAAACTGTTCTTAACCTGAAGCACCACTTTAGCTAATGGGGCCTCTTGCTGGCGCCGTGCCGCCGGAGCATGATTTCTGTTCTCATCCTGAAGCAAAGTTCTTAACCCGAGGTACTATTTCTGGGTTAGCAGAGTCTGCGACCTGAAGCATATGTAACCTGAAGCGTATGTAACCTGAGGTACCACTGTAGTTGTTAGGAGAACCTCTGTTCCCCCTCACAGAGCTGCAATTCCCAGAAGGGTTTAGCAAGCAAGCGATCCTTCTTCCAGGGAACTCTAGGAATGGTAGCAGAACAGGAGTTGCATAACAGCTCTCTGCACCTTCTTTAGTGGGAAACCATGACTGTACAAAGAGGTATGATACTGCTTTAAATCCATGGTGTAGATGAGGCCTGCTTCATATCTCTAGGTTTTTGCTTGTGGTCACAAGCAGCATATACACCTGTAGTACCTGCAGTGCAGGGGGTTGGACTCGATGACCACTTGCATCTCTTCCAACTCTGCAATTCTATGATTCTGTGGTTCTGTGCTAACTGGCCCCCATCAATCACTGGTCTCTTGAACATCACTGTCCTTTAAAACATTAAAAGAAATATTTAAGAATGGGGAAAAGACTCTTCAAAAGTCACAAACTTCCCTAATCTGTTGCCCACTACCCTCTTTTTTGTACTCTCTTTCTCTCTCTACATATATATTTTCAAAAACAGGTATTTATAATTTCCATTTTTCACACAGTCCAGAGTCTCTTTTCTTCTCCTTCCCAGCACCAGTCCTCACTTTTGGCCTTAATCCCCCGAGATCAGAGAGTTTAACCTTTAGGGAGTGGGGGTGGGGGGGGAGAGAATCTGCACTTCCCTCCATGTTGCTTGTAGGAAACCACTGTGGGGAGGGGGGGTGAAATACCTCAAAATCCAGGGGTTTATTTCCAGTGGGCTCCCTATGGAGTTTGAGGCTTCGGGGCTGAGATTTATTTGGCAGGCTGCACATCAAGCAGAATTCAATAGTAATAACCTATATTAAAAATGTGCTGTTCTACCCCTGTGTCCCTAATGTTTTGTTGTCGTTACGGTAGACCTAGGGTGCCCCTTATTTCACTCTCTTTTCTGGATTGCAAAAAAGCCCCCCCCCCAAAAAAGATTACTCCTTCTAGCCCCCCAGCTGCTTTTTTTGTAGCTGGAACAATAAGGGAACCTTAGGAAGAGCGAAATTGGAAATGGGGGGACGCGCCCCCCCAAAAAGCCGCTAACCAATGCCAACACCGAACACACTTTCTAATCAGCACAGCTCAAAGTTCATAAAGTCCACCAAAGGGGCTTTAAAAGACCTTGATGTTGCCTCTGTTGGCTCTCGTTGACTTTTACTGAATAGAAAGGAAAGGGGGTTCAGGGAGGTAAGTGAGGGAACCACCACTTGATGCCCCAATGTGAAGCCCACAAGTGGGACATGAATGCAACAGCAAATTTCAGGAAAATTAACTACGAACCCCAAAATTTGGGATCCTATCCAAACCTGTGCCAAAGTCTTGCAGTTTTGTTGCAGCATTAACCCTGCATTTTGCAGCGCCCTAGGAAATGAGCAATTGATAGGGTTTGTTTATAACATTAGCTACGAACCCCCAAATTTGAGATCCCTTCCACAGTGGTGCCAGACTGTTGCAGTTGTTTTGCAGCGAAAACCTTGCGTTTTGCGGTGCCCCACAAACTGAGCGATTGATACACCGAACATGGCGTTCGTACCGCAACTCTCTCCTCTTGCAGTTTCCAGCAACTGGTATTCGTTGGCAGAAAGATTGTGGAGGCAGAGCTAAACACCTTGCAGCCGGTAGCCATTCATAGCCGCCTCCACAGTGGATTTCTCCAATCCATCAGTTTCTTGGTTTGCTGAGCTCACCCAAGCTTCTAGGACAGGGGTCAGCAAACTGACCATGCCTCGGGCCGGTGTCTCCAGCACCAATCGCATGGAGTGCCAGAGGGCAGGGCAGCGCGTGCCCATATGCATGCGCACACACTATTTCCGGCGCACTTCCGGGTCGGAGGAGCACTGGAAATAGCTTGTGTGCATGTGCATGGGCCTCCTCCGACCCGGATGTGCACCGGAAATAACGCTTGCGCATGTTCACAAGCTATTTCCGGTGCTCCTCCGACCTAGAAGTGGGCAGCCGCGCAGCGCAGCGCCGGTGGCAGCGGGTGGCGGGGGTCACCGTGGGCTGGATAAACAAGTCCCGCGGGCCTTAGTTTGGGGACCCCTGTTCTAGGAGGATAACTGGAGTGGCCCTCCAGATGTGCTGCAATGCTATTAATCATTGCTGACCATTGGCTCCATTGACACTGGAAGGCCACAGGTTCCTTATCCCTGATCTTGGCCACAGTGAAGGGGCGTGTCATTGTCAATAGGCAGGGAATTCCAAAGTGCAGGTGTTGGCTGCAATCCTGTACACACCTGCTTGGGAGTGAGCCCCCCAGGAAACTTACTTCGGATTGAGCATTCCTGCATGGGATTGTGCTCTCAGGGTATCGCCTGGGTGACTGGCTGAGACATAGGCTATGTACACACCATACATTCCCCCACCCCATCACCCCCCGCTGCCCCAAGAATCCGGGGAACTGCAGTTTTTAAGGGTAGTGGGAACTGCACCTCTGTGAGGAGGAAACTACAGGTTTCTTTTTTCTTTTTAATAAATAATTTTTTATTAGTTTTTACACATATTTTCCAGCATGACATCCTTTTAAGCATCATTTCGAATTTTTTGGGCTATCACCGCCTGGGACTTCAACCTCGACCAATGGTTGCCAATGGTTTTCTAAAGTCTTTCTAATTATGCATTTTGTTACTGTAGTTATGGCTATAAACTCAAATTTCCAATACTTCTATTCTTAATTCTCTTCACGGTAATTTATAAATTACTCCTTACAAAACTTCTTTTAACCCAACAAGCGATGTCAATGGATTACAATTACTTTCCAGATATGTCAAAAACTTCTTCCATTCCTTTAGGAAAGTCTGGCCCTGCTGCTTCCGAATTCTCCCTGTTAGTCTCGCCATCTCGGCATAGTTCATCAGTTTCTCTTGCCATTCTTCTTTCGTTGGTATTTCTTCTTGTTTCCCTCTTTGGGCTAATAGTATCCTTGCTGCAGTTATCGCATATAAAAACAGTTTTTTTTAATCATTCTTACGAATTTCTGTACCCACAATACCCAATAGAAGGGCTTCTGGTTTTTTAACAAATGTATATTTCAACATTTTTTCCCCATCTCATTATAAATCATTTCCCAGAAGTCCTACACTTCCCAGGTTTCTTGGCTGGGGTGTGTGTGTGGAGCTGTGTGCTTTAGATGTATGCTGGATGTGCTTCAAATACATGGTGTGTCTCTACCAAAGTGTGTTGTATTTTAGGGATCTGTCCATGTTAAAGTCCTGGAATCCAGTTGGCAAAGGGCTAAATAAAATAAGCTAACGATGCACACACTGCAATTTTGTTCCTTACCCCTTACTCATGTGCCTTCCCCTTAAACTGACCACCTTACATGATTTAACTTAAACAAATAAATGCCGAAAGGTCACAGAATTGTAGAGTTGGACCCAACTGCTCCATCAACATCTATTGTTAAATGAGAGTTTTCACTGCATAGGGGCCAATTGCTGCCACCCCCAATGCCTTAGCTGAGTAATGATTCTCCCCTCCAATTGATTTAATTATCTGACCCCAAGTGCCATTTTAATACCAACTTTCTGAGTTCATATTAGGGGGTGAGTGTGTCACGGGTGGGAGGAGACTTTCTCTTTACAGTGGTACCTTGGTTCCCAAACGGCTTAGTTGCTGAACAAATCGGCTCCCAAACACCGCAAACCAGTAAGTAAGTGTTCCAGTTTGTGGGTGTTTTTCGGAAGCCGAACGTCCGTCGCTGCTTCCGATTGAATGCAAGAAGCTCCTGCAGCCAATCGGAAGCCACCATGCCTTGGTTTTCGAACGGTTTTGGGAGTCGAACAGACTCCCGGAATGGATTAAGTTAGAGAACCAAGGTACTGCTGTATTGTGGAAGAGCACATGGGTATGCAGAGTAGCCCCCAATAATAATAATAATATTATAACAATAATTTATTATTTGTACCCCGCCCATCTGGCTGGGTTTCCCCAGCCACTCTGGGCGGCTTCCAACAAAGATGAAAAATACATTAAAATGTCATACATTAAAAACTTCCCTGAACAGGGCTGCCTTCATATGTCTTCTAAAAGTCAGATAGTTGTTTATTACCTTGACATCTGATGGGAGGGTGTTCCACAGAAGAAGAAGAAGAGAGAAGAGTTTGGATTTGATATCCCGCCTTTCACTCCCCTTCAGGAGTCTCAAAGCGGCTAACATTCTCCTTTCCCTTCCTCCCCCACAACAAACACTCTGTGAGGTGAGTGGGGCTGAGAGACTTCAAAGAAGTGTGACTAGCCCAAGGTCACCCAGCAGCTGCATGTGGAGGAGCGGAGATGCGAACCCGGTTCCCCAGATTAGGAGACTACCGCTCTTAACCACTACACCACACAGGGTGTTCCACAGGCGCCACTACCGAGAAGGCCCTCTGCCTGGTTCCCTGTAACCTCACTTCTCGCAGGGAGGGAACCGCCAGAAGGCCCTCGGCGCTGGACCTCAGCGTCCGGGCAGAAAGATGGGAGTGGAGACGCTCCTTCAGATATACTGGGCCGAGACCATTTAGGGCAGCATGGTGTAGTGGTTAGCGTGTCAGGTTAGGACCTGGCATACACCCAGGTCCAAGTCCCCACTTGGCACATGAGGTGATCTTGTGGGCCACAGCCTCACCTACCTCGCAGGGTTGTTGTGAGGATTAAACCAGGAGTGGAAGAACCACACATGCTGTCTTGAGCTGCTTGGATGAAGAGGTGGGAAATGAATGCAATAAACGGATGAAAAGGGGAAAAGGTAGTTGTGTGTGCATGTGTGGATGCACAGAATATCCATGCTTGGATCCTTTACCTCCTTCAAAGCACATAGGGAGAGATCTCTTTTTGCTCTGTCTGCAGCTGAAATATGGGGGAGCTGAGGTTTTGAGGCTAGCAACGATCAGATCCTATTCCCCCCCCCCTCGCCCTGGCATGGCCAAGATGAGCCTGGATTCGAGCAGCCAAAACCCCAAGACAGAACGCTCAATTAAGTCTGTGTTTCGGCAAAGCTGTCAGTGTATTTTGGATGGGTCGCCCTAATGGATTTGACTCGGAAATCTCAACCAGCTCAGTTTTTTCCTCTTTTAAAACAAACTCATTAAACTTGTCAACACTCATTAGGGCCTTCAAGCACTGAACCAGAGTCACTGGGGGAATCGCTCGGCCAGCTCAGGAAGTGGGAAAGCCAATGTTGAAGATCTGGGTTTTGTTTTGTTTTTTTAAAAAGTGCAAAAATAATAATTGCTGTGGATTTGGTGGGGCGGTGAATTAAAAGGGGGGGGTTATAGATGAGAAAGAGAGAGAAAAAAATGTGGGTTTGATAGGGCAGTGGATAAAAGGAGAAGTTTTTAAAAGTAGATCATAGAATTGTAGAGTTGGAAGGGACCATGATAGATACGAGGAAGGTTGATTAAATAGAGTACACCAGGTTGCAAATTCATTTCAACTATGGATGGGAGAGATATTCAGCTCAGCTCACAGTTTAAGGTGAACCTAACTAATTTTCCTGAAACAACTCCCCCAAACTGAAACACAGCTGTCCTTTGAAATTTGTACTTTCCCGGATTCAGGGAACTTCCCTGCTCTCCAGCTTGGCGATGTGTGCAAAGATTGCCTTTTTAAATGTGCATTAGATTTGGGGAATTTGCTTTACAAAAAAAGGAAATAGAAAAAAAGCATATTAGGGCAAAATTTCAATCCAAAATGTGTATGTTAGGAAGTTTGCAGCAAAATACTGATGAATTTTCAGGGGGGCTTTGCTTAATTAAAAACAAACAAACAAACAAACAAACAAACTGATGAACGGTGGATAGTACCTAGGCTTGGAAAATTGAGAAAATGAAAACAAGCAAATTGTACAGATTTGCCCAACTCTAAATCCAGGGTGCCTAAATAACTTCTGACACCACTGCAGCCTCGTCTTGTTCCTTAAAGTCAGGGTTCCCTACTGACCTGGGACAAAACTCTCTAGGTTAAGGCCTATTCATTTCCTTGAATCTATTCTGAATAAAGCTTAGGAGCAGAAGAGGCTGGTTTATAGTGAGACCACTGGTCCATCTAACTCAATGCTGTATGCACTGACTGGCAGAGGCTCTCCAGGGGTTTTGGACACAGAGTTTCTCCCAGCTTGACCTGGAGATTCAGCTGGGGACAGATCCTGCGATGTTCAGAGCATCCTTTAACCTTAGCTGGAGGCAACACTTTGTGTTTATATATATCTCTGGACACCTCTCTTAAGTCAACAGAACAGCAATGTTTGGGTATGGGTTTTTACAGTAGAGAGATGTTTCTATTTATGATCAGTTTGCCACATCCACCATCTCAGCACTGACCCTGTCATGGAGCAACGTGGGGGTCACCTGCTTCAGATGAGTGTGGGCAGGCAGAAACCGTCACCTGGCTTTCTGAGAAAAACTTCTGGCCTTAACAGAGGCAAAGGTGCCATCTCTGGGGTCAGCAATGTGACGGAGAACATTTCGACCAGTTCTCCTGTTGTTGATATGGCCACAGGGGTTGGGGGCAGACTTTCTGAGACCCCTCCTAATCTCAAAAAGCTTGGACTGTTTCCCCGCACGAATCCTTTCCCGCTTGCCAAGTTGGAGCGCAGAGGCCATTGTTGGCTCAAACACACGATCGGTTTTGAAAGCGATTCTCCTTTTAAACTTCCACACATGCTGGCACTCAGAGTGCAAAGGGACTTCGTCGTTGCCACTTTTGCAGGAAGCTTGCAGAACCTCCCCTCCTTTGAAACGGACAGAATCTGAGCCCAGGACACGCTTCACCCACTGAGTTGAATTGTGTGCATTCCAGGGATGCTATTATTTTTTATTGCTTTTATTAGTTATTAAATTTCTATAGTGCCCTTCATCTGAAGATCATAGGGCGGTTCACAATATAAAAACACAAAAATACACAACATAGTAACAAACAACGGCAATACAGTTTAAAAGGCTGTAATAGATTGTTTAATTAGTCAAAGGCCTGAGAAAAGAGGAATGTTTTTGCCTGGCGCCTAAATATATGTAACAAAGGCTATTGGATCTGTGCTGTTTTGTTGCCCGTTCTGTTAGTTTTCACAAGTGACGTGAAAGGCTTTGAACCTAAGAGTAGTTCTTTGGGGAGTTTAGCCAAAATCCGTAGGATTTACTTCGTCGCAGTCATTATTTTTAGCACTGAGGGAGGATTGGTCTGGAATTTTCCACTTGCGTTACCAGGGGAGAGAATGCCAGTGGACCAGACCTATGAAGACATTGCTCTTGTTTTGCTTTGTTCAAATAATTTGTTCAAATTACAGAGAAGAAAATACCTTGCAAGGTTGAAACGTTGCGTACGAAAACAGCCCCAGAATGCAAAGTAGAGAAATATATATTTTTATAAGAGTCATGTTGGTGACTCTCCCCCCCCCCGGCTAGATATGAATGATAAATGTTTAGTTATCTTTCCTCCCCCCCCCCCCCCCCCGAATGCACTGAAGAAAAATAGAGGAGTAGGCTGAGCTTGAGGAAAGACAGTCGAGAAAAAGTTGATAGCTTGAGTAATTTTGCCTGCCTTTGTAAAACAAAAACACCTTCCTGAATCTGTTTTGAGCTACGATTCCCACCCCTGCTTTTGAATCATATTGGATTTATTTATTTTTAGTTAAAACCGCCTTTTGGATTTGGAAAAAAAGAGAGGTCGATTCCACTGGTTCCATCCTTTGACGGTGAAAAGTTTGCGCTTCAGTTAGGAGTAGACCTCTTCCTTTCGTCTTTTCATTTTTTTTTAAGGGGTTTCAGTGGCTTTTCAAGTCCTGAATCTCTTCTTATAGAAATCCTTCCTCTGTCCTCCTCCTCTTCTCCCCCCCACTTCAAAAAAAGGGGGGAACTAAAAAAAAAATAAACCACCAAAAAAAACCCCCAGCCCTTCTGTTCATCCCTGACAATGAGAGCATCAGCTATTCAACTGGATTGATTAACTCTCCGAAAAAGTTTATTAAGAGGGGCGAAGACAAAGGCTGTAAAGGCTGGGCTGCAATGGGCCTGTCGGTTTTATAGACTAGGCTCCCATTGTCTCGCTTAAAGGGGGATGCCTGACTAGTTTTCAATGGGGGGTTTCTTTGGAGTGACGACTGCGGGCTTCAGACAACAGTGTGTTAAAAGCGGGGAGTGTCATTTTCTCTCTTTCTCTCCCCCGCTCCTCTCCAGACCCCAAAGGCTCTGTTCTCTCTTTCGTCCGCCCCCCCCCCTGCCCTTTTTGCATTAATGTACATCTGCAAGGGAAGAGAGAATAAACGGCGTTTTCCTTCACCGTGTTTTCCACCCCCGGCTCCACCCTCTTCAACATGCTCTCCCGCCCCCCCAAGGCAAAGTAGCTGCTACCATATGGTCCCCATCAGGCCCTGAAAATCCAACCAACAGAACAGATTCCACCCTTCTTCAGTGTGTGTTATGTGTAGTTTGTAGTTTGTTGGTTCCTGAGGCCTGTACCACCATTCCTAGATACTTGTAGTTTGTGACTTGTTCTAATTTATGGCTTTGGAGTTCCCAACTTCTAAGCTTTGGTTTTTCCCCAAAAGCAAGTATCTTGGTCTTTTGATAGTTGATTTTGAGACATTCAGATTCACAGTATGTTGCGAGCTTTCTTAGTGCTCTTTTGAGTCCAGTGGGGGTTCTGGATAGAATTACCGCATCATCGGCATATAGCAGGACCGAAATATGCCGATTTGCAAGCTTCGGCGGGTGGAGTTCTGAGTCATTGAGTGCAGATACTAAGTTATTTAGATAGAAATTAAATAGTAGCGGGGCCAATAGGCACCCTTGCCTGACTCCTTTGAAGGTTTTAATAGGGTCCGTTAGGTATCCTAGGCGGCTGCACCTGACTCTAAGAGCCGTGTTTGCATGCAGTGCCTGAATTAAGAGCAGGAGCCTTCTATCTATATTGGTACCCTGGAGTCTGTCCCAGAGTCTGGTTCTGGAGACTGTATCGAAGGCTGCTTTTAGGTCGACAAAGGCAGCGTATAGTGAGGCCTGCCCTCCTGATTCAGTGTGTGTTTGTAAAAAGAAATCAAAGATCGGTGGAGACGAGGGTTGCTAATCGGCGATTTGGTGTCTTTGTGGATATTTGATGGAGTTTGGGGCTGCATTCACGCAGCGGTTTGTTCCGTTTTCACAACTTTCCCTGGACTGTTCTGCACGATGTTTGAGCTCCCGCATGGTGGAAAAGTCGCTTCTGGAACTAGACTGGAATACAGCAGAAGTTGAGTACCGCACTCGTTTCTGCCTCCGCTCTGAAACAAACCACACACAGAATTGAGCACCAAACGTGGGCGATGATGTTCTGTTGTGTGGGTTTTATTTTGTGTGGAAGCTCAAATGCGAAAATTAATAGTCAGGGGAAAGTCAGGGAAACAGACTAAACAGCTCTGCTGAGGCAACCTGAGTTTAGTTCTCATTTCTGTGTTATGCTTGCAGAAAAAACTTTTGTGTTATGCTTCCAGGCAAAAATCCACTTGCAAATTACCGTATTTTTTGCTCTATAAGACTCACTTTTCCCTCCTAAAAAGTAAGGGGAAATATGTGTGCGTCTTATGGAGCGAATGCAGGCGGGAGGCTCTGCTCAGTGCTCCCTTTAAAGAGCCGCACACACACTCTGCACGCTCTTTAAAGGGAGCGTGGATCTTGGGGGAGCCTTAGCTGCACACAGCCTCTCCCAGGCAGGGGATGAAGGCTCCCCTTGCCCGGGAGCAGCTGCTTGCAGCTAAAGAAGAAGCCAGGACAGCGAACGAGATGCATCCTGCTGGCTGTCTTGGCTTCAGGGGTAGCCCCGCAAAGCCTCCTGAGTGAAGATGGAGGAGCGCTCCCTCTTAGTTCAGGATGCTTTGCGTTCCTTTTTTATTTCTTGTTTTCCTGCCCTAAAAACTAGGTGCGTGCAATCGTCCGGTGCGTCTAATAGAGCGAAAAATACGGTATATGGAAATGTGTGTTAAACTTGAGCTGTATTCCACTACGGTTCTGGAACTGGCTTTTGCATCGTATGAAAGCTCAACAGTTAAGGGGACGTCACGAAAATGAAGTCAACTGTCATGTCAGTGCAGCCTTAGACTTTAAAGTGTTGCTTTTCTCTCTGTGTGCAGTCGCTAGTCCCAGGTGTGCTTACTGAGAAGTAGGAAAGAGGGAAAGAATTTGGTCAGGTAAGGATCTGGATGTGGATCCACACACTTCCCGGAACAATAGACTTACTGAAAAGCAGCTGATCCTATTGAATTTTTCACTTTTCCGAATTTTGTGCTAAAGTTCTGCAAGCCGAAAAGGAGGAGGACAATTTCTGTTAGGGGAGAGCATGCATGAAAATGCATATATTGGGGGAAATAAGATGCAAGGAATATTAGGGAAAATGGCTTGCAGGAAATGTGCAAATGGACATGGAAATGCAAGCGAATTTTTTGTGAGTACATCTTCTTTATTTTCAAAGTAAACAGGTGTAGCAAACAGTTGAAATTGGAAAAAATGATAAATGGAGATGAACCAAAACCTTCAGGTTTTTGAAATGGGCAGGGAAGGAACCTGTTCTGAAATCCTGGAGAGTTGTTGCGGCATTGACACTACTGAACTAGATGGATGAAGGGATAAAGGCAGGTTCCTATGTTCCATCTCTTCTCAGAAGAAACATCCATTGATTCTGCTTCCAAGGAAGTATGTTCTGGATTGTTGCTGCGACCTGGGCCAATTTACTTGATGGTTAAACATGGGCTGCAGATGGAATGAGCCTGTTTTTTCAAGTTCAGTCAACATTCTTAACTGCGTAGGCTTTTTATAGTCAAGATAACTGGTTGTTAGGCATCACCTGGCAATCGCAATAATGCTACGTATTTTTGTGTTTTCCTATTGTAAAGCACCCTGTGACCCTCGGATGAAGTGAAGTAGAAATTAACAAATAATAAAAATATATAGTAATGCAACAGCCCTCTCCCTGGTTGTGATTCTCAGTACCCGGTATACTGCCTCCGACAAGGGAGGTAGAACATAGCCATTGTGGCTAATAGTCATGGGAAGCCTCATCCGCCAACCATTTGTCTAATGCCCTTCTGAAGACATCTTTGTTGGTGATGGCGATGCTAGGCCTCCAATGTCAGAGGTGGTGTGCCTCTGAAGACCACTTGCTGGACATTGCAGGTGTGCCCACGTCCAGCTTGCAGGCTTCCCAAGCTGGCCACAGTGAGAGCAGGACACTGGCCTTAGAGAGGTCATTGACCTGAGCCATCAAGCTCTTCTTATCTGTTCTCTTTTTGTAGATAGGTGGGAGGGAGGGTATGTTTCGGTGAGCCAAGCAAAGCAGGCACTGGCTTCTGGCGCTGATGCCCTGCCCCTCCTGGCCTCCTCCTTCCAGGGTGACTTCTGTCTTGATTCTTGACTCGCCCTCCGGTTTTCTCCTGGCTTGCCGCACAACCACTGAGATCGCCTGCAGGAGCGTCCCTGGTTGTTCCCCGAGTCGGCGCCTTTGACAGCAACAAGAAACTGAGATTTTGTGTCATTGGCCCAGTCTTGTGGGACTCTCTCTGCCAACAGAGATTCAGCAGGTGTCTTCTGGGCTAACTTTTAAATGCCTGCTGGAAACTTTTCTATTCTGCCAGACCACTCTTTCACAATGGTTAACTGACGTCTTATTTAAACCTTTTTTATGGTTTAATTGTGTGGTGTTTAGGTTTTTACTGCTGTAAAAACTCCTAGGCATCCCCCAACTTGCGGCCCTCCAGATGTTTTGGCCTACAACTCCCATGATCCCTAGCTCACAGGACCAGTAATCGGGGATGGTGGGAATTGTAGTCCAAAACATCTGGAGGGCTGAAGGTTGGGGGTGCCTGGCCTAGAAGCACGCACATGACTCAGCAGCATAAAAAAATATTTTTAAAATTTATTTATTTATAAATAAATAAAGCCGTTGAATTTGGGATTGAGGCAACCAGGATGTGGATCTTGGGGTGTTTTTTGTGCACGTTGAACCCTTTAAGCCTAACCCACCTTGTATTTAAGTCACACTTCTTTGAAGTCTCTCAGCCCCACTCACCTCACAGAGTGTTTGTTGTGGGGGAAGAAGGGAAAGGAGAATGTTAGCCGCTTTGAGACTCCCTAGGGTAGTGATAAAGCAGGATATCAAATCCAAACTCCTCCTCCTCCTCCCCTTCTTCTTCTTCTTCTTCTTCTTCTTCTTCTTCTTCTTTTTCTTCTTCTTCCTTGGCCTTTTGACCCCCCCCAGATAAACTTGGAAATATTTATGCAACTTGGAGCTCTTTTGAGGAGACGTTGTGAGGCACCTATGCAATGGACTCTTACAAGTGTACTGGGGGGGGGGTTTGCAAGAGGACGTTTTTGGGAGGGGACTTGTTTCCACAATGAGGAGTAGCTTTCTCATGAGTTGGAAGGCCATACCTCGGACCGAGAGACTTTCTCCTCTCCCAACGTCCAGAACAATCAGGCGGGCAGGGGGAGGGGGGAGGAGGAAGAGGAAGAGGAAGACAATTCACACATCCCTTCCTCCTCCGTAACCTTCTCTGTGGAACAGTAGCTATTTCATGGCTGACTAAAGTTGAACGTTCCTCAAGGGAGATCTTTGACATATGACCCTCGTAACCTGTACTTAGCACTTTAAAAAGCGACAAGTACCCCCAGAGAGATGACCTTAGCATGGGCTAAATTGCAGGGGCAAAAGGAGGCTATATATATTTTAAAGCGGTGCTGGCAAAGGGAGGGGGGGAGGGAAGGAAGGAGATTGAATGTAAAACCAGAAGCATTCCCAGCTTGGGGCACAACAGCTCAAATTAACTCGCCCAGTGGTATTCCCGAATAGCATTTAACATGCCTCCTGTGTGCGTCGGGAAGGGTCAAAGGGAGCACAGGCTTATGGCGGCGCCAAACTGCCTGGAGCAGTGAATAATCTTGCAGGGAGGGGCGGCACCCTGCCAAAACAGAGTCTGGGTACCTGGCTGTGTTTCGGGGGGGGGGGTTGAACCTGTCCACCATCAGAACTGCAGCCACAGATGAATCTGGTTTCCTTCAATCGTCCTCTTCCTCTCAGACCTATCAACTGCCAACAACCAACAAAAGTCACACCAGTGTGCTTTTCTTTATATTGTTTAGCGTGTTTTGGTTCAACCTTTGGGGCAGCTCAGTGGTAGATCATCGGCCTTGCATACAGAAGGTCCCAAGTTCAACCCCAAACTCTCCAGGAAGGGCTGGGAGAAAACCCCACACCCGCCAACATTTCCCTGATGAAAATAGGGACATCCTATTTGATAACAACGGGGCGCGGGTGGCGCTGTGGGTTAAACCACAGAGCCTAGGGCTTGCCGATCAGAAGGTTGGCGGTTCAAATCCCTGCAATGGGGTGAGCTCCCGTTGCTCAGTCCCTGCTCCTGCCACCCTAGCAGTTTGAAAGCATGAAGTGCAAGTAGATAAATAGGTACCACTCCGGCGGGAAGGTAAACGGCGTTTCCGTGCACTGCTCTGGTTCGCCAGAAGCGGCTTAGTCATGCTGGCCACATGACCCAGAAGCTGTACGCCGGCTCCCTCGGCCAGTAAAGCGAGATGAGCGCTGCAACCCCAGAGTTGTATGCGACTGGACCTAACAGTCAAGGGTCCCTTTACCTTTATTTGATAACAACAACTTTACTATTTATACCACACCCCTCTGAATGGGTTGCCCCAACTACTCTGGGTGGCTTCCAGCATGTATAAAAACATAATAAAACGTTTTATATATATATTAAAAAATTCCCTATACAGATGTTTTCCCCTCCCCCCATTTTTTCAGTAGCTCCAGTTGAGAGTGATAAGTGGTTTGTCTTTCTTTTTGGAACTCTTGCCAATCTGGGTGATCTCTTATCATCATATACATATATATACTCCCTATACAGGGCTGCTTTCAGATGGCTTGGGAGTTGGATAACTATATCCTCCAACGTTTCTCCAGTGAAAATAGGGACATCCTAAGGAAAAGCAGGACATTCTGGGATCAAATCAGAAAACGGGGCGGCTTCTGTAAATCCAGGACTGTCCCTGGGAAATAGGGGCACTTTGAGGGTCTGAAACCCTGCTTGAAAACTCTAGCGAGCTTCTGACAGTCAGTGGAAACAATACTCAGCTAAATGGACCAGTGGTCAGTAGAGGACAGCTTCCTGTGTTCCCCAACGCCCTTGAGGCTGTTTGCAAGCCCCCAGCGGAAAATGATGGTGAAGAAACACTACAAAGGTTTTCAAGTCATTTTGTTCATGCATTTATTTGTGTGTGTGTGTGTGTGCGTGCGTGCGCTTGCTTGTTTGTTGTTGTTTAGTCGTTTAGTTGTGTCCGACTCATCATGACCCCATGGACCAGAGCACGCCAGGCACTCCTGTCTTCCACTGCCTCCCGCAGTTTGGTCAAACTCATACTGGTAGCTTCGAAAACACTGTCCAACAGTCTCATCCTCTGTCATCCCCTTCTCCTTGTGCCCTCCATCTTTCCCAACATCAGGGTCTTTTCCAGGGAGTCTTCTCTTCTCATGATGTGGCCAAAGTATTGGAGCCTCAGCTTCAGGATCTGTCTTTCCAGTGAGCACTCAGGGCTGATTTCCTTCAGAATGGAGAGGTTTGATCTTCTTGCAGTCCGTGGGGCTCTCAAGAGTCTCCTCCAGCACCATAACTCAAAAGCATCAATTCTTCGGCGATCAGCCTTCTTTATGGTCCAGCTCTCACTTCTATACATCACTACTGGGAAAACCATAGCTTTAACTATACAGGCCTTTGTTGGCAAGGTGATGTCTCTGCTTTTTAAGATGCTGTCTGGGTTTATCATCACTTTTCTCCCAAGAAGCAGGCATCTTTTAATTTCGTGACTGCTGTCACCTTACTTGTTTACAAGGCAGAAATGGAGCTACCAGAAGCAGGGGCGGCTGAAGTGCTGTGCTGTTACTTCAAAGAGAGAGAAAACTGTTTTTGACCTAAGTGCATGAAGGTTAGGAGCCAAAAGGGTAATCTCTGGGATGGATGCAAGTTACTGTCCATAAACACTGCTGTAAAATTACTATATTCTCACCTCCTCCATTGAACCTCTCTGTTTTGCTGATGGTGCAGTTAATAGGAGTGTGTATCAGCCACAAGATTCCCGTTAAATCCGTAACTTTGGGAAACTAATCTCTCTTAGAGCCACTCTCTGTCTTTCCCATTCAACTTGTATTTGGCACCAAACTAGATCTGTTTAAAATGAAATACATCCCCCTGCTATATATTTTGAAAAATGGCTTGTTTGTTTACTGTGCATTTGGAAACCTCTTAAAAGATGGCAACTAAATTTTGCATGATGGTTTTCATCTGCCTTTGAATGCAGTTGTGCCATTTTGAATCAAGATAGCAGACTGAGACCTAAACTGCACTGATTTTCGCTACTTGTCCCTCAGATGAGCCTCCACACCTGAGGGCCGGAAAGTAGCCAATGTAACACCAATTTTTAAAAAGGGATTCGGGCTTGTTAGCTTAATGTCTCATGAGAAAACTGGTGGAAAGTATTGTTAAAGATAGAATATCCAAGCATATAGAAGAACAAGCCTTGCTCAAGCAAAGCTAGCATGGCTTCTGTGAGGGAAGGTCCTGTCTCACAAACGTATTAGAGTCATTTGAGAGTGTCAACAAGCATATACCATATTTTTTGCTCTATAAGATGCACCAGACCATAAGACGCACCTAGTTTTTGGAGGAGGAAAACAAGAAAAAAAATATTCTGAATCCCAGAAGCCAGAAAAGCAAGAGCAATCACTGCGCACCGAAAGCAGCGATCCCTCTTGCTGTTCTGGCTTCTGGGATAGCTGCGCAGCCTTCATTCGCTCCATAAGACGCACACACATTTCCCCTTACTTTTTAGGAGGGAAAAAGTGACTCTTATAGAGCAAAAAATATGGTAGATAGAGGAGGTCCAGCTGACATAGTGTACCTGGACTTTCAAAAAGCTTTTGAAAAGATACTTCACTGAAGACTCCTGAGAAAGTTGAGTAGACATGGAACAAGAGGTCAGGTCGGGAATTTGTTAAATAGCAGGAAGCAGAGAGCAGGAATAAATGTACCATTCTCCAAATGAAGATATGCATGTAGAAAGTGGATTTCCCCAAGGATCGGTGGGGGGAGCTGTTCTTTTTAACTTCCTCATAAAACATCTAGAGTTAGGGGTGAGCAGGGAGGTGGCCAACTTTGCTGATGACGCTAAATTGTCTAGGTTCATTAAAACAAAACAAGATTGTGAAGAGCTCCAAAAGGACGTCTTCGGAGGGAGTAATATGTGATAAAATTGCAAATGTAATTCAGTGTAGAGAAGTAAAGTGACACATGTTGGGGCAACAAATCTTAATTTCACATATATACTCATGGGGTCTGAACTGGCAGTGTCTGACCAGGAACGAGACCTTGGGGTCGTAGTAGTTGGCTCAGTGGAAATGTCAGGCTAGTGTGCGGCAACTGTGAAAAAGGCGAATTCCATGCTAGGGATCATTAGGAAAGGAACTGAAAATATAACTGCCAATATCATATTGCCATTATACAAATAGATGGTGTGACCATGTTTGGAATACTGTATACCAGTTTTGGCATAGAAACTGCTTTGGTTGTCCTGTATGATAACAGGGAAAAGGTGTTCCTGTTCATTCTTCTTGACCTCTTGGTGACCTTTGATACCATTGACCATTCTGGAGCAATTGACTGAGTTATGGGGGGTGGGGGTGGCACCACTTAGCAGTGGTCCTACTTGGATGGTTATTTCCAGAGGCTAAGGCTTGGAGAGTGCTCTTCGGCCCTGTGGAGCCTTCAACGTGGGGTTCCTCGGGGTTCAGTGTTGTTTAACATCTACATCAGCGGTTCTCAACCTGTGGGTCCCCAGATGTTGTTGGACTACAACTCCCATCATCCTTGAGCTCTGGCCTTGCTAGCTAGGGGTGATGGGAGTTGTAGTTCAACAACGTCTAGGGATCCACAGGTTGAGAAAGGCTGATCTACATGAAAATGCAGAGTGGGGTTATCCAGAGTTTGGGATCAGCAAGATTCTGACGACACACAGCGTACATTGTCAATAAGATGCTGGTATTGCACTCCCTCTGAAGAAGTGGGTATGTAGCTCGGGGTTTTTCTAAGGCTCAGGTGGCTTCAGTGGACCTGCATTGCAGGGGGTTAGACTAAATGACTCTTGGGGTCCCTTCCAACTCTACAATTCTATGATTCTGCAATGGCACCCTGGTTGTGGGATGTTTTCTCTAGGAAGGCTGGCCTGGCACTTTCATTACACACCTTTAGGATCCAAGTGAAAATGTTTCTCTATACAGTAACTAAGCATTTGGCTGATTAACGCTCTAGGGCAGGCATAGGCAAACTGTGGCCCTCCAGATGTTTGGGACTACAATTCCCATCATCCCTGACCACTGGTCCTGTTAGCTAGGGATGATGGGAATTGTAGTCCCAAACATCTGGAGGGCTGGAGTTTGCCTATGCCTGCTCTAGGGCCTTTTAAATGTGTTTGTGGGAGAGGGTTCTTGGTTTGTTTTGGTCCTTGTTTTATTCTGTCTTTGTGTTCTCGTTTTGCCTGCTTATGTTGGGAACCGCCCTGCGATCCCTGGATGAAGGGCGGTAGGCGACTCTGACGAATCTGTAAATAATAAAAACACGCTGCTCTGTCCGCCTCACCTCAGATAGGATATTGTAGAGTTGGAACAGTTTTTTTGGGGGGGGGAGGCAAGCAAAGAGATCAAGGGGGTGAAGCAACCATGAGGAAAGGTTGCAGCATTTGGAATGTTTTAGTTTGAGGGAAAGGGTGAGGAAGAGGGTGACATGATTTGTTGTTGTTGTTTAGTCGTTTAGTCGTGTCCAACTCTTCGTGACCCCATGGACCAGAGCACGCCAGGCACTCCTGTCTTCCACTGCCTCCTGCAGTTTGGTCAAACTCATGTTAGTAGCTTAGAGAACACTGTCCAACCATCTCGTCCTCTGTTGTCCCCTTCTCCTTATGCCCTCCATCTTTCCCAACATCAGGGTCTTTTCCAGGGAGTCTTCTCTTCTCATGAGGTGGCCAAATTATTGGAGCCTCAGCTTCAGGATCTGTCCTTCCATTGAGCACTCAGGGCTGATTTCCTTCAGAATGGATAGGTTTGATCTTCTTGCAGTCCATGGGACTCTCATGAGTCTCCTCCAGCACCATAATTCTAAAGCATCAATTCTTCGGCGATCAGCCTTCTTTATGGTCCAGCTGTCACTTCCATACATCACTACTGGGAAAACCATAGCTTTAACTATACGGACCTTTGTTGGCAGTGAATAAAATGATGTATGGCATGGGGAAAGCAGATAGAGGTGGTTGTTTTTTCTCTCCTTCTCTCATAACAATAGAATTCAGGGATGTCCAGAGAAGCTGAATGTTGGAAGAATCAGGACAGAGAAAAGAAAGCCCTTTGCACAGCACCTAGTTAAACTATGGGACTTGCTCTCACAAAGGCAGCAATAGCCTCTGCGATCTTCCGCTAACAAATACCACTTGCTGTAAATGGCAGAAAGGAGAGGGTTCCTTTGACACTCGGGTCTTCCTTGTGGGCTTCATATTGGGGCATCTGGTTGGCTGCTGGAAAAATAAGATGCTGGAGTAGGTGGGCTGTTGGCCTAGCACGCTCTTATCATGTTCTTAGATAACGCTAACACTCAACAGCATAGCTCCCTTGGTGTTAGAGCATGGTGCTGATAACACCAAGGTCACAAGTTCAATCCCCAGATGGGACAGCTGCATATTCCTGCATTGCAGGGTGGTTGGATTAGATCGGCATTTCCCAAACATGGGTCTCCAGCTGTTTTTCGACTACAGTTCCCATCATCCATGGCCACTGGTCCTGCAAGCTAGGGATGGTGGGAGTTGTGGTCCAAAGACAGCTAGAGACCCAAGTTTGGGAACCTTTGACTAGATCAGCCTTTCTCAACCTGTGGGTCCCCAGATGTTGTTGAACTACAACTCCCAACATCCCTGGCCAGCAAGGCCAAAGCTCAGGGATGATGGGAGTTGTAGTCCAACAACATCTGGGGACCCACAGGTTGAGAACCGCTGGACTAGATGATCCTCTGGGTCCCTTGCAACTCTACAATTCTAGAATGATAAGAATGACCCTAGCAATCCTATCATTTGAAAACGTTTTGGTCCTTAAAGGTGTTTTTTTTATTAAATACAACAACAACCTCATACATTGATTTTTGCCACCCTAACAACCCCAAAGTCTCATTTTTTAAACCATATAATACATTCTGGCCTGGAATACATTTCTCCCCTTTCTTCAGACCAGAGGCACCCCACAGCTGGGTCCTCCTGACTTCAAGGCAGAGATCAACCCAATATTACCTCAATTAATTAACTGCAAAGACAAAGGGCTTTTGAGGCCTCCTCTCTCTTAGCCGAGAAGGGGGTCTTTGTACCCTAAACTCACTGAATGGCGGGGCGGCAGGGGTGGGGAGGCCAGCAAAAGATCCTCAGGGGAAAAGTTAAGTGGCATTTTCGATACTTGGTTTCTGGAGCTATTTATATCTTTGTGTTTCTAGTTCCAACTTTGAAACTCAGCTGGGGACATTATGACGAAACGGGGGGGGGGGCAGCTTCTCTCTCAGCCTTCGCAGCTGAAATCAAAGCAAATCCCCATCTCAAAGTGGGGGCAGACTTTGCTTCATAACTTTTTTTTTTCATGTCGTGCAGTGTTTTTTGAAGCTTTTCAGGTTAAATATAACCCATCTTGGCTTTGATGAGGAGGGGAGGGTTGTTTTTGCGTGCGTGTTTTTTTTTCAGACTGCTGCAAAAAGCTACAGGCTAAATCAGTCAACCAAATGAAAAGTTTGGGAGACTTTTGCCGAACAATAGAGGCTTTTGAATTGTGTTGCTCTTTGGATGCAACAGAGTTTCTTTGGCTTTTTCCTTTTCCACTTGCTTCGGTGACTCTTAGATACATCCCTGCATTGTGAAATACAGAAAGGTAGGCAGCTGGTCATATAACCAAGTCAGGCGGTTGGTCTGTCTAGCTCAGTGCTGCCTACACTGACTGGCAGCAGCTCTCCAGTGTTTCAGGAGGGGAGTTTTTCGTGCCCTACCTGGAGATGCTGCTGGGGATGGAACCTGGGACCTTCTGCATACAGAAAAGATGCTCCCCCCTTTGTAGAGATGCCTTGTAATTAATAATAATCATAATAATCATAATAATAATAACTTATACCCCGCCCATCTGGATGGGTTTCCCCAGCCATTCTGGATGGCTTCCAAGAATATTAAAACACAATAAACATTAAAAGCTTCCCTAACTAGGGCTGCCTTCAGATGTCTTCTAAAAGTCTGGTAGTTGTTTATCTCTTTGACATCTGATGGGAGGGCGTTCCACAGGGAGGGCGCCACCACTGAGAAGGCCCTCTGCCTGGTTCCCTGTAACTTGGCTTCTCGCAGTGAGGGAACCACCAGAAGGCCCTCAGTGCTGGACCTCAGTGTCCAGGCAGAATGATGGGGGTGGAGATGCTCCTTCAGGTATACTGGGCTGAGGCTGTTTAGGGCTTTCAAGGTCAGCACCAACACTTTGAATTGTGCTTGAAAACGTACTGGGAGCCAGTGTAGATCTTTCAAGACCAGTGTTATATGGTCTCGGCAGCTGCTCCCAGTCACCAGTCTAGCTGCCGCATTGTAGAGATGCAGTCGTGAATGGCGTCCCTTACCTTGAACATCTGCTTGACCTTCTGCCAGAGTAGGTTGATGTTCAGTTTATGTATCAGCTGGAGCACCTTGCTGATGCTCAGGCTGCCACCGCCATTCTTGTCCTCTTCGTCAAAGGTTTGTTTCAACCACATTTAGCAGGAGTCAAGAAAAAGAGGAGAGATAACTGCCAGGGCAAGCAAAGAGAAGATTCTGAATGGAATGAAGGCTGCTTCCCTGGGACTACAGCAATCAAGGGATTCAAAAACCACAGAACACTTAATCAGGAAGAAACAAAATTGTGGAAGGCCATCTGATCAAGCTTTCTGCCACAAGATGGGATCACCCATTCAGTGGGCAGAACAAGCAGTGTGTGCAATACAAAATTCATAAAATGCTCCTCCAACAATACAACGGGCAGTGGCCAGTGTTAGTCCCACTCAGAGGAGACTCGCTGAAATTAGCATAAATGGCTAACTTAGGTCCGTTCATGTCAATGGCTCTACTGAACCATGTGGGAAGAAGACTACAGTTTCTGCAGGCATGGGACTACAAAACCCCTGGTGCAATGCAATTGCGAGGAAAAATCAGAAGGAAATATTAGGCGTGATCTCCAGAGCTGGGGTAACACTCCAGAGGCCCATAGGCAGCATGGGATATTGATGGATGTCTTCATGCCAGATTTGCTTCAAATAGTTGCATCCAATGTTAATCCTATCCCAGATACTACGCTTACATTTATTAATTTTGATGAGTCTATTCTGAGCAAAACCTTGGGTACAGGCATAGGGAATATAGACCACAGAATCATAATGAGTTGTGGAATCACATGACTGCTTAGTCTATAGCAGGAATGTGGCTTGTTCGTAATTCCTGAGTGCAGCACTCTGCGGAGTTGCCAAATTTGTGCCGTGCAAGATTTATTCTGAGTTAATTTATTGACTGCACCTGCGTGGTCCATGAAGCTAGCATAGCTAAGCAGCCAAAGTCAGGTGGCACATGCCATCTTTGGGAACACTCAGGTGTCCCTTCCTTTAACCATTTAGTTTCTCTTCATCTGTCTAGCGGGGTTGCTAGGAAAGTAGACCTGACAGCAATCTCCGAGCAGAGCAGGTTACATTGAAAGGTGATGGACCCTCCCTGTTGTCAGTTTTTAAACAAAGACTGGATGTCCATCTTCCAGGGAGTCTTCAGATGTGACCCCTGCATTGTAGATGACTCCTGTGATCCCTTCAAACTCTTCAATTCTAAGTTGACATTTTTGCTTGTTTAAAATTACAGTGGTACTTCGGGTTAAGTACTTAATTTGTTCCGGAGGTCCGTTCTTAACCTGAAACTGTTCTTAACCTGAAGCACCACTTTAGCTAATGGGGCCTCTTGCTGCCGCCGTGCCGCCGGAGCACGATTTCTGTTCTCATCCTGAAGCAATGTTCTTAACCCGAGGTACTATTTCTGGGTTAGCGGAGTCTGTAACCTGAAGCGTATGTAACCTGAAGTGTATGTAACCCGAGGTACCACTGTATATTGTCGAATTTAGTGTGTGACCCGCCCTGGGAAGCCTATAATTCCAAATGAACCAAGGCTAGTTTGCAAGGCAGAACGGGGAGGGCCCTACGTCAAGCCAGTCAAAATGTGAGTCAGGACTGATCCTAACGCTACAGAAAGTACTAGGCATGTTTATTGCCCTGAGGGCTTTGCTGAGACCAAAAAACTTTAGTCTGGAGCTTACTTAATAGGGAGTAGAATGGAGGCTGGGGGGGGGGGGTGGGCAAGGAGAGAGAGCTGAGCTTTCTTCCTTTTTTAAAGGATCTCCTCTTTATTGCTTAAGCCACCTGGCCCTCTCTTTTTCCCATCAGGCTCCACTTAAGCTGATGTACCTTTTAAATGTGGTGGTGGTGGGGATAATCTAGGGGGTGGGGGCCCCCCTCCGAACCCTTTAGATATGGAAATGTCAGCCAGTTGTTTATAATTTTCTACCCTCCCTGTAACGTGAACCTGATGGAGCAAACAAAGGTTCTGAGGATCTGCTTGTTCCCTACCTTCGGAAATTTTGGAGCAGGTCCAGAACTCTTGTAACCAAGCAGTTTTGTTCTTTAAGCAAAGGGGAGCTGAAAGGAATAGAAGGGTTTTTAATAAAAAATAAAAAATTAAGCAGGCCATTCTTTTCCCTCTCTTAGTCTCCCAGTTTGGAAATAGTATCTCTATGGCTGGATCAGGCCAGTGGTCCATCTAGTCCTTCACCCTGTTCTCACGATGGCCAACTAGATGCCCATTATTGGAAACCCTCAAGCAGATCCTGAACACAAGAGCAATTTCCCCTCCTGCTTTTCCCCT
The DNA here is from genome assembly GCF_964106645.2 of Podarcis pityusensis. Taxonomy (NCBI): domain Eukaryota; kingdom Metazoa; phylum Chordata; class Lepidosauria; order Squamata; family Lacertidae; genus Podarcis; species Podarcis pityusensis. The sequence goes on from NC_138033.1 coordinate 77,838,723, forward strand.
GCAGCAACTGATATTCAGAAGCATTGTTGCCTTGACTGCGGAAGTAGAACACAGTCATAAAGGCTAGTAGCTTTCGGTAGCCCTCTCCTCCCTGTATAAGTGTAATCTGCTTTAAAATCTATCTGGGTTGGTGGACACCAGTGTCTTCTGTAGGCGCAAGCTCCACAGTTTAACTATATACACTGCTTCTATTTTCAGACACCCACCGGTAGTTTGTATATATATATATATTTATTTTCGGGAGATCAGCCAACCCACTCGGCAAATGTACAGATATGGTATTTTTCGCTCTATAAGATGTACCAGACCATAAGACGCACCTAGTTTTTGGAGGAGGAAAACAAGAAAAAAAATATTCTGAATCTCAGAAGCCGGAACAGCAAGAGGGATCACTGCGCAGCGAAAGCTTTTTAGGAGGGAAAAAGTGAGTCTTATAGAGCAAAAAATACGGTAATTGCAATTTGCACAGCGTGGTTCTAAAGGTGTTGAATGAAATAGTTCGGCCAGACTGGTAAAACGGGAATGGAAAACTGTGATGATAAAATAATAGAACTGCAAAGTTGGAAAGGACACAAAGGGTCATCTTGGCAGTCCAACCCCCTGCAACGCAGGAATCACAGCTGAAGAATCCCCTGCAAATGACCACCTAACCTCTGTTTTAAAAGCCTGCAAGGAAGGAGAGTCCATCTCCTTCCATAGGAGTCCATTCCACGGTCAAGCAGCTTTCCCCATCAGAAAGTTCTTCCTAAGGTTTAGCCAGAATCTCCTTTCTCGTAATTTGAATCCAGGTCCTTCCTTCCAGGGCAGCAGAAAACTAATTTGCTTCTAACCCTACTGCCCCATTTAAAGATGGGCAGTAGAGATAAGGAATCAACCCATTTCATTTTCTCTTTCCTTCCAATCTTCCATATCAGCTTGCAATCCAAAACAAAGTGCAACTCTGACCGTCACTTTCCTTTACTGCCCCAAGCTACCTCAGTCACAAACCCCATCTTCCTTTAATGCAGGACTGCAGAACCTGTGGCCTGACAGATGTTGCTGGACTCCATATCCCTTCATCCCTGACAATGAGCTGGGATTGCTGGGAGTTCGAGTCTAACGATACCCAGAGCGCAATGCACTGGCTACCCCTGGCATAAGCAGTATTGAACAAGATGGTCTATTGTTTTAGCTCCGCAGAAGGCTGTTTGTTGCTATCTGGGCCTCTGATCTGATATTGGACGACTCTCCTGGGTCGTCCTCCCTGAGGAAGTCCCTTCTTAATCCACCACTCTCCTGCAAACCCCCAGTCCTCTCAGGCCCTCTCCTTTCCTCGCCCTCCTCTTCTGTTTGGCAAAGTTTGAGCGCGGCACGAAAGCTCACCGCACGAATGTGTCAGCACGACTTAATATGTAGCACTAATTAAGAAATAAAGTCTCCTGGCCGGTTCCACGGCAATCATTTAGCCGAGTTTACTAACCACGCTCGGCTGCTTCAAAAATCGTCATTAGCCCACGCTACTTACGGGCATAAAATTTCTCGTTTTCTGCTTTTCATCGGCCTCGCCCTGGAATCTTGGTTTTGCTTTATTTATAAATTTGCACTCAAACAATGGCCATAAACCCATTCCCAGAGTGTTACAAATCAGAAATTTGTCCGCGTTCCCCCCCTCCCCACCTTCCAGGGTGAGGCTCCCTTTCTGCTTTGGGAACGGCAGCGTCCGTCGCCAGCTGGGGGGGGTGGGAGAAAGGGGGGAGCTTGGGGGTGGGGTTGTGCTGGAGATTGATTGGGGTGGAGGTTGGCGAGCGTTGAGAGAGAGAGAGAGAAGACACTGCAGGCATGAAAAGACAGTCTGTGGTGACGGGGGGCTGCTTTTGTACAGAGGGACTCAACTGGACATTGGGGGCAAGGACGGGCGGGGAAGGAAGAGGCATATGGGCCAAGCCATTCTCTGCAACTCCAGGAATAAGCGAAATCACAGAGTTGCGGATCTGTCTGCCATTCTTTTGCATCACTCTCAATTCTGCCTGAAACTGCAGTTAGGCTGCAATACAGTGGTACCACGGGTTAAGTACGTAATTCCTTCCGGAGGTCTGTTCTTAACCTGAAACCATTCTTAACCTGAAGCACCACTTTAGCTAATGGGGCCTCCTGCTGCTGCCGCTCCACCACTGCACAATTTCTGTTCTCATCCTGAAGTTCTTAACCCAAGGTACTATTTCTGGGTGAGTCTGTAACCTGAAGCGTCTGTAACCCGAGGTAACACTGTGCTGCCCTATACCCGCAGGTCTCAGGGCAGTTATATGTAGGTTGCATCCAGTGCTAGACCTACTCAGTGTAGACCCCATTAAGTTGAATGCAATGACTAACTTTGGTTCATTTATTTCAGTGGGTCTGCGGTATGTTAAACCTCTTTAGTTTTTCTCGATACCGTGGTACCTCTGGTTAAGTACTTAATTTGTTCCGGAGGTCCGTTCTTAACCTGAAGCACCACTTTAGCTAATGGGGCCTCCTGCTGCTGCCGCTGCACCACCAGAGCACGAGTTCTGTTCTCATCCTGAAGCAAAGTTCTTAACCCGAGGTACTATTTCTGGGTTAGCAGAGTCTGTAACCTGAAGTGTATGTAACCTGAAGCGTATGTAACCCGAGGTACCACTGTAGATGCTTCCTTTGCCCACTAAGCAAGGTTTGTTCTCAGCCCCTGAATAGTTAGAAAGGGGCCACGATGACAAATCGGACCACCACTAATGTTCCTCTACTTGGGGGTAAGCAGATAAGGAGAGTCCTGCTGGATCAGGCCAATGGCCCATCTAGTCCAGCATCCTGTTCTCACAGTGGCCAACCAGATGCCCATCGTGGGAAAGCCACAAGCAGGATTCGAGCACAAGACCAAACTCTCCCCTCCTGTTGTTCCCAGCAGCGGGTGTGTAAAAGCATTCTTGCCTCCAACCATAGAGGCAACGCATAGCCATGTTGACTAGTGTAGCCATCAATAGACCTCTCCTCCGTCCAAGTTGATGGCCATCACTGGCTCCAGTGGGAGCACGTTCCATAGTTAAGCGCTGCATAAAGAAGGGATTTATGTGAGAAATTTCGATTCAGTTTGTATTTAATCAGAACCTCCTGAATTTGCCTTCCCCGAAACTTCACCCAGACCGAAACATAGCCGTCCTTTGAGATTTGCAGGTCTCTTAATTTTTTTTAATGTGGTTCACTGGCCTAGTAATGTGTGCAAAAATAAATAAATGCAAATTATAGTGAAAATGACACTCGAAGATGCAATAGGCTAGGGGAAATGGCTTTGCAAAAAAGCATATATATTAGGAGAAATCCACACTTAAAGTGCCGATGAATTTTCATGAGCTTAAAAAAATGCAATCTGATGTGGAATTGTGGGGTACTGGGTTTAAGCTTGGAAGAATGAAAAACAGAGAGAAACTGAAATTGACACAGTCAGCCATTCCTAATTGGGAGCAAGCAATGTTTAAAAAGAAAAGAAAAAACTCAAAAATGGCTGTGCAGGTTTTTAGCCCCTAAGTATGTGGGAATATAGGGTTATCAGGAGTGGAAGACATCACGGCCAGTTTGTGTTGCCAATACTAAGCTACGTGAACCAGTGGTCTTACTCTGTAGAAGGAAGTTTCTTCTGTTACGTCTGAGCACCAGAAAGTCTGTAGTGAGATAGAACTGGCTGTGTAGCCCAGATCTTTGGGATTGCAGAGCCCAACAGCCCCAATCAACTCCTCATCCTCTGAATAAATGGTAAATTAGGAAGGCGTCTCATACTAAGGACAGTTGCTCCACCTAGCTCTGTATTGTCTGCACTGAAAAGCAGCAGCTGTCTAGGGTTTCAGGCAGCAGACATTCTCAGACCTACTTGGAGATGCATGCAGGGCAGACAATCTACCCCAGAGCTAAGGATCTCCCCCTAAAATTCAAGATTCTAGTTCCCATGGTTCTGAATTGAAAGACTGATTGAGATAGGAAGTTTCCTTATACTTAATCAGACCATTGGTCCGCCTAGCTCTGTATTGTCCACACTGGCTGGCAGCAGCTCTCCAGGGTTTCAGGCAGAGGTCTTCCCCAGCCCTACCTGGAGATGGTAGGGTCTGGACCTGGGACCTTCTGCAAGCCAAGCAAGTGCTCTGCCACTGAATTGTGGCCCCTCACTAAGCATTCTAGTCCTCATGACTGAGACAGGACATTGGTCCATCTTGCTCAGTGTTGTCTACAGTGACTATGGCAGATCTCCAGGATTCCCAGCCCAGACTGAAGATGCCATTAGGGATTGAGCCTGTGAGACAGAGGCTGTTCCACTAAGCTACAGCCATTCCCCTTGCGCACCCTTTGTCCTCTCTGAAACAGTTCTCCGTAGGCACATCTCACTTCTGCATTTTGACCCCTTTGCTTCCGAGCTCCACTTTCCTCCTCTCCCTCCTCCCCTACGACTATCGTCTCTCTTCCAGTATAAACACATCACTTGCCAGCCAGCTTCTGTTTGCTGTCCTGGCAGAGGCACAGCAAACTTACAAGGAGACGTCAGCCAGCAAAGGTTAAAGATGGTAGCAGGATTGTAGTAGCAGGATACGGGGCGGGTGTGCGGGGTGCCGGGGAATGAATCCAATAAAAATAATAGTATAATATGAACTGCTGTGGTTGTTGAGCTCATTTCAGGGAGAGCCCAAAGGCTTAGAGAGAACACCAAGGGAGTGTTCTCCTCTTCCCTAGGTGGTTGTGTTCAGGGTTTGACCTACACAGAGTAGTCCCATTAAAGCGGGACTGGAGGGGAAGGCTGTTGATGGCTACTTGCTGTGATGCTCTGCATTCATGATCAGAAACAGTAATGTTTCTGAATACTAGTTTCTGGAAAATGCAGGCGGGGAGAAGGCTCTTGTGCTCAGCTCCTTGGTCTTCCCATTGGGAATCTGCTTGGCCACTGTGAGAACAGGATGCTGGACTAGATAGGCCACTGGCCTGATGATGATAATAATATAATAATAATAATTTATTATTTACCGTATTTTTCGCTCTATAACACACACCCGACCATAACACGCACATAGTTTTTAGAGAAGAAAAATCCGTAGGCATGCCACCCGTAGGCATTCCCTCCATAACACGCACAGACATTTCCCCTTACTTTCTAGGAGGAAAAAAGTGAGTGTTATGGTGCAAAAAATACCATCTACCCCGCCCAACTGGCTGGGTTTCCCCAGCCACTCTGGGCGGCTTCCAGCACAATATTAAAATACAGTAATGCATCAAACATTAAAAGCTTCCCTAAACAGGGCTGCCTTCAGTTGTCGTCTAAAATTCTGGTAGTTGTTGTTCTCTTTGACATCTGGTGAGAGGGCGTTCCACAGGGCAGGTGCCACTACCAAGAAGGCCCTCTGCCTGGTTCCCTGTAATGCCTGGTTCCCTGATCCAGCAACTTCTTCCGATGTTCTTATCCTCCTCACTTCCAATGGAGTGGAATGTTGGAAGATTCAGGTCAGATAAAAGGAACCACTTCTTCACACAGCACATATTTAAACTATGGGGTTTACTCCCATGGGAAGCAGTGATGGCCACCAAACTGGATGGCTTTAAAAGAGGAGTGAGCAAACTCATGGAGAACAAGGCTATCAACAGCACCAATGCTTCTGAATACCAGTTGCTGGAAACAGCAGGAAGGGAGAGCACTTTGGGTCAGGGGCGGATCTACTAAGAAACTAATGAAGTTTAAGCTTCAGGACTCCTAATCCCAGAGGGGCCCCAGAGCTGACTTTGGTCTACATTGCTTAAAAATTATGGGTCTAGTAGACCCAATTTGAGTCACACGACTCAATTTGATTCTTTTGTTGTTGTATATATTTCAACAGTCCTAAAGTTTGAGGGCCAGTAGCAGAGATGTTGCAAAAGTAGAGAGTTGCAGTAAGTTGGCTGTTCTGAATCCCCTCCTGCTTGTTCACAGAGGTCAAGACCCTCAAGCAATAACAGGGAGTTCATGAAAGTACTTAAGCACATGAAAGTACTTAAGCACAAACGCAAGCACGTGGAAAATTTGTGGTGATCCGTCGTGGAAAAAGGTGACAGTGTTTACCCAGAGCTCATTGCTGGTTGTGAAGGTGCCCCCCCCATATCAGTTCAAACTTAGGGGCCCCAAAAATGTAGGTCCAAAACTGCTTTGGGTCCTGCTTTCAGGCTTCCCACTGGGGCATCTCCAAGGGCCTTCTGGTGGTTCCCTCACTGTGAGAAGTGAAGTTGCAGAGAACTAGGCAGAGGGCCTTCTCGGCAGTGGCACTGGTTGGAAGGAACCCCCGTTTCCTAAGTGATCTCCCAGTCTAAGCTGCTTCTGCTGAAGCAACATGAAGCTCATGACTTCCTCCATTGGGGGGGGTAACAAATTCCCCTAATTTAGAGTCTTCTCATTCTGGGAGTTTTTGAAATCTTAGCACAGTCAATGCCATGAGGAAATTCTCCTCTTTGCCTAATGGAAGAGTCTGATTTAACTGCACAATGGAAGAGTCTGATTTAACTACACAACAGGCTGAAGACTGTGGAGCTGCTATGAGACTGTGGGAATGCACGGTGGAACATGTACTTTATTAAGCTTTTAAGCTATGCCTTCTAACTCCTAAAGACTTCACAAAAGATGGCAAACTCTTAGAGTCTGGACAACTTACTGTGGAGGAGCATGGAATGAGAGGTGGGCAGCAGGGGGGGAGGTACCAGTTTTGTCTGAATTCCTGGATCCATCCACCATCTCACATCTGCTCTCACGAACTCATCCAGATGGACCCAGTAGATGACATACTCTACAATATTCCCCTCATGAAAATAGGGATGTCCATATTAATAATAATAATGTTATTATTAAACCCCACCCATCTGATTGGGTTGCTCCAGCCACTATGAGCAACTTCCAACATATATAAAACCTAATAAAACATTTAACAATTTAAAACTTCCTGTAGAGGGCTGCCTTCAGATGTCTTCTAAAGCCTATGTCGCTACTTATCTCCTTGGCTGCAGGGTCGCCTAACTCCATACCCTCCAACATTTCTGCCGATGAAAATAGGGGTGTCCTAAGGAAAATCGGGTGGCGCTGTGAGTTAAACCACAGAGCCTAGGACTTGCCGATCAGAAGGTCGGCGGTTCGAATTCCCACGATGGGGGGAGCTCCCGTTGCTCAGTCCCAGCTCCTGCCAACCTGGCAGTTCGAAAACACTTCAAAGTGCAAGTAGATGAATAAGTACCACTCCGGTGGGAAGGTAAATGGCGTTTCCGTGCGCTACTCTGGTTCGCCAGAAGTGGCTTAGTCAAGCTGGCCACATGAATGCTGTATTGTTTTTAAACTAGATTGGAAGCCGCCCAGAGTGACTGGGGAAACTCAGCCAGATGGGCAGGGTATAAATAATAAATTATTATTATTATTATTATTATTACCCGGAAGCTGTACGCCGGCTCCCTCGGCCAGTAAAGCGAGATGAGCACCGCAACCCCTTTACCTTTAAGGAAAAGCAGGACATTCTGGGATCAAATCACAAACCAGAATGGCTTCTGTAAATTCAGGATTCTTTTTCTGGTAAATAGGGACACTTGGAGGGTCTGGGGTGATTTATCCTCATCCCTTTGCCTTGAACAAATTGACAGAAGAACGTAAGACAAGGCCCACCTACAACATCCTTTTCTTACAGTAGCCAACTATATGGGACGCTTGCAAACAGGAACTGAGCACAAGAACCTTCTCCCCAGCAACTGGTATTCAAAAGCATTCCTGCCTCTGACCATAGAGGCAAAGCAGAGCCAATTCTACACCCCCAAACCTCTATTCTTGAGCTATTAATTCTGCCATTGAACTTCCTTCTGCTCCAACTCAAACACAGTAGTCTTAACACCGCACCCCAAATCTTTGCACCCGAAAAGGTTTACAAAGCACCGCTGCTTCTCTGATCCTGGATCTTCCCTTAAAGTTGGTAGGAGGAGTTAGCTTTGCATCTTCGCTTCCCTCCCCCCCCCTTTTTTTTTTTTTGAGATGATAACAATCTCCTTGACCCTTTGTTGCTGAGGACCCCTTCTCCTTCTCCTTCTTCTCTTTCTTCTTCCCTGCCACCCTTTCTCTCCTTCCCCCTCCCACCCCCCCATCCAGAATCTCTTTTCCAGGCGGTGGGTTTTAATATTCAAGCCATTACCTTCTCTGCGAAGCTGCGCCGGGGAGGTTGACGTGCCCCAGTTTATTGATATCACTTTGGCCTGTCAGCCACACATTCAGCAACTAATGGCCCCCTAAGGTGCCCGTCCAGGCAGCTCTAAAGAGATCTGCACCAAGGAGAGAGAGAAAGAGTGGGGGGAGGAATGCCCCCTGTTTTTTGTTATTTTTTGTCCAAGGTGAGACAATGAGGAGGAGGGAGATCTCAGTCCCCAACAGATGACAGGGCTGATAAAGAGCCCGGCGATGCAATAATATCTCTCTTTTCATTCCTTTCCCCAATTCTTCTTTCTGTCACTTCCATTATCTTCTCCTGCTCTCCCTTCACTTTCTTCTCCAGTGTGGAAGGAGGAGACAAGTCTGAGAGGGGTTCAATCCCAGGCATAACTTGGTTTTTTATTTTTTTTAAGGCAGCATGATTTCTTATAACCATTCTTGACGGCATCCCAATGCCTCGCTGTTGGCTGATGGGAGGCGATGGGAGGGCGCCCTGCTTCTCACATGCCCTCTTTCTGATTGGTTCCTTGTGGTCCTATGAATCTTGGATGTTGGCGAACAGGTTGTCCCACCAGGAGGCCAGAGAATGGGGAGTGAGTTGCTGCTGGAAGATACAGGCAGATGAAGACCTTCTCCGCACAGTGCATAGTTAAGCTCACTGCTACAGGAGAGACAGATGACCATCAACCTAGATGGCTTTAAAAGATGATCAGAAAAATTCATGAAGGAGGAAACAAGCTTCCTCCATTTTCCAGGGGACAGCCCTTGAGATATTTGCAGATGGCTATCGTATCTCCTCTCGGTCTCCTCTTCCCCAGGCTAAACATCCCCAACTCCCTCAACCGTTCTTCATCAGGCTTGGTTTCCACACTCTTCATCATCTTGGTTGCCCTCCTCTGCACACCTTCCAGCTTCTTAATATCCTCCCCAGCCTAGAACCGGACAGAGGACTCCAGATGTGGTCTGACCAAGGCAGAATAGAGTGGTACTATGACTTCCCTTGATCAGGACCCAATAATTCTGTTGATGCAGCCTAGAATAGCATTCACTTGTTTGGTACTGCTTCACACTGTTGACTCATGTCCACCTTGTTATCCTGGCTGTGGGCTTCTGGTTGGCCAATGTGAGAACAGGATGCTGGATTAGATGGGCTATTGGCCTGATCCAGCAGACTCTTCTTATGTGTAAGAGAATGGGGCCAACTCACAGGAAAGACGAGGGAAGATTATAATTTGTGAGGGAGAGAGTGAGAGTAATGGGCTGATCTGAATCTTTTTTCATTCATGGTTGACTCACTGGGAAGGCCCCACGGACCAGGGAGTCAAGTTCATTCTCAACAACTGGCAATGAGAGACATTTACTGCCTCTGATAGTGGGGTTAGAACATAACCATTGGCAACCCTACCCTCCATTAATTTGTTTAATTCAAGCTGGTGGCCATCACTACATCATAAGGACATGGACCCTTATCTAGTCCAGGGATGATGGTAGTTGGAAAAGTAGTAAAGAAGGCTACAGGAGGGGAAGCGAAGGCAAGTGATGGTCTAGTTCAGAGATGGTGAACCTATAACTCTCCACCTCCAGCTCCCATCTGCCCCAGCAGGATAGCCGATAGTCAGGGATGATGATAGCTGGAGTCTAGCAATATAAGGAAAGCTACCCGTTTCCACCCAGCCCTGCATTAAAAGAAAACAGAGTTGTGATGGAGTGAGCTAGGGAAGTAAAGGTCAGTGACAATCTAGTTAGCGGATGGGGAAAACAGTAACCCTTTGGGTGGTGTTGGACTTCAGCTCCCATGCACCCCAACCACCTTGGCCAGCAGGTGATGATGATGAGAGTCCAGCAACATTCGGACGGCCACAGGCTCTCCTCCCCAGCTTTACGTTCCACTTGTTGGCTTCCTGTAAGCATCTGGAAGAACAGAATCCCAAGCTGGATGGACAGTGCTTGCAGAAATGAGTTTCTTTATGTTCACAGCCATGATTGATGGGAACCTATGCCTTTGAGGCAGCTTTCCTTTGAATCCTACTTGCTAGGAGAAAGGAACAGTAGGTGGTCTTCAATCTTCATGCTTATGAGCTTCCCAGAATCCCAGACTAATCCTTATTCATCTTCTTCCTAAACTCAGAAGGTTGAAAAGGTAGATACCGCAGGTATTTAAGTCAGGTAGAAGTTATCTCTTCTTCCTGCACCGATTTCTTGCCCCTAGAGGTTGGCAATCCACAACATTACCAGTTTTGACGAATGAGGTCTATTTTAGAGAAGAAAGTAAGGAGAGTCCCACTGGATCAGAGAAGGCATGGGGGTGGGCCTTTCTCATCCCGAGGGCCTCATCCCCTTCTGTGCAACCTTCTGAGGGCCATGTGGGCGGGGCCGTGGGCAAAAATGGGCGGTGCAACAAATGTCATTTTTTACCTTTGTACAGCAGGCTAGTTTCTACAACCTCTCACAAACCCCCATCCAGATAAGCAAGAGTTCAAGGACAGGTTCCATCCCTGCCAATATGCTCAAGGTATGAACCATGGTTGTTGAGGGTTGTGACCTCGAGAGTGTCCCAAGCCCAGAGAGAGGGGTCTGGAGCAGTATATTTCACCCCCTGGGACTGAAGCTCCCTACCCATGGATCAGACAAAAGCTGGGCAACCCTGACGGCTATGTTCTGCCTCCATTGTTGGAGGTAAAGGTAAAGGGACCCCTGACCATTAGGTCCAGTCGTGGCTGACTCTGGGGTTGCGGCACTCATCTTGCTTTATTGGCCGAGGGAGCCATTGTACAGCTTCCGGGTCATGTGGCCAGCATGACTAAGCCGCTTCTGGCGAACTAGAGCAGCACACGGAAATGCCGTTTACCTTCCCGCCGGAGCGGTACCTATTTATCTGCTTGCACTTTTACGTGCTTTCGAACTCCTAGGTTGGCAGGAGCAGAGACCGAGCAACGGGAGCTCACTCCGTCACAGGGATTTGAACTGCCGACCTTCTGATTGGCAAGTCCTAGGCTCTGTGGTTTAGACCACAGCGCCACCCACATCCCTATTGTTGGAGGTAGTATGCCTCTGAATGAATACCAGTTGCTGGAAACTACAGGAGAGGAGAGTTGCCGTGGAATGGCTTTCCACTGGGCCATCTGGTTGGCTACTGTGAGGGCAGGATGCCAGACTAGATGGGCAAATGGCCGGATGCAGCAGCAGGACCAGTCAGATAGCTCAGTTGCTCACAGCGTGGTGCTGATGATAATGCCAAGGTTGCCGATTTGATTCCTGTATAGGAGAGCTGCATATTTCTGCATTGCAGGGGGTTGGACAAGATGATCTTCAGGGTCCCCTTCCAACGCTATGATTCTAGTGTTCCCATGTCCATCTATTCCAAGATCGAAGCAGCTGCTTCCAGGATTGAACATGGCAGCCCTCCCCCATGTTTCTGAGATTCAGTGGCAGACTGCCTATGTACCTGGAGGTTTAATTCCTATAACAGCAGAGAGGAACTTGAAAGCAACCCCACTGTATCACATCCATGGTCCACCTAGTCCGAGGACAAAGCTAGACTAAGACTTTCATCCTCCTTGACTATTATCCATACAGGCTGATGGAGCTGATGGGAGTTGTTGTCCAGCACCATTCTGGATGTGGGCTGCTGGCAAGATCCAGCAGGGCTTTTCTTAGGTCCTTACCAGCCAGCCCAAGAAATTGGCTTTCAACAGCCTACTGCCAGCAAAATCAGGCAGGTTCCACACTCTCCCAATGATCTGAGAGAGCCTGATCCTTGATATCTAATCCCTTTCAAAGCTACCTACCCTATAGCCCATTCCACATATTGTTTAGTCATTTAGTCGTGTCTGATTCTTCGTGACCCCATGGACCAGAGCACGCCAGGCACTCCTGTCTTCCACTGCCTCCCGCAGTTTGGTCAAACTCATGCTGGTAGCTTCGAGAACACTGTCCAACCATCTCGTCCTCTGTTGTCCCCTTCTCCTTGGGCCCTCCATCTTTCCCAACATCAGGGGCTTTTCCAGGGAGTCTTCTCTTCTCATGAGGTGGCCAAAGTATCGGAGCCTCAGCTTCACGATCTGTCCTTTCAGTGAGCACTCAGGGCTGATTTCCTTCAGAATGGATAGGTTTGATCTTCTTGCAGTCCATGGGACTCTCAAGAGTCTCCTCCAGCACCAGAATTCAAAAGCATCAATTCTTCGGCGATCAGCCTTCTTTATGGTCCAGCTCTCACTTCCATACAACACTACTGGGAAAACCATAGCTTTAACTATACTTTGCCTTTGTTGGCAAGGTGATGTCTCTGCTTTTTAGGATGCTGTCTAGGTTTGTCCCCATTCCACATACAAACCCACATCTCCTCGCCCTGCTCTCTTCACGGAGAACTGTCCCTCTGTTTAGTCAAATTTCCAAGTTCTCCCAACTCCATCACGGGCATTGCCTTCCAATGCCACTCTGTTACAGCTGACCAGTTCAGTGCCTGGGAGGAGGAGAAGAAGCAGCCTCATATCTCTGGAAAAAGGCCCCCGATGCTTTAATGCGTTGCTGAGCACACCGGTCCCCAGCTGAGCTGTAAATGACTTTTTTTTTCTTTCCATTTTCCGAGGCCAGCCGCCCTGTCTGTTTGGAATTCCCGGACCACCTCGCCGACGTGAGCCCTCTCATTCCGCCCGGGCTGCATTACTAGATTAAAACGCATATCAACGATTACGCGATTGGTTTTTCTGTGTGCGGCTTCACGCCGCCAAACCTTAAACTATGTTAAACTGTAATCAAAATTGGATGAAGGAGGGCGGTTTGTTTGTGTTTTTTTGGAGGGTGCGTGTTGCTGCAAGGAGCGACAGATGGAGAAAAGGGAAGCCAAGATGAGTAGCAGGCGTAGGCGACTGGTTCTCTTTGGATTTGTAGGGCCGGGGAGGACAATGCAACGGTGTTTCCACCCTAGGAATAGCTCTCGGCCCTAGTCTTGAGAGTTAAAAACATGATTTTGGCTGATGAGTATGAGTACAGGAGAGAAGGGGTGCATTTTTATTCTGCAGAAATCTTCTTTCACCCACATCGCTCTCGCCCTCCCCCCTGCCCTGTTGCAAAGCTTTCATACAATTGCAGAGTTGGAAGGGACCCCAGGGGTCATCTAGTCCAACCCCCTGCAATGCAAGAATCTCAACTAAAGTATCCATGACAGACGGCCACCCAACCTCTGCTTAGAAACACCCAATGAAAGAGAGTCCGCCACCTCCATTAATGTCAGGAAGTTCTTCCTAATGGTCACTTGGAATCCCCTTTCTTGTTTGAAGCCATTCAAGTCCTGCCCTCCGGAAAAGCAGAAAACAAGCTTGCTCCATCTTCCATGTGACAGCTTTTTATTAACATTACTAACAACCCAAAAGGGCGGTAGCAGGGCATTACATCATACCATGTACAAAGCAAACAATTCCCCCCTCCCCCCGTTATTTAGAAAACATCCCTCATTGTTATATATCAATGCATCCCTGTTTTCCGGGCTGGCGCGAAAGGTGAATGTTAAGCATCTAAGTCTGAAGGGCAGGAAATAAAATCCCACCAGGTGACACAAAAGCATTCTGGATTGTCCAGCACCCTAGGAACTCACAGATGGTGTGCATTTTTTCTGCAAAAGCCGAAGTCTGTAAATTCTTACAATTGCTCTCCTCTTTTTCATTTGGGGTTCAGTGATCTGTCCAGACAGTCTTGGAGAGAAACAGTATCTGGGGATGAGAAGCACAGCTAGGTTGTGTTTTGTGATTTTTTTTACTGCATTTCAAAAATAATTATTATTTTCGATCATCCTAGTTGCTCTGCCACCTTCTTTCCTCCGGTTTAAGGTCTCATTTGCGTTTTGATGGATTTGGCCGTTTCTGTGTCCTGTCATCTCAGTCTGAGTAGAATGGCAGTCAAAGGGGGTGAGAACCACTAGACAGTTGTGCCACCTCCCTGGAAGAAGGGGGGGAGGTAAGCCAGGGGTGCCCACTAATTAATTTTTTTAACCAGCAAAGCAAGATGGCTTTATTTACTCTCTTCGAGAAAAGTTCTGATCTGGTCCAGCTGGTGAGCAAGGATAGAAAGCAATCGTTGCAACATGGGGAGCTGCCTTATACTGAGCCAGACCCATTGGGCCATAGAGCTCAGTATTGCCTACACTGACTGGCAGCAATGGCTTTCCAGGGTTTCAGGCAGCGGGATCTCCAAGCCCTCCCTGGACATGCCAAGGAATGAATTTGGGACCTTCTGCAGGCAAAGTGGTTGCTCCACCACTGAGCTATGGACCTTCCCCTAAAAATAATGCAAGGATCTAGTCTTCATAGAGACATGGAACTCTTGATCCATTTAGCTCAGTAGTGTCTAGGCTGACTCCAGGGTTTCAGATCTGACAACCACAGTCCTCCCTAGATATATCAGGGATTGAGCTTGGGACCATTTGTGTGAGTAGCAGGTGCTCTGCCACTGAGCTATGGCTTTCCCCCTAAAAATAAAGTAAGATTCTGGTCTTCATGGTTCTGAATAAAGGGCAGATTTAAAAAGAGACATGGCAACTTGCCTCATAGCAATCCAGTGGCCCATCTGGTCTAGCAGCTTCTTACAACACTGGCCAACCTGTGGCTTATGGGAAACCAGGAAGCAGGATTTCAGCTATCCCTGATTTAAGCCATCAAATTTTGTGCCGCTATTGCTGTTCTATCCCCACTTGATGCCAGAATAGTGCACCTCTGAGAAGAAGCTTGCCATCACGATTCCTGAAATTCTCAGCCCAATGCTATATGTGTGTCTACTCTGGAGAAAGCCAAACTGAGCTCCGCGGGGCTTGCTTCTGAGCAGACGCGAGTTATCCATCATGCTGTGTTGTTTTGAGCTGTGTGTTGTTGTTGTTTAGTCATTTAGTCGTGTCCAACTCTTTGTGAGCCCATGGACCAGAGCACGCCAGGCACTCCTGTCTTCCACTGCCTGCCACAGTTTGGTCAAACTCATGCTGGTAGCTTCGAGAACACTATCCAACCATCTCGTCCTCTGTGGTCCCCTTCTCCTTGTGCCCTCCATCTTTCCCAACATCAGGGTCTTTTCCAGGGAGTCTTCTCTTCTCATGAGGTGGCCAAAGTATCGGAGCCTCAGCTTCACGATCTGTCCTTCCAGTGAGCACTCAGGGCTGATTTCCTGAAGAATGGAGAGGTTTAATCTTCTTGCAGTCCATGGGACTCTCAAGAGCCTCCTCCAGCACCATAATTCAAAAGCATAGTTCTGTACACGCCGTCATATTAAAGCACACATCCCTTGCCAAAATTAAAATTTTAAAAAATAATAATCCCGGGAACTGAAGTTTACCCCTCACCAAGCTACAAATCCCTGCACCCTTAGCAAACCACAGTTTCCGGGATTCTTCGGAGGGGAGGATACGTGCAGAATTTGCCCATGGCATGCATGCAACCAAGCTGGGGTAGGGAATTCAGCCTGGTGCAAAATAAACAAACTGGCAAGGCTTGCATCTTCAGAGTTGGCGAGCATCCCTTCCTGGTTAGGTCTGCCGTTCCACAGCACGAAAGATTTGGTGGGCTATCGAGGAGACCTTTAGGGGTGCAGGGATTAAGGCAGTCCAGATGGGACCATGAGGGGGAAAGCAGAAGAAAGGGAGAGTGTGGGGGGGGAGAGCCACATTATCTTAAGATGTGCCTAACCCACACTCTCTGCCTGCCGCTAACCCCTTCCCCCCCCCACCTCCGAATCAACTGGCAATCCGATCTCCAGGTTAATAAATGCGCCTCCATGTCTGGGCTGGACGGCGAATCCTTCCAGACGGCACCAGGGTGCTTGGAGACAAGACAGCAGGTCCTTGGTGCGCCTCAAGAGTTCCATCAGAGCCTGGAGGGTCTTGGTGTGACCAATTTCTACCTAATCCTGTTGATTAATTTAACTTTAAGGGCCTCCCAGGAGTGCTGGAGGGGGGAGGTGTTGGAAGTCCAGCGGAGGGAGGGGAGGATGGAAGAAAATCTCTCCTCTTTTTGTGTGTTCGGCTATGAAATGGTAGTTTTAAAAAATGTGTGTGTAATTAGTGCGCAGGGAGCAGAGGAAAGGAGGCCCCAATGGCCTGTCTAATCATGTCATAGAATCATAGCTGGAAGGGACCCTCAAGGATCATCTAGTCCAACCCGCCCCCACCCACCGCCGCAATGCAAAAGTCCTGCTCTTGGTGGGCTTGGACCACCAACCTTCTGGTTAACAGCAAGACACTCTGAGCCGTTCCAGAATCCTGTTCTCACAGTGGCCAACCAGATGTCCATTATGGGAAATCCAAAAGCAAGACCCTGAGCACAAGAGCTCTCTCCCTTCCTGTGATTCTCTAACAGGTATTCCGAGGCATAACTGCCTCTGAAAGTGAGGTGGGGGGACAGGACATAGCCTCCATGGCTAGTAGCCATTGGCAGCCTTCTCCCCCTTGTCCAATCCTCTTTTAAAGCCATCTAGCTTGGTGACCAGGGATGCGGGTGGCGCTGTGGGTTAAACCACAGAGCCTAGGGCTTGTCAATCAGAAGGTCGGCGGTTCGAATCCCTGCGACGGGGTGAGCTCCCGTTGCTCGGTCCCTGCTCCTGCCCACCTAGCAGTTTGAAAGCACGTCAAGGTACAAGTAGATAAATAGGTACTGCTCCAGCAGGAAGTTAAACAGCGTTTCCGTGCGCTGCTCTGGTTCGCCAGAAGTGGCTTAGTCATGCTGGCCACATGACCCGGAAGCTGTACGCCGGCTCCCTCGGCCAATAAAGCAAGATGAGTGCCGCAACCCCAGAGTTGGTCACGACTGGACCTAATGGTCACTGCTTCCTGCAGAACTGAGTTCCATAGTTTAAATATGTGCTGTGTGAAGAGGTCCATCCTTTGGTCTGCCTTGAATCTTCTATCATTCAGTTCCACTGGATGTCCACAAGTTCTAGTGGTAGGAGAGAGGGAGAAGAAACCCACACAACCCACATTCCCCACCTAATACGATACACCTCGGTCATGTGGCCACTGGTTCCTCATGCCCTTATTTCAACATTGGTGATGGGACTTGGTCCTCCGCCACAGCTGCAGAGTGCAGAATCAGGGTTGTATCCAGTGCTATTTTAGATCAGAGTAGACCAACTGGACACGACGGACGTAGATCCATTAATTTCAGTGGCTCTACTCAGAGTACAACTTGGTTGGATGCAACCCTAACTTTGGCCATTCAGGGGGAACTGGGAGGGTTGATTAGGGACAGATAAAAGAAAGTCATTCTTCGAACTATGGAACTCACTGCTGCAGGAGGCAGTGATGGCCAAGAGCTTGGATGGCTTTCAAAGAGGATTGGACAAATTCAAGGAGAAGACTATCAATTCTTACTAGCCATTATAGCTAGTAGTGCTCAGAGGCAAGAATGCTTTTGTATACAAGGTGCTGGAAACTGCTGTTGGGGAAACTGCTATTGTGCTTGAATCCTGCTTGTGGACTTCCCATTGGGTCATTTGGTTGGCCACTGTGAGAACAGGATGCTGGACTAGATGGGCCGTTGGCCTGATCCAGCTGAAGGCTCTTATTCTGTTTGTATGTTGCCACACACCAGGACATGCCACCCGAGGCACCTTCTACACCTTGTCTTACAGAAGGGTTGGTCATGTTCCCACCATGTTTCCACTCTCGCTTCTTAATTTTTGGTCCAGCTTGGCCTGTGTTTTCATCCACCTCCATCTCTCGTTTTCGTCCCTCGCCAGGCAACCGGCTGGATGAAGGATCTGATGTCGAGTCGGAGCCTGACCTGCCTCTCAAGCGCAAGCAACGTCGCAGCCGGACCACTTTCACAGCGGAGCAACTGGAGGAGCTGGAGAAAGCCTTTGAAAGGACCCATTACCCAGACATCTACACCCGAGAGGAGCTCGCTCAGAGGACCAAGCTCACTGAGGCAAGAGTCCAGGTAAGGGATATTGTCTTTATTCGTTCACTAAATATATATCCCTCCCTTCCTCTCCAACAAGCCAAGGGTGGCAAACAGAAAACAAAGTCAAAACGTTCTAAAATCGATTTTAAAAGCATTGACGCTTAGAAATATCCTTCCATCGAATGATCACAGGGTAGCCAGAAATGGTCTTCTTGATCCGCCAAACCCCTGCAGAAACAGGAATGTTTTTGCATTCTTCTTGGAATTTAATAAATGATGGGGACGGGTGTCCTTCACTAGGGAGGGCATTCCACAACCAAGGGAGCCACTACTGAAAAGGCCCTGTCTTGGGGCAACACCAAGGGGGCAGCCCCCAGGGGTGGCATCTCCAGTGAGCCCTCAACAAGAAGTGTCAAGACATTGTTGAGGGGCTTAGGAGAACACTTCAGAAGATTCTAGAATAGCTGCCAACATTGGCAAGTGACCAGAAAAATCGCATCCTAGACCAAGCATGGCATCAGCCTGGGTCAACAAAGACATCCAGGGTTGAAGCTAGTCATAGAATCACAAAATTGGAGAGGTACCCCAAGGGTCATCCAGCCCAACCCCCTGCAATCCACAACTGTCACAACTTTCTTTCGTTCTCAGGGTCGGGTCGTGGGTTCGAGCCCAAAGATGCCTGCATTGCAGAGGGCTGGACTAGATGACCCTCATGGTCCCTTCCTACTCTGCAATTCTATTATTCTTCTCATGTAGAAGAGAGGAGGAGGAGGAGGAGGAGGAGGCTGCCAGCTACAGATGCTAGTTTTATATTAGTTTATTTCACGATTCATATACTGCCTGAGCATAAGGCAGAGGGCCTTCTTGGTAGTGGCACCCTCCCTGTGGAACGCCCTCCCACCAGATGTCAGGGACATAAAGAATTACAGAACTTTTAGAAAACATCTGAAAGCAGCCCTGTTCAGGGAAGTTTTTAATGTCTGACCTTTTATTATTTTTCATGTTTTGCTGGAAGCCACCCAGGGTGGCTGGGGAAATCCAGCCAGATGGGCAGGGTATAAACAATAAAATTATTATTATTATTATTATTATTATTATTATTATTATTATTATCACCAGCACCACCATCATCAACATCATCACCATCATCATCAAGAACACCTCAAGGCAGTTTACAAAATGAGCCTCAAAGTGGTTTGTTGTTTTCAGTTAGGGTTGTAGCCAATGAAGCTTCACTCAGAGAATAATAATAATAATAATAATAATAATAATAATAATAATAATAATTTATTATTTATAATCCGGCTGGGCTTCCCCAGCCACTCTGGGCAGCTTCCAACAAAATATTAAAATACCATAGTACATTGGCAATTCAATTCAAGGGATCTACCCTGGATAGGGCAAACATTGGAAAAGTCCCATGTGCTCGTTTCTGTACAAAGTGGCTTTTATTTGCAGCAAATAAGAGTATCGGGAAGTTGTGAATCGCTGTCCCGGCTGGGTTGGGGGGCAGTAAGAGAAGCGAAGTGTTAAATGTGTGCTTTGGAACATGAGCAATTATAAAACCATAGAATTGTAGAGTCGAAAGGGACCCCCATCTAGCCCAACCCCCGCAATGCAAGTATCACAGCTATACCTACATGTGGGGAACTCTTTCCACCGTGGCCTGCAGTAAGACCATTAAGCCCAGAAATGGAAAACTACCATATTTTTTGCTCTATAAGACTCACTTTTTCCCTCCTAAAAAGTAAGGGGAAATGTGTGTGCGTCTTATGGAGCGAATGCAGGCTGCGCAGCTCTCCCAGAAGCCAGAACAGCAAGAGGGATCGCTGCTTTCGCTGCACAGTGATCCCTCTTGTTGTTCTGGCTTCTGAGATTCAGAATATTTTTTTTCTTGTTTTCCTCCTCCAAAAACTAGGTGCGTCTTATGGTCTGGTGTGTCTTATAGAGCGAAAATCAATCAATCACTGCAGAAGAGGATGGCCTTTAGGTCATGTGGGTCTCCATTGCACTGTGTGGGAAGGGGAGGAATGTCAAAGTGAATATTTGGGATTCACGGCAAGTTGCTTGATCAGATGGAGCTGACCAAAGTCCCCCAAGTCGAGGGAGGGAAATTTCCTGGCCTTTCTGGGACTGCACCTGTCAGATGCAGGCTGGCGTTATTTCTCCACCTCTCACTGCACAGACTTTGGCTAATTTACGGAGAACCTTTCCGAGAGCCAAAACAAACGGTGGGGTTTGAAGCAGCACCGTGATCCCATTGCAATTTGATAACCCCGCCGGGGATTCCCTGATGTATTGCGGATAAATCCCCCGCTCCACATTATGTGCAAACACACACCAGCAGAAAGGCTAAGAAGTGTGAACAGAGGAGGGAATATAATAAAGTCTTCTGGGAAGAGATGGGGGCAGAGTCTACAACAAAGACACCAGTTGCTAGACTTTTCCTTGGAAAAATTTGAATTCTGCCTCCCTCCTTGAGGGCACAGTTAAAAGTCCAGGGGACCTTAGAGCTGAGAGGGTGTCCTGATTTTAATTCATTTTAGACCAGGGGTCAGCAGGGGGCCGGTCCACTGTCCCTCAGACCTTGTGGGGGGCCGGACTATATTTTGGAGTGAGGAAATGAACGAATTCCTATGCCCCACAAATAACCCAGAGATCCATTTTAAATTAAAGCACGCATTCTACTCATGTAAAAACACCAGGCAGGCCCCACAAATAACCCAGAGATGCATTTTAAATAAAAGAGCGCATTCTACTCGTGTGAAAACACGCTGATTCCCGGACCGTCTGCAGGCCGGATTTAGAAGGCAATTGGGCCGATCCAGCCCCCGGGCCTTAGTTTGCCTATCCATGTTTTAGACTTTTTCCCTATTTCTCATTTTTCTCCTTATTCAGTTCAGTTCACCCCATTTTTTGCATTAGTTTGCATTTTTTTAAAAAGCAATAGGCACGAAAATCTGTATGCATGCTTTTGGCTTGCAAGACACATTTCCCCCCTCTGAACAGCAACCCTCCTACCCCATTCCTTAATGAGTTGCTGTTCTGAACATGCTTCCTGATCGGAACAAGGCAATCCCAGAGCAGTAACTCATACAAAGAGACAATTCTGTGTGAGCAACCTCATCACATGGTAGGCAAAGATGTGGAAGAAGATGTCCTCATCAGCCACCTGGTGCAGGTGACTGGAAGGAGGCAAATTTGAGCAGCAACTTGTACAGAGACACATTGGGCAGGCTCTCTGGAGAGTCCTTCTGCTGCAATCACCACTCGCATTGCCGAGACACTGCAAAATTACCCGCCCCCAGTGGAGGCTGATTGGAATCAGAGCACTCCAGCAGAAACTTATGCAGAGAGGTGATGGGCACACTCCTCTGATGCCTGTCAAATCTGTGTACTGGGAACTGATTGGAGCATCCGTTCAGACCTTCTGCAGAGAGACAACAAGATTACTCGCCTCCTACACAAGATGACTGGACCAAAGCCCAGGCCCAATTAGTAAATCATGCAGAGATGCATCAGGCAGACTCCTTTGTTTTTGGTTTCTTAATAAAGATTTTTTAGAAACTATTTCCACACACAGCTTGGCTGTTGCTGGCTAAGTGCTACTGATTGAAGGCAAGCGCAACTGATGTTTCAGTTGTGAACACGCAGAGCTTTCAGCTGGATCAGGCAATGGCCCATCTAGTCCAGCATCCTGGTCTCACAGATGTCTATGGGAAAGCCAGGAGCATGATTCGAACACAAGAGCACGCTCCCTTCCTGCTGTTTCCAGCAACTGATATTCAGAAGCATTGCTGCCTCCAGAGCATAGCCATCCTGCTAGTAGCCAGTGATAGCCTTCTGGTTCATGAATTTGCCTAATCCTCCTTTCAAGCCTTCTAAATTGGTGGCCATCACTGGCTCCAGTGGGAGTGAGTTCCACAGGTTAACCCCGCACGACATGAAGAAGGACTGTCTTTTATCCGTCCTGAATCTTCCAACGCTTAGCTTCATCGGATGTGAGAGAGACGAATTCTCTCTGACCACTTTCCATGCCATGCGTGATATAAATGTCCATCATGTGGCCTCCTCCCCACCTCCTCTGTAAACTAAAAAGTCCCAAACACTGCAATGCTGCTTCCTCTAAGAGAAGTCACTCTATCCCCCTTGATCATTTGAACGCCCTTTTCTGAAACATTCCCAGCTCTACAACGTATTTTTTTGAGATAAGGGGGTCATCTGTTTCCTC
This sequence comes from Podarcis pityusensis, assembly GCF_964106645.2. Lineage (NCBI taxonomy): Eukaryota > Metazoa > Chordata > Lepidosauria > Squamata > Lacertidae > Podarcis > Podarcis pityusensis. The sequence continues at coordinate 77,860,999 of NC_138033.1, forward strand.
CTACCCAAAGAGTTTTGGCTGTCGGGGTGACGAGGCTAGACAAATTCATAGAATTGTACAATTGTGGACTTGGAAAGGATCCCCAAGGATCTAGGATCCCCAAGGATCTAGTCCAGGCATGCCCAACTCCCAACAGACCATGATCTACTCACAGTATAAAAATACTGGCTGTGATCTACCCATTGTTCTTGACAGCCAAAGTTGTTGAGCTTTCTGATCTACCACAGACGTCCAGTGATCTGCCTGTTGGACATGCCTGGCTAAAGAATCTCTGGCAGATTCAAGCTGTGCTTAAAAACTTCCATTGAAGGCAAATCCACCAATTTCCAAGGAAAGTCTGCTCTAACAGCTGCCAAACAGCTCTTAGTGACAGAAAGTTGTACTTAATGCTTAGTTGGAACCGCCTTTCTTGTGATTGGAATTCATTGGTTTGGGTCTTTTAAAAAAACCCATAAGCCAGATCTGATTAAAAGTTCTGGATTCTTTTTTAAAGAAACAAAGTGTCTGCTGGAACTGAATAGGCTTTGCTAGGCTCTACAGCCAGTGCCAGGGACACGGGTGGCGCTGTGGGTTAAACCACAGAGCCTAGGACTTGCCGATCAGAAGGTCGGCGGTTCGAATCCCCGCTATGGGGTGAGCTCCCGTTGCTCGGTCCCTGCTCCTGCCAACCTAGCAGTTCGAAAGCATGAAGTGCAAGTAGATAAATAGGTACCGCTCCGGCGGGAAGGTAAATGGCGTTTCCGTGTGCTGCTCTGGTTCGCCAGAAGCGGCTTAGTCATGCTGGCCACATGACCCGGAAGCTGTACGCCAGCTCCCTCGGCCAGTAAAGCGAGATGAGCGCCACAACCCCAGAGTCGGCCATGACTGGACCTAATAGTCAGGGGTCCCTTTACCTTTACCTTTACCTTTACCTTTACCTTTACCTTTACAGCCAGTGCCAAGCTGGCCTGCTGAATTTGGGGGAGGGGATCTTTGCTACCATTCTGTATTTTTATGGCTCCAGATTGTACGCCTTGCTTCCCATTTTTATTTCGAACTCGTTTTGTGAATGCACGTTTAACTGGTCAAGTCTATCATCCTGCCAAGCCTGTAGGGCAGGCATCCCCAAACTCGGCCCTCCAGATGTTTTGGGACTACAATTCCCATCATCCCTGACCACTGGTCCTATTGGCTAGGGATGATGGGAATTGTAGTCCCAAAACATCTGGAGGCATGAGTTTGGGGGTGCCTGCTGTAGGGTTTAGAAAGGGGGGCACCCCACCCCACCCCACCCCCAGGCCCAATTTCTCACTCACCTGTGAACTTTTGGGAAGTCAATTGCTCTCAGACACAGCCTACCTCACAGGGGTGTCCTGAGAAAAAGAAGTGGATGTCCCACAGTGGAACAACTCTTAACACCAGGAAGCTCTTCCTAAAGTTTAGTTGGAATCTCCTCTCTTGAAAGAGAGTGAGAAGAAAAAGACGGCATCCAAATCAAATGGCATCCAAGATGGCATCCAAATCAAATACCTTTATTGGCATCACAGTATAAAACATTTCAAGTCACCGGGATAATTAAAAGGACAAGGGTGAAGCTGTTGAGGGTCATAAGGCAATCATGTGCACTTAGATATTCTGCTACGCCCTGTCTGTTCCCCAAAAGGATAGTTCATTGGGAACCTTTTCTGGTAAAATTGTGGCTAAAAAGAAGCTACTAAGGCAGTGATGCCTTTGTCCCGATCTGCCAGGAGAAACTTCATTTGACAACTTCTCGGACTGATAGGCTGGAGGTCCAACATTTTGCTCAGCATCAGTTAGCGAGGTCTGCTGTGTAAAAAGCAATCTAAGGGAATGTGGTCCATTGAATCAGGTACTTCTTGGTTGCAGGCACACAGTCAGGCTTGATGTGGAATAAAGTCGTACCTCGGTTTACGAACTTAATCTGTTCTGGAAGTCCGTTCTTAAACTGAAACTGTTCTTAAACCAAGGTGCACTTTCTCTAATGTGGCCTCCCACTGCCGGTGCCCTTCCGCCATTCAGATTCCATTCTTAGACGGAGGTAAAGTTCACAAACTGGGACACTACTTCCGGTTTTGCGGAGTTCGTAAACCGAATCGTTCGTAAACAGGACTGTTCTTAAACCAAGGTACCACTGCAGAGTGGTACCTCGGGTTACAGACGCTTCAGGTTACAGACTCCGCTAACCCAGAAATAGTACCTCAGGTGAAGAACTTTGCTTCAGGATGAGAACAGAAATCGCCCAGCGGCAGCAGGAGGCCCCATTAGCTAAAGTGGTACCCCAGGTTATGAACAGTTTCAGGTTAAGAACGGACCCGCAGAACGAATTACGTAAGTTCTTAACCCAAGATACAACTGTATGAGAGAATCTGCCTTTGGTCACCACAGAAGGGAAAGCATTTAATCTCGCGAGCATAAAGGCTCTTCGATGGGAGGGGAGTTGTAGATCCTTTAGATATTTGGCACAGGTTCCGTAGGGTGTTGTGATACCTAAGGCCTCCAGAGAACAGGAACTCGGAGTATGAGGTAACAAGCGCTGCCTTTCGTGATCGCAGAGCCGCTGCTTGATTATTTGGAATACAGTGGTACCTCAGTTTAAGAACAGCCCTGTTTACGAACTATTCGGTATAAGAACTCCGCAAAACCGGAAGTCGTGTTTCAGTTAGCAAACTTTACCTTGGTCTACGAACGAAATCCGAATGGTGGAAGGGCACAGGCAGTGGGAGGCCTCATTACGGAAAGCGCACCTCGGTTTAAGAACGGACTTCCGGAACGGATTAAGTTCATAAACCGAGGTACCACTGTATGTACTGTATTTTTCGCTCTATAAGACGCACCAGACCACAAGACACACCTAGTTTTTGTAGGAGGAAAACAAGAAAAAAAATATTCTGAATCTCAGAAGCCAGAACAGCAAGAGGAATCGCTGCGCAGTGAAAGCAGCAATCCCTCTTGCTGTTCTGGCTTCTGTGATAGCTGCGCAGCCTGCAGTTGCTCCATAGGACGCACACACATTTCCCCTTACTTTTTAGGAGGGAAAAAGTGAGTCTTATAGAGCAAAAAATACGGTAACTTTCGTCACATGCCTCATGGCTCTCGAGAGCAATACCCAAACTACGGATTTTATCTTGAATTGCTCCATACCAAGATGGCATCCCCTTTCTTTATCCGACAGCGGAGTTTGCAAACCCCCACCCCACCCCGGCTACCACCATCCAAGCCAATCCTCCAAGGCCCTTTGACCACTTCTGTTTTGCCAGAAGGCTCTCAGCAGCTGTTCCTCCACTTGCATTCTTGATAGCTTTCTCATTCCGTCAGGCTGGCACGACTGGTTTCTTCCCACCACTTCTAAGCCAGCCGCCCCTCTCCCTCCCTCCCCACCACCCCCACTTGTAAAATTTTCTGCGTATCTGAGCAGATCTTTTTACTGGCTCTCGAGAGCTACAAATTTTGAGCCCGTCAAGTTCTTGATGAAGATGGGAGGGAGAAAGCCGGGGGGGGGGGGAGCACCACAAAAGCAATTTAGAACTTTAGGGAAGAAGAAAAACTAAGTCTGGCAAGCTTTTTTAAAAAATATTTTTATCAAATTTCCAAAAGTACCACGTAAAATTCATATACATATCATTGACTTCTTATCCCATTTTCCGTGATGTTTTTCTTATCTCCCCCTTTGCTGCATCCTACCTTCCCTTTTTTAAACATAGTCGTAACACAATAATCTTTAACTGTTCTGTTGCTCGTAGTTCAAAACCTGCTCATGTCATAGTATTTCTTCAAATCATCCCAAAAAGGTTTCCATTCTTCAAAAATGGAGATTCTCTTATTTTAGCTGTTAGCTTTGCTGATTCAACATAACCCATTGCTTTACTTATCCATTCTTTTCTTAGCGGGAACTTCTTCATCTTTCCATTTCTGAAAAAGTCTGGCAACATTATTTATTCATTTATTGTTTGTTAGTTACATTTATATCCCACTTTTCCTTGAAGGAGCTCAAGGTGGCGTACATAATTTTTCTCCTTTCCTTTCCCATTTTATTCTTCCAACGACCCTGTGAGGTGGGTTTTACTGAGAGGCAGCGGCTGGCTCAAGGTCACCCAGTGAGAGTTTCATAGCTGAGCAGAGATTTGCAGATCATAGAATCACAGAATTGCAGAGTTGGAAGGGACCCCATGAGTTCATCTAGTCCAACCCCCTGCAATGCGGGAAATCTCAATTAAAGCATCCATGACAGATGGCCACCCAACCTCTGCTTAAAAACCTCCAAGGAAAGAGAGTCCACCACCTCCTGTGGGATACCTTGAATTTAATTCTTTTTCTCCTCTCCCCAAAATTGATGAGGTTTTCAATTGCATTCCACTGAGAGACAGGCAGAGGTTCCCATCAGGTGTGCCGTGAAGGGTGCAAAAGTCTTTATTCTTATGCATTCTCAAAAAAATCCATAAGAACACCAGAAGAGCTCTGCTGGGTTAGGCCAAAGGGGCCCCATTGAGCCTAGTATTCTGTTCTCACAATGGGCAACCAAATGCCCCAATGGGAAGCCTTTAGGCAAGAGCTATCTCCCTTCCTGTAGTTTCCAGCAACTAGGATTCAGAAGCGTCACTGACTCATGACACCGGAAGTAGAGTATAGCCATTTCTGGCTAGAAGCTACGCATGGGCTCACTGTCCTCCATGAATTTGTCAAATCCTCTTTTAAAGCCATCTGAGCTGGTCATTGCACCTGCCTCTTGTGGGTGTTTGTCAAGTACAGTCATACCTTGAATCCTGAACGCCTTGCGAGTCAAACGTTTTGGCTCCTGAGCGCCGCAAACTCAGAAGCGAGTGTTCCGGTTTGCAAACGTTCTTTGGAACCGGAACGCCCGATGCATCTTCTGCGGCTTCCGATTGGCTGCAGGAGCTTCCTGCAGCCAATCGGATGCCGTGCCTTGGTTTCCGAACATTTTGGAAATCAAACGGACTTCCGGAACGGATTGTGTTTGACTTCCGAGGTACCACTGTACCGCCTTTTGTCTGTCTTGAATCTTCCAAGGTTCAGCTCCAAGTGAGGAGAGGTTTCAGGAACAGAAGGACCCAGGGTTTGGTTTCTTAAGGAAAGATTGCAAGAGATGTATTAACAGCGTTTGTTGGGAACGTTTTGTCCATTTCCAAACATGCAAGCCGATAGAGGATAACCAGAGCCAAACAAGGAAGCCATGTCTGCTACCCCAAATCAAATTTGGGGGGCACCTTGCACCCCCAAATCCTTCCAGCATTCCAGTTCCTGGTGCTTTCATTCTCTCCTTGTCCCCTGAACTCCTGAACTCACACCAGCCCTTTCCAGCTGGGTGCAAGGTGGCCAGGCTTCGTAAGAAGTGGCCTTACACCAAATCAGACCACTTGCCCTTCTAGCTCAATACTGTCTGCACTGACTGGCAGCAGCTCTCCACAGTTTCAGACAGAGAGTCTTTCCCATCTGTCGGGATTTGAACTCGTGGCCTTCTATATCCACACCAGGCATTCTACCACAAAATAACCCTCAGGGTTAACATTATAGAATCTTAAAACCAGAGAGAAGTCATGGGGATCCTGATGGTGCAGCAGAATAATAAGAAAATAAATTATAGACTTATAGAATTGTGGAGTCAGAAGGGACCCCTGGGGGTCATCTAGTCCAACCACTGGCGATGCAGGAATAACAGCTAAAGAATTGCTGGCAGATGGCCGTCCAACTTCTATTTAAACACTTCCAATGAAGGAGAGTCCATTCTGAATAAAGGGCTTATTTCAGCAGGAAAGAAGAAAGCAGTGAATCAGCCACTTGGGTCATCCAGCTCATTCCAGTCTATACTGACAGGGCTTCCAGGTAGGGTGGAATCTCTCCCAGCCCAACCTGGAAAAGCCAGGGATCTTCTGTCACTGAGCCGCAGCCTCCTCCAATGACTTGGATGGACAGGAGACAGGAGCTGAAGGGTGTTGGGGAGTGGATAATCACAGCCATACCCTGATCTAAGATTGCACAACCTTTCAAGATGATGCAACCTAAGAATATACAATAATAATAATTCAGGATGCATTGCAACTATCAATGCAGATCTCCAGGTGTTGCCTTTCAGCTGGACCAGGGTTTCTCAAACTTGGGTCTCCAGCTGTTTTTGGACTACAACTCCCATCATCTCTAGCTTGCAGGACCAGTGGTCAGGGAAGATGGCAACTGTGGTCCAAAAACCATCATCCCTAGCTTGCAGGACCAGTGGTCAGGGAAGATGGCAACTGTGGTCCAAAAAACATCATCCCTAGCTTGCAGGACCAGTGGTCAGGGAAGATGGCAACTGTGGTCCAAAAACAGCTGGAGACCCAAGTTTGGGGAACCCTAGGGTCCCTTCCAACTCTACAGTTTTTTTATTCTATTATTCATCTGTACACATACCTGGGCGATGCTTTAAGATCTTATACTGGAGTGACTTAAGTTGCGTTTTCTGTGAAGTTCCATCATACTGACAGAACTTGCACCACTCCCTTGAAACTCGTGTTTTTGGTATTCCTAAATGCTCACTTTTGGAGCATACAGAACAGCTCCTCCTCCTCACTGTCCTTCTCCAGAGTGACCCAAGGAATCAGTTCTCCATGGCCTACTCAACAGTCTTCTCACTGATTGGCTCCTGCCAAAATTGACTTCCTTCTCAGTGGCTCAAAAGCTCCCCTTTCATGCCGATTGACCAGCTCTGGGACACTGGAGACAGGACCACTGCTGCAAAATCAGCAACGAGTCTTCAACCCTCCACAACTTGTGGTGTTGGAAAGTCCAACATGTTGGCTGGTGAGCTCAAGGCTTCAGGCCTTGCCTGTTTCTGCAAATGTAGAGAAACCAAGATGACAGATCATTTCTGGGAAGACGAGTCTCTTCTCTCTGTTTCCACTTAACCAGCTTGCTTACCCTCCCATCGATCTTCCCTCAACATCAAGTCCTCATTAAGCTAAGGAGGCTCCCAGCGGGACTTCTCTTCTCTCCCACCCTCTTGCAAGAAGATCTCCACCTGACCTCCCTTTTCCCCTCCTTGCCTGACAAATTGTGGGAGGTGACCCAGAGCCGGTCTAATTTATTCCAGCCCCATCCCAGCAGGGAAGGGTCTGTGCAGCTGCTGGGTTGGGAGAGAGCGGAAACAACTGTCGACCACACCTCAGGTCTCCCTTGCATCGGGCAGAGTACGCCCTGAGCACATGTAATGTTTTGCTTTGCAGCATCGCACTGCTAAACTGCTATGAGAGTTAGAAGCCCTCCAGTTAAGTCACAGGGTGCTGTGAAAGGGGGTCAGGAAGCGAGAAGTGTCTGAGACAATGGCTCCAAGTTAATGTACAAAAATATGAAGTGCATTATGATTTCTAGCAAGGAGATAATTTGTTTTTTAAATACATACATATATATAGATAGATAGATATAGATATAGATATAGATATAGATATAGATATAGATATAGATATAGATATAGATATAGATATAGATATAGATATATATTTACATATTAGTTTTTTAAAAAAATATCAACAGTCATTTAACATAACTTCTTATCTTATACAATATTTTTGACTTCCATCAGCACCTCTGATGATTTCCCCTTCTTTATCACTTATTCTGCATTTCTTAATTTCTCTGTTACTCTTAATGATCATTAACAAACAATTATCCGCATAAACTTTCTTGTAATATTTCAAATAGTCCTCCTTACAAAACTTCTTGCAATCCTACTAGCGTAATCTGTTCATTACTATTTCTTTTCAAATAGTTCATATATTTACTCCAGTCTTCTAAGAATCTCTGGTCCCGCAGGTTTCGAATCCTTCCTGTTAATTTATCCAGTTCTGCATAGTCCATCAATTTCATCTGCCATTCGCAAGGAGAGAATTTGAGGGCGGGGGAGATCCACAGCAATGTTTAGATTTGCCTCCCAGCTTTCTACACTCTATGACAGCCTGGATAGCTCAGCTAGTTAGAGCGTGGCGCTGATAACACCAAGGTTGCAGGTTCAATCCCCTCTATGGGACAACTGCATATTCCTGCATTGCAGGGGGTTGGACTAAATGACCCTCAGGGTCTCTTCCGACTCTACAATTCTGTGCAGAACTGTTGGGCTTTTCATTGCCATTGCCCTGACTCTCAGATGACTTCACTTGCCCTCAGTGATGGTTGTCTTTTTGCCAAAGCTCATTGGCTGACATAGCCATCTGTGACACCACCCTGCTTGCTTAGTAACTCCTAATAGGCTGGTATCACTCTTGATTTAATCCTTAAATTTTAAGGGTCTTTTGAGCCAAATGGGAAGGGAAAACATAGCTGTCATGGTTAGAAGATAGTGATATCCATCTCTTCCACCACGAATCAGCCTGATCTGCTTTGAAATGGCTTTGGGGAGAGGAAACCTCTGAAAAGGAGCAATGTCGCCCACACCCAGTTGATGTGCTTTGCACTGAGGTGACAGGGCTGTGTTTTCATAGGCAAGTTTCTTCAGCTAATGATTTACACCTCCTCACCCGAGGAGTTTGCCATCTGTTTCTGGCAGATGGCAATAACAGAAGTCAGAGCAGAGTGGAAGTGGGAAAGGAGGGCATCTTTTGAAGGGAGTCTGTCCTCCATGGTTGGGACAAGAGTTTGTTTAAAACAGTGTCTTCATTCCATGTATCATATTTGTGGAGGGGGGAACCCACCTGTTTTGGGGAACAGAGCCTGAAGTCAGACTTCAAGGGGCCTTCAGCAGAGTGATCCTACTGGGCACCTCATCCCAAACACAAAGCCCTGGTCGCTGGATCTAAGAGATCTGTGTGGCCCTTCAGAAGGTTGAAAGTGGCCCTCAAGTTGCAAAGGCTTCCCTACCCCTGCTCTTCATCACTGTGCCACCTGTTGGCTCGCCAGGTGGACAACCAATGAGTGAGGCAGGAAGTGACATCTCCATGGCCTCTTCCTCCACACCACCCCAAGGTTTATCTAAGTCAGAAGCTGGTGGGGAAAAGAACGGTGGGTTTCAATGGTGAGCAGAACGAGCAGGTCTCGGGGGGGGGGAGACTCTTATCAGTGGGACCCTCTAGGGGTGTAAAGGCCTAGCAGATGCCTCGCTATGTCCATATCTACACCAGTCATGCCCCTCCCCCCTGCCAAAAAATAAAAAAGAATTTGAGGAGTTCTGTAAAGGTTCTGAGAGTTGTTGTATCTCAGGGAGTTGTATCTCAGGGCTAGATGACATTTGGGCCCCTTCCAACTCTTCAGATGTATGAGATCCCTCTTCTCCTCCCAGAGCAGTTTAATGGCCAACACTTCTTCCCAGGGAACTCTGGGAATTGTAGCTCTGTGTAAGGAGAGTATAGGGGTCTCCTCTCAGCACCTTTAATGAACCACAGCTCCCACAATTTTTTGGGAGAAGTCTATTTAAAAGGTGTCCTAATGAATGCCTTAAATCTATGGTGTATGTATGGCCCATGTCATCATTGGTGGAAGTGGTCTTTTGGGTAACACTGCCCCCCAAGCCAGGAACAAGGGGGCCAGAATCCCTCTGGGCTGCCTCCTCACTCCTCTCCCCTGTCTTCACAGTGCGAGTTTGATATCTGAAGGAATTGACGGTCACTCTGGGATTAACTCCCTCTCTCTCTCTCTCTCTCTCTCTCTCTCTCCCCCCCCCCCCCCCCGTAACCCGATTCCCCTGGCAAGAGAATCTTTTTAGTGGCTGATAAAACCTTCACTGTGGTGGAGTGGAAACAGGTTCCCTTTGAAGTGGGTCTTGCATTTCCCTCTTGACGCTCAATCCTGTATATTTTAACCGCCAATAAACTGATTTATAAGCACATCTCTTTTTTCCTTCAAAAAAAAAAACAAGTCTCTCCAGCCACCTTTCAAAGAATTGGCGAGAGGGAGGGGAATATTGCCAGCGCAAATGTCAGGGATGTATTTTGAATCTTCTTGCGGGAAGGAAGGCAGGTCCCTTGAAAGGATATTAGCCATGGCAAGCCCATGAAACCTCCATGATTAGTGGCAGTCGAACAAATAAAAGAGCTGGATGTGTCCCAAAGGACTCTTGCATCGTAGCATATCTGCCTCAGTTTCCTGGAGTTATCCAGCTAGCTTCTGCTGGAGAAACAGTCCTTGGTTTCGTGGTTCCTTGTCCTTAATCAACAAGGTGAAAATCCTAACAGTATTAAATCCAGTTATCGTAACGGCACAAAATGATATGAAAATCACCTGAAAAGTTTCCAGTGGGTGTAATGAATCTAAGGAAGGGCTGTAGCTCAGTGGTAGAACATCTGCTTTGAATGCAGAAGGTCCCAGGTTCAGTTCCTGGTATCTTCAGGTAGAGCTGGGAGAGAACCCCTGTCTGAAATGCTGAAATGCTGCATTAAAAGCGAGTAGAGTTATGCTGAAGTTTGCTAGGGACAGTAAAGGCAAGTGATGGTCTAGTTCAGGGATTTGGGCTCCAGATGTTGTCAGACCTTGGCTCCCATCAGTCCCAGCTGCCAGCATGTCAGGGTGATGGGAGACTTAGACTACAACAACATCCAGATGGCCACAGGTCACCCATACCTACATTAAAAGAAGGCATGGTTTTGACGGAGATCGGTAGGGGCAGTAAAGCGAAATGACAATCTAGTTCAGGGATGGAGAACCTGCAGCCCTTCAGTTGTTGCTGGACTCCCAACACCCATCAGACTTCATGGCAAGTGGCCAAGGGTGATGGGATCTGTGGTCCAACAACAGCTTGAGGACCACTGGTTCTCCATACCTGAACTAGACCATAGCTTGCCTTTATTGCCCCAAGCTCCATCACAACTCTGGCCATCACTTGCCTTTACTGCCCCTAGCTACCTTCATAACAGCAGGAAGGCACCATGTTCCCCATTCTCACCATAGGTTTAGGGTCCATGGGGTAAGCAAGCTCTCTCTTTTGCTTGTCCCTAACCTGCTGGGAAGGGACGCGGGTGGCGCTGTGGGTTAAACCACAGAGCCTAGGACTTGCCGATCAGAAGGTCGGCGGTTCGAATCCCCACGACGGGGTGAGCTCCTGTTGCTTGGTCCCTGCTCCTGCCAACCTAGCAGTTTGAAAGCACGTCAAAGTGCAAGTAGATCAATAGTTACCACTCCAGCGGGAAGGTAAACGGCGTTTCCGTGCACTGCTCTGGTTCGCCAGAAGCAGCTTAGTCATGCTGGCCACATGACCCGGAAGCTGTACGCCGGCTCCCTTGGCCAATAAAGCGAGATGAGCACCGCAACCCCAGAGTCGGCCACAACTGGACCTAATAGTCAGGGGCCCCTTTACCTTTACCTTTAACCTGCTGGGAATGCATTTAGCTTGTCAACCGCAACACAAACTTAATACACCCGCTTTGATGGAGATGTGGGGTCAGCTGAAAGGGTTTGAGTTCCGAGTGTATACATAACCACCTGCACACACACACACATAGGTCAAATTCCCTGACTGCATTGCCAGACAGACGTCCATTAAATGTGGCCCAATCCACATCTCTGCATCCGTGTGTAAGAGTTGCTGGTGAAAATTATCCCTATGGGACTTCTTCTTTGGCGATCACTCATAGCCAAGTAAGATTGTCTTCCATAAACACGGTTTTAACAATGAGTCCGTAAGTGACTGTGGAGGCCAATTCTGGATCCACACGTCCTTCCACAGTGGGGATATTGGTTTCCCGGCGGGAGCTGATCACGGTGTGGATTTGCCAAGCGTGCCTTCCTCCTAGCACGTTTCTCCCTTGCGTCCTGAGTTCGAGTGTCTTCAAAGACCATGACACCTTTGGTCAAGGCTGTTCTCCAACTGGAGTGCTCGCAGACCAGTGTTTCCCAGTTGTCCGTGTTTATCCTACATTTTTTTAAAAGATTTGCCTTGAGAGAGTCTTTAAACCTCTTTTGTTGACCACCAGCATTACGCTTTCCATTTTTAAGTTCGGAATAGAGCAGTTGCTCTGGAAGACGATCATCAGGCATCCGCACAACATGACCAGTAAGAGCGTAATGTAGCCCTCAATCTCCAGAGAGCTGCAATTTAAATTAAAGTCCTCATCCATTCACCCAGTGACTGCAGATGCAATGAGACTCAAGACACCTGAGTTTCCCATTACAGTTTCTTCCATATGGGTGCAAAGTAGATGTTCTGCCACTTTGCTATGGCCCCTCCACTTGCTCATGAAAGCTCCCAGGTTCAGTCCGCTGCTGGGCATTTCTCAAGAGGACAGGCCATAGCTCAGCAGTAGAGCACTTGCTTTGCATGCGGAAGGTCCTGAGTTCAGATTCCTGCATACAAGGCTGGGAAAAGGATCCCTACCTGAAACCCTGGAAAGCCACTGTTACCAGCCAGTGTTGACAAATGTGAGCTTGATGGTAGCTGTTCCTATTTAAACCAACACTTTTATTCCAAACTATGGGGACTAGAACCTTGCTGCATTTTTAAAATTCTTGGTGGTAGAGCATCTGCTTTGTATGCAGAATTCCCTAGTCTTTTGCAGCATCTCTAGGTAGGGCTGGGAAGGATTCCCTGTCTGAAACCCTGGGGAGTAGCTGCCAGTCAGTGTAGACAGTGCTGAGCCCGATGGACCAAGAGTCTGACACTGTATAAAGCAGTTTCCTATGTTCTATGGATGGGGAAGTGGCATATCCCAGTGGAAGAGCATCTTCTTTGCCTCCAGGAGGTCCTAGGTTGTAAAAGACCCAACATCTCATTTAGAAAGGGGTGGATCAATGTGAGACTACCAAAGGGGGAGCTAACTTTCCCTGCTTGGTCTTCTCAACATGCCCGGAGTCGTCAACCAAACCTTTGCTAGAAACACACAGATCAAGCTCCCCAACTCAACTTCTCCACCGCCCCTTCAGCTTTTAGGGGTTTTGTGTTGTTATTCAATTCCACCTCCCCCCTCTGCCAAGCCCTCTCCTGTTGCTGTGAAATTCAATCAGGTCTCCCAGACCTCCAGGCCCTGGAGAACTTGGCAGCTGCATTCTCAACTGTCTCAAAAGCTTAGCCCCGTCCCCTTCTCAAACCAGAATCAGCCCTGAGAGTTTTTGGATTCAATTGAAAATGAGTTTTTTAAAAAAATAAATAAAATAAAAAAACAGACACAGATTGCAGCTGGAATACATATGGTACAATTTGATTGGCTCAGATAATTGCGCACCAGGATTTATGAGCAGGGGAAATGGATGGGGAGAGAATGTGGAGGGTTTCTTTAGCCACGACTCCTGCTTTTCAGGGGGTTGGACTAGATGTTCTTTGTAAGGTCCCTTCCAACTCCATGATTCTAAGTTGGCTAGATTTTACAGCGGTGTTGTGCACAAAGGAAGCACGGATTGCCAGAAAATAATTCGGAAGGGCAGAAATGGCCCTGGTAAGCCAGAGTCGGCTCTGCTAATCCAATAGGATTTCTGGGACTGATAATAAGACAGTGGTTGGCCACTGGCAGACGGGGGCCAAAGGAGAGCCTTCCTGTTTGCTGGCCTGCTCTGTCCTGACACCTAGTGGCCATTTTTTGTTTTGCATGGAGCCTGTGCAAGAATAGGCTTTTAGAAAAGATGGTTCTGAGGGGTTGGAAGATGGTTTGCGACCAGGGTCGGATTTAGGTTTGATGAGGCCCTAAGCTACTGAAGGTAATGGGGCCCTTTATATGTCCAGCTGTTGTTTGTCAACAACAAATTGTCACTGTTTTTTTTTTGTGTTGAATATTCTATATGGTAATTTATGGACCTAATAGGTATCTAAAGCCATTTGCACATAACAAAATATGTATTTTATCGAAGTAATTGTTGAACTGAAATACAATTAAGAAGTATATTAATAGTGAAATACAATTAAGAAAAAGTATATTAATGTGAAATAATTATTCAGTTCTAACTTAAAAGGATTTTTTATTCATAACAAACTTAATAATAAACATTGGAATTTGGCAATAACAAAGATCCCTTTAGAAACACAATTAACAAAGACTCATAATTTGGGGGGGGCAAGAGAATGGGGCCCTAAGCTATAGCTTGTTTAGGTTATACGTAAATCCGGCACTGGTTGCGGCAGGTGGTGATGGTTCCAGGGCGTCAGATCATTCATGGCACTTGCTCCCTTGACAATGACAATGCGGAGGGTCCATAGCTCAGGGGACGGAGACCCTTCTTTGCATGCAGAAGGGCTCGGGTTCAACCCCTTGGCATGTGTCTTCCCCCATAATTTCCTGCCTTCCTCTCTCCCTTCTCCCAGGTGTGGTTCAGCAACCGGCGGGCACGGTGGCGCAAGCAGGCCGGGGCCAATCAGTTGGCAGCATTCAATCACCTGTTGCCAGGGGGCTTCCCTCCGACTGGGATGCCCACTTTGCCTCCGTACCAGCTGCCAGATTCAACTTACCCAACCACCACCCTTTCCCAAGGTAGGTGCTGAGGGCTTGGGTGGGAAAGTGGGTTGTTTTGATGGGTGGGTTGTGCCGGAACCTGCGTTCGACCGAGCGACTCCTCCGGAATCGCCTCCGTTCTCTCCTCTGACAATAATTAATGACCTGAGCCTCTGATAAGGTTCCAAGCATGTTCCCATTACGCAGAGTATCCAGCACAGGGAAGGACGAGAAATATGAGCTACATGCTAAGAGTTTTATTACTAAGCTACGCAGACAGAAAAGAAATAAATCCTCTCTCTGTGAGAGCAGAGAGCAACTGAACCACAAAGGAACAGGAAACCAGTAAACATCACATCCGACTTCCAACAGCCTGGAATGTCTCTGGAATGCAAAACAGAGTCTTGTGACTCCAAAGCACTGCACGGTGGCAACACAGAAACCAACAGGTTGATGGATGGCATTTATATCAAACCTCAAGGTGGCAGGCATGGTCCCACCCATCACTCCTTGTTTAATCCCCACAACAATCCTGTGAGGGGGTTTAGGCTGAGAGGCAGGGACTGGCCCAGAATCACCCAGTGAGATTCACGACAGAACATGGGGATTTGAAGCCTGGTTCTCCCAGTTCCTAGTCTGACTGGTACAGAGTGGGCGGAGCCAGAGCCTGGGATTGGCTGAGCCAGAGTGAATGGTAGCTGAGTTCTTCAAGGGCCAACACTGAGACTCAGGGCTTCCCCACAATTCCTCTGTTCCCACTGCTTTCCCCTGAGGAAAACCACTCGGAGCAACCAGCAATTTGGGTTGTCTTCTGCTCTGTAGACTGGCAGCTGCAGGTTCGATCCCCGCCATCTCCTGGTAAAAGTCTCTTCCAGCCTTTACTCAAATCCGCAGTTTGTGTTCACACCTCGGCGCAAGGGGGAAGGAGTTCTTCTTGCATTGCCAAAGGCTCTCGGTCGCTCTGTTTCTTAACGGCCCTAGTGAATTCCTCTGCAGCTTGTATTTCTTGCTTCACAGCCCAGACAATCAAAATCCTACCATTTATTAATTTCTAGGCTTTAGAGGGGGTCCCACCCAAATCTATAACATGCCCCCCTTCTCTTTAGCAACAGGGACAGCTTTCCACAGCTGGGCATGAGAAAATAACAGGAGGTTACTAACAGCGTTCAGAGCGGTACATCAAAGCAAGATAGTTTGCTTCTGTTTAGTGCTAAATTGGTTTTCCCTGAGAAAGGAGTGGGGCAAGCAAGAAACCACATAGACTCATCCCTAGAAAGCATGGGTCAAGCAGAAAAGTGGATAGCTCAGTTGATTAGAGTGTGCTGCTAATAATGCCAAGGTTGCAGGTTCGATTCCCATAAGGGACAGGTGCATATTGCTGCACTGGAGGGGATCAGACTGGATGATCCTCAGGGTCCCTTCCAACTCGATGAATCCATGATTCAAGTGGAAGAGGAGGAGGGGGAAGGTGACAGGCAGGGCCACCCGCTGTATGAGTTGTAAGAAAGAATTTAGGGCAATGCCCCATTCACCCCAATGGACCAGACCTCCACTGAAACAGATGGTGGGAACATGGTTTGGGCCTCAGGTCAAGATGGCGCCTCCATCATACCAGCCTTTCCCCAAAGGAACACAGTGATGGTCCAGTGATGACAGCCACCACTTCTAACCTGATGCTTCGTTTCCCCACAGATGGGGGCAGCACTGTGCACAGACCCCAGCCTCTCCCACCATCCACCATGCACCAGGGAGGGTTGGCTGCCGCCGCCGCAGACTCCAGCTCCGCCTACGGGACCCGACACGGCTTCTCCACCTACTCCGACAGCTTCATGAACCCCGCAGCTCCTGCCAATCACATGAACCCTGTCAGCAATGGCCTCTCTCCCCAGGTAGGCTGCTCACCTGTGTTTTGCTATCGTCTCCGGCCTAAACTGTAGGCAGGGC
The DNA here is from genome assembly GCF_964106645.2 of Podarcis pityusensis. NCBI lineage: Eukaryota > Metazoa > Chordata > Lepidosauria > Squamata > Lacertidae > Podarcis > Podarcis pityusensis. Next base: position 77,877,270 of record NC_138033.1, read on the forward strand.
GTGAGGAAACTGGGAGAACACATGGCTGTTCCCACGTGTCCTTAGTTGAGCGCCGCAGCATTTTGTTCATTTGCTTATTGTTGAAAGCCGGGATCGGCAGCCTGCAGCCCTCCAGAAGGCGTTGGACGGCAGCTCCCATCAACCCTACGCTGGCTGATGGAATTTGTAGTCCAACAATACTTTGAAAGCTACAGGTTCCCCATTTCTTATTTCCCCCCACTCTTCCCCAGAAGACTCCCAGAGTTGCTTACCAATATCAGAAATGATTCCCTTTCCTCAAGCTTACAATCTAATAGCAGCGACACAAAAGGAAAGGGGATTGGAAGGGTGGAGGAAAGAAGCAAACCCAGTTACTAGTTCTTAGGCAGTTAAACAATTCTACAGGTCTGCAGCTGAGGCTAAACTGAGGCATTGCCAGGTTACCCACCCAGTCAAAGACGGAAACAGAGCCCTTCAAGGAAGTGCCACCACAAATTTGAGGACATCCCATGATGTCTGCTTAGCCCCGATTCTGTTGCAATCCAGACACTGAGTAAAGGCCCTCTTACGCCTTCAGGACTTTGGCTTGCTGGCACAGGTGGTTTTAGGATTTGCTGTTGATCTACAGATGTAACAGTCAGCCTTGTTTTTTGTGATTTGTCATGAAGGTTTTTTCCTTAAGCTGCTTTGAGATGTGACTTTACAGACAAATTAACCAGTGAATTCCGGTGTTGTATTTGGGAGTGACTGTTTGAAAACCATGAATGAATAGTTCCGGGTACTGTCTGCTAACTGCAATAGTGGGATACGAATCATAGATACCAACATGCTTTGTCCATGCAGCTTCCTACTGCAATATGTTATTAGACAAATCTGCATATTATATTTATGGATGTGGCGGGGGACCTTTTGTCTCCCAGACATTGTTGGACTGCAATTCACATCAGCTCCACCCAGCATGGTCAATCAGGGATGATGGGAGTTGTAGTCTGGCGATATCTGGAGGGACACAGGAGGACGCCCATTCTTGTATTAGAAGAAGTCACGAGTTCAAGGCCCATCAGTAATGCTGGATCCTTGCCCGGCCTGAAACCCTGGAGGGCCGTTGCTGCTGGTCAGTGTAGACAATTCTGAGCAAGATGGACCAAATAAGCAGCTTCCTTGTTGTTATTGTTCAGTCGTTTAGTCGTGTCCGACTCTTCGTGACCCCATGGACCAGAGCACGCCAGACACTCCTGTCTTCCACTGCCTCCTGCAGTTTGGTCAAATTCCTGCTGGTAGCTTCGAGAACACTGTCCAACCATCTCGTCCTCTGTCGTCCCCTTCTCCTTGTGCCCTCCATCTTTCCCAGCATCAGGGTCTTTTCCAGGGAGTCTTCTCTTCTCCTGAGATGGCCAAAGTATTGAGTCTCAGCTTCAGAATCTGTCCTTCCAGTGAGCACTCAGGGCTGATTTCCTTCAGAATGGATAGGTTTGATCTTCTTGCAGTCCATGGGACTCTCAAGAGTCTCCTCCAGCACCATAATTCAAAAGCATCAATTCTTTGGCGATTGGCCTTCTTTATGGTCCAGCTCTCACTTCCATACATCACTACAGCTTCCTAACACGTGCTAAATCTATCCCCCAAGTGACTGCATTACAAATAGTACAGAATAGGTCTTTGGCAAAGTTAACCCACGGTCCTTAAGGGTGTTACATCACTAAAGGAGAGCATGAGTGGCAGAGGGTGATTGCGTCAGGCCTTTTTTTTGACTTGGTTGGCTTCTGTCTCATTTCCTCTCCTCCCCTCCCTTTTTCTTCAGTGTCTGTTTAAGTGTAATAAGCATTTAAATGAAGTATTGCCTGACCAGGGATGGAAAGAAGAGGAGGAGGAGGAGGAGGAGGGAGAGATTTGGGAAGGAGGGGAGAGAAGTAGAAGGGGGTGTTAAATAGCAAAGAATTAGGGTGGGGGGGAGGGAGAAGATCAGATGCAAATCACTAGTAGAAAGGAAATTATGTGCAATTACCCAGCAAAACTGGGCAGCTTCTGCCCACCCCTGCCAACAAGATCTCATTAATAAGCAGAAAATAAGATTGAAATGGTGTGTAAAAGAGGTGGAAAAATGAATTTGAATGCTGCATTTGTCCACAATTACCCCCTCGTTCACACATATTTTATTGCAATTTTTTTTATTATTATTCTTAATCTTTCCATCCCTCAAAGCAGATTGGGAACATCCTGGCATTATGGTTGCAGAGGGAGAGGCATTACGGATTTCCCTTTTTCTTTCCCTTCTGCCCCCCTGAAAGAGACTCTGCCCGCTCTCAAATTTGCAAAGGCCGGGCTGGCGGGGATCAGAATTCATTGCTTCGGCTTATCGCCGTGTAGGAACAAGTTCTTTTCCGGGGGGAAATGCCCGACCTTCAATTGCGTGGCGAGGCGTCCTGCAATGCATCTCTTTCTCTTTTTCCCTCTGAAGGCGGGAACGCAGGAAGCCGCCTTAGGCAGTGCCTGCACCTAGCTTAGTGGTGCCTGCACTGGCTGGCAGTGGCTCTGAAGGATTCCAGAGCGGATCTCCCCACCCCGCCCCACCCCTACTTGGGGGCTAAACATAAGAAAAGCCTGCTGGATCAGACCAATGACCCACCTAGTCCAGCATCACCTTCTCACGGGAGAATTTGGAGGCAGAGAGTTGTAATAATAATAATAATAATAATAACAATAATAATAATAATTTTTGAATGGTTTCGGGAGTCGGACGGACTCCCAGAACGGATTAAGTTAGAGAACCAAGATTAAGTTAGAGAACCAAGGTACCGCTGTATTGTGGAAGAGCACATGGGTGTGTGGAGTAGCCCCTAATAATAATAATAATAATAATAATAATAATAATAATTTATTTGTAACCCACCCATCTGGCTGGGTTTCCCCAGCCACTCTGGGCGGCTTCCCACAAAAATTAAAAATACATCAAAATGTCACACATTAAAAACTTCCCTGACCAAGGCTGCCTTCAGATGTTTTCTAAATGTCAGGTAGTTATTTATCTCTTTGACATATGATAGGAGCGCGTTCCACAGGGCAGGCACCACCACGGAGAAGGCCCTCTGCCTGGTTCCCTGTAGCTTTGCTTCTTGCAGTGAGGGAACTGCCAGAAGGCCCTCAGCGCTGGACCTCCGTGTCTGGGCTGAACGATGGGGGTGGAGACGCTCCTTCAGGTATACTGGGCCAAGGCCGTTTAGGCTTTAAAGGTCAACACCAACACTTTGAATTGTGCTCGGAAACGTACTGGGAGCCAATGCAGGTCTTTCAAGACTGGTGTTATGTGGTCTCGGCGGCCGCTCCCAGTCACCAGTTTAGCGGCCGCATTCTGGATTAGTTGTAGTTTCCGGGTCACCTTCAAAGGTAGCCGCACAAAGAGCGCATTGCAGTAGTCCGAGCGGGAGATAACTAGGGCATGCACCACTCTGGCAAGACAGTCCGCGGGCAGGTAGGGTCTCAGCCTGTGTACCAGATGGAGCTGGTAGACAGCTGCCCTGGACACAGAATTGACCTGCACCTCCATGGACAGCTATGAGTTAGGTTGGTAACATCAACATGCAAGGGAGGGATAACATCAAAGAGCATTTCTCAGCCCCCAAATGATCGAATTGGCACAGTCATTTTTACACTTCCATGGAGGAGGCGCATTCCTTTTGGGAACATAAGAGCCTTCTGGATCAGACCCTTGGTCCATCCAGTCCAGCATCCTGTTCTCAAAGTGGCCAACCAGATGCCCCAATGGGCAGAATTTGAGCACAAGAACTTTCTCTGCTGTTGCCAGCAGCTGGTATTCAGAAACTTCACTGCCTCCTCTTGTGAAGGGAGAACATGGTTGTCATGTTTTGGAGTCATTGATAGCCCCCTCTTCCTCCACGAAGTCGTCTGATCCTCTTTTAAAGCCACTCCTGTGGCAGGGAGTTCCATAGTTTAACCATGTGCCGCACGAAGGGCTTTCTTTGATCTGCCCTGAATCTTTCAACATCCAGCTGCGTTGGATGCCCATGATTTCCAGTTGTTACGAAAGACGGAGAAAAACTTTTCTCCATCCGTTTCCTCCATGCCATTTATCATTTCATAAACTTCTGTCACCTTGCCTTTTAGTAATAATAGTTATTATTATTATTATTATTATTATTATTATTATTATTTATACCCCGCCCTGCCCAGCAAAGAGCGGGCTCAGGGCGGCTAACACCAAATATAAAAACAATTGATTGAAATACAGCTTAAAAAACAAGATTAAAATACAACATGAAAACATTAAAATGCAGCCTCATTTCAGTGGAAACTCAAATCAAAAATTTGGGGGGGGGGGGGATGAAAACGTCAAGTCTTCACCAAGGCTAACTATCCAGACTGGTCCTACATGGGCCAGAAAAAAGCCAGGGAAGTCCCCAAATAGTTCAATCACAGAAGGAACCAAAAAGTCCCAAATGTTACAAATTGTCTTCCTAGGGGAGTCTCTCCTGGAACCTGAGCCTGCAAAGCAGCCCCCACCTCTTGCCTCCTGGCTCCCCCTGCCTTCCTTTAACTGTCTGCCGAGATCATAAGAAGACCCCATTCCAAAGGTCCATTGAGCCCAGCATCCTGTGACCAAATGCTCCATTTATGAAGCCCGCAATGGATTGTCCCTCAAAACAGGTGGCAGTGGGGGCCACCAACGTGGATGGCTTCAGCAGAGGATTAGACAGAACCACGAAGCCCAAATGCTGTCCGTGGCTACTAGACCTTAAGATCCACAAATGACAACATTTTGGAGGTCCCAAGTCATAAGGTGTTTTTTCAGTACTGGCCCCGACTTGGTGGAACGCTCTGTCACAAGAGACTAGGGCCCTGCGGGGCTTGACATCTTTCCGCAGGGCCTGCAAGACAGAGCTGTTCCTCCTGGCCTTTGGTTTGGACTCAGTCTGACCCTTATGTTTCCCTCCCCTTATGGTTTTGACTTTTAAAATGAGGCTGCATTTTAAATTGCATTTTAACCTGTATTTTATTTTATTTATTCTTATCATATTTTTACTGAAGTTTTATTGGTGTTAGCCGCCCTGAGCCCAGCTCTGGCTGGGGAGGGCGGGGTATAAATAAAATTTAGTAGTAGTAGTAGTAGTAGTAGTAGTAGTAGTAGTAGTAGTATTGCCACAATGGCTATGTTCTGCCACTTTCAGAGGCAGTATTTGCAAACCCTTGGTTGGGAGAGGGTTGCTGCCATCAGGTCCGTGGTGCATCTTGCTGGCTACAGCTACACCCGTGTACAGTGGTACCTCGGGTTAAGTACTTAATTCGTTCCAGAGGTCCGTTCTTAACCTGAAACTGCTCTTAACCTGAAGCACCACTTTAGCTAATGGGGCCTCCTGCTGCTGCCGCGCCGCCAGAGCACGATTTCTGTTCTCATCCCGAAGCAAAGTTCTTAACCCGAGGTACTATTTCTGTGTTAGCAGAGTCTGTAACCTGAAGAGTCTGTAACCCGAGGTACCACTGTACTTGGGCCACGTTTGCAGGTTAAAGAAAAGCCTGCTGGATCAGGGCCACAGGCCCATTTGGTTCAGCATCCTGTTCTCAAAAATGCCTTTGAGAAACAAGCGAGCAGGCTTGGTCCGTTGCTGGGGCCAGGGATGCTTCTGAAAACCAGTTTCTGGAAACGGCAGGAGCATAGCTGTCAGCCTTCCCTTTTTTTGCGGGAAATTCCCTTATTCCAGCGCCGTTTCCCACTGCTTCCCGCTGCTATCCCAGATTGTTAGATATCCCGTAGACTGTCCCCGGGACAGGTGAGGCTGCTGATCCCTTATTTTCAAGGCTGCTGATCCCTTATTTTCAAATTTGAAAGTTGACAGCTTTGGGCAGGAGCAGAGATGGCTCTTGGGATTGGGGCCTGCTTCCCGTTGGGCCGTCTGGCCGGCCACTGTGACACCAGGATGCTAGGCTACATGGGCCATTGGCCTGATCCAGCAAACCTCTTCATATATATATATATATATATATATATATTTGCATCAAATGGACTTCCTATTTCCAGAAGGCATTTGGAAACAGAGGCTCCAGTTTTTCTCTGCCTCTCCCCTCCTTCTTGCAGAAAGCTTTGCTGAGATCCCAACTGCTCAGTATCACATACAGCCCTCGCTCCGTAAACTTTTAACCTAAAGGATCCCACAAAGCTGGCATTTCTTTCCAGTAAACTTTTCCTTTCTTCCTTCATCCGCCCCCCACCCCCATCCAGAAGAGCCATCTGCTCCTGTCAGTTAGATTCCTGGGCTGAGGGCAGTGGGAAAAACCGGAGCAAAAACACGTCTCTCTCTTCTGCTTCTTTTTCTCATGTGAAAAGAGAGAAGTTTATTTTCCGAGTTGGGGCTCTGCCCTGGGATTTGAAGGATGGGGGTGGGGTGCACTGTAAGAGAAAAGAGGGGTTCCTGCAGGTGCCTTTGTAACAGAGATCGTTTCCTTTCGAAGCTGAAAGCCTTTTGAACTTTATAAATAAGGCCTGCTAAGCATGTGGACATCGATTTTCCAACTTTCCCCCCCATTTATTTTTTGGTATATATTTATTTACAAATAAAATGCAACAAAATATAGTAGTAGATGGCAAATGAAATGCAATAGAAGTAGAATAAAAGAAGCTGTCGGGAGTCAAATATATAGGAAAAGAATTCCATTGCAAATTCACATGTAATGAATTAATATCCCAAAAGTTCCATGTACAACAAATAGGTTTACATTCTCCTGTACCTTCTTAAAGGTAAAGGGGCCCCTGACCATTAGGTCCAGTCGTTACCGATTCTGGGGTTGCGGCGCTCATCTCGCTTTATTGGCCGAGGGAGCCGGCGTACAGCTTCCGGGTCATGTGGCCAGCATGACTAAGCCGCTTCTGGTGAACCAGAGCAGCGCATGGAAATGCCGTTTACCTTCCTGCCAGAGCGGTACCTGTTTATCTACTTGCACTTTGATGTGCTTTCGAACTGCTAGGTTGGCAGAAGCTGGGACCAAGCAGTGGGAGCTCACCCCATCACGGGGATTCGAACCGCCGACCTTCTGATCAGCAAGTCCTAGGCTCTGTGGTTTAACCCACAGCGCCACCCATGTCCCTTGTACCTTATTACTCCAGCGCATTATGAAAAGGCTGCATTTTTCAATGAAATTGTTGTCTGCCCTCTCTGGTTGTCACCATATATGTAAGTTTAACCATACAAACTATGTCCCATCTTTATTTTTCAACTTTGATTTTCCCCCCTTTCATTTTGCAAAAGGCCCCACTAATTTGGCTGTTTTGATTGGAACAATTTTGTCACGCCTTGAGCTATTATTATTATTGTTTATTACATTTATATCCCACCTTACTTCTTCCGAGGCTCTCAAAGTAGCATACATAGTTCTCCTATCCATTTTATCCCTACAACAACCTAACGAGGTAGGCTAGGCTGAGAGTGAGTCACCCCCCCCCCCATGGCTGAGTAGGGATTTGAACCCTCGTTTCCCAGGTCCTCATCCAGCACTCTAACCACTGCACCTCAGTGGCTCTAGGGATGGGGGGATGGAGAGAGAAAGAGAATTTTAATTTAGTTTGCATTTGAAGATGAATTTATCAGATTGGCTCATCCTGAAAAGTGCATGAGCCGAAATGCAGCCATTTTTTCACAGAATCATAGAATTGGGACCCTGAGGGTAATCTAGTCCAAAATCTCAACTAAAGCATCCATGTCAGATGGCCATCCAACCTCCGCTTAAAAACCTCCAAGGAGGGAGAATCCATCTCCTCTGTTCCACTGTCGAACGGTTCTTAGCATCAGAAAGTTATTCCTAATATTTAGTCAGAATCTCCCTTCTTGTAACCTGAAGACACTGGATCGGGTCCTGCCCTCCAGAACAGCAGAAAACAAGCTTGGTCCATCCTCCAATGTGACATTTTGAAATGCTGTTCCGCAGCCTGCATATAACTGCATATGTTGGTGAAAATGGCATGCAAAACATGGCAGATAAACTCGCTTTGCAAAAAATGTGTACATGTCAGGGGCGGGTGACAGGAGCAGGCTAGTACTAGCTCGCACAATGTCAGGGAAGTTAACTCTTAATTCAAAGAAACAAGCAGCTTGAGAGTGCAGATCTAGTGAGCACAGCAACTCTTCCTCGTAGATCATACCCCAATAAGGCAGTTGTGAGGACTGAAGCTCTCTGTTTTCCCACAGTTGCCTAAGCCTCCTCCTCCCTCTGATCCTTCCCAAGCATCAGAGACTCCATCAACATGCCTGTCCCTGCTCCGCCCTCTTCATACTGCCCTCTTCTGGTTCTGGGAGACCAGCAGGAAGGGGAGCTGATTGCAGCAGGAGGTGAAGACCCCCTGACTTCTTCAGCAGCCTGCCTGACTCTGTCTCTTGCCCCCAGCCTCTGATTCTGCCTCTGATTCTGGACTGCTGTCTGCCACAGCCTCTTCCTGCTCACTAAAGCCTGTTGCCTCTTCAGCTTCTGACACCTCCTCCTTCCAGTCTTCTCCCTCTTCTCCCTCTGTTCATTTATCACCATCCCACCACCAATCCCCTGGCTCTGAGCTTGCTTCCTTTGGGGTTCCCTAGCTGGTGCCTCCCAGCTCTCTTCTGCATCCAGCCAGTGTATGACGGAACACCATTATAAGTTCACACTAGAATGCTGATCAATTTTCATGAGGGAGAGAGAGAGAGAGAGCGCACATAAGCAGAGAGGAAGTTGGAGAAAGTGAGGGAGAGGAATCAAGCCGAGGCTGGGTACATCTTCCTTTTTCTTCAATAGGGTTCCCACTTCATGCTTGCAGTTTGAAATGGCAACACTTCTTTTACGAGGTTGTTTGTGGCTTTAATCGAGGAGCTAAAACGGTTGCCTTTCAGCCGGCTGAAGATCTTTGGTTAAAGCTCAGCACGCGTCACAAATTGAAGCCATGCACGGTGAGAAGTCAAGAACTGCTGATATCAATGGGTCTTGATCCCGGGATTGCAGTCCTGCTGGTCATAATGAATTGCTTATTATGTTTTTGCTATCCGGCATGTGTCTGTCTGTATAAAACAATGCATTAATGCGGCTGGTGTTCCTCCAGCACCCCTGATCATTTTTACTGCCCTTGTCTACCTCTTTTTAGACGTTCAGTGAAGACAATAGCTGGATGGGCTGACATACAGAGTCAGCTCATCCAGCTATTGTCTTCGCTGAATGTCTAAAAGGCATTTTCCTCTTTATATGAGCCTTTTATTCAAAACCCAAATAAGGAATAGGATCCTACTTAGAGGGGGGTGGGTTTGGGAGGGAGGACCATAGCTTAGTGCTAGAGTCCCTGGTCTGCATGCAATTGAGAGGGTGCCCTGCTCCCTGAAACCTCAGAGAGCTGCTTCCAGTCAGTGTTGACAATACTAAGCCAGATGGAGCAGTTCCTGATTAATTTAGCCCCACGTCAGCCTCCAGAGTCCACATTTGGGACTGCGTCTTGCGGCATTTTCTGAAGGGCTTTTGTTGCCGTCTTTTTGTGTGTGCCTGGGGGCTTCAGAGCAACTGAGCGATGCCGCCTTGGCCGAGAGAGAATTGAAACGCCTTTTCCCCCCCTTTCCTTTTTTTTTATTGTCCTGCTTTATGTGGATTAATCAGGGAGCCTGGGAGACGGGTTCAGGCAGGCCAGATAGAGGGAGAGAAAATGAGAGATTAGCACATTAACGCTGGAGCGAAGAGCGCGACGAGGCAGGCGACCTCTGGAATTCAGAGGCGGGCGGGCCATTTGGACGGGCTGGAGTGACCCAAAGAGAACTGCATGTGGGGGAGCCAGGAGGAGGCACTGGGCAGAGGAAGCCCAACCAGGGGAGGGGGGGAGGAGAGGCAGGGGAAGAAGGTGCCAAGGATGGAAGCCATTCAAATAAGGAGGAGACACGACTCTGCCAAGTATCTGGGAAGATGGATGCAGAATGTGTATATAGGAAGCCACCTTATCCCAGGGAGGGTGGCTGGGTGTCCCATTTTTGCAGAGGACAGTCCTCTCTTTGAAGGGCTGGCAATCCTCTCTTTTAGGAACAGAGAACCTGTTCCAGACTGAGGGCCAGATTCCCCATGGTGGTAGCTGTCAGGGGCCGCATGTGGGTGGTGGGTGGGACTAGAAACGAAGGTGGAGCAATGGATTTTGCCCTTGTGTCTTGGGAGGTGGAACACTAGTGCTCCATTCAGAATGTGACCCCAAGGATATCTTCCAGACAGGCAAAAAGCGCTCGAGGAGGGTACGAAGTAGAGCTGGTGAGAGGTGCAAAGGAAGCTTCCTTTATGCTGAGCCAAACCACCTGGGATGTTCTGCATGCAAAGCAGGTGTTCTGCCATGGGCCCATCTAGCTCAACACAGATGGGCAAGAACTGGTAGGGGGACATTAGATTATGTAGCTCATGCATTGGTTACTTCAAGATGGGATTGCTGCAATGCTCTCTATGTGGGGCTTCCCTTATACTTGATCCAGAAGCTGCAGTTAGTCCAGAATGCTGCAGCATGATTGCTGATAGGAGTGAGGCTCAGAGATCTGCGATTGGCTACTGGGCCAACTTCAAGGTGTCCCTATTAGTATATATACAACTGCAGCTTCTGGATCAGGCTCGAGGGAAGCCCCATGTAGAGTGCATTTTAGCAATCCGGTCTTGAAATAACCTAACTCATGAACCATTCTAGGATGTCCCTGTTTGCATTGGAGAAATGTTGGAGGCTACGGAATAGGGCGTCCCTGTTTTCATCGGAGAAACGTTGGAGAGTGTAGCCAGGATTTCCTGTTCCAGACTCCAGCCTCAGTTGGTAAAAGGCATTTCTTGCCAATGAGGCTCCCCTGTGGACAGAGCTAGACCCAGAAGCACCCCCAAACTGCGAACCTGCTCCTTCAGAGGGAGTTCAACTAATTCCAGGGTAAGCAACTGACCAATTTCTCAGGCACAGGAGCTACTCAGTGCCTCTGTCTTGCCAGGATTCAAGCTCAGCTTCTTTTTTCCTCATCCAAATCACCGCTGAGTCCAGGCAGTGGCCCAGGAACTTCTCAGCCTCTCCTGATTCAGATGCTATGGGGAAACGTGAGACCAGTTTTCCTACGAGATCACCTTACTCCATATGTGCCCATTCGGCCTCTTCGATTGGTGGAACTGGCACTGCTACACGTGCCACGTCATACCCATTCCATGTGTGTAAGAACTCGATCGCTCAGTGTGGCAGCACCTGCCCTGCGATGGGGTGAGCTCCCGTTCTCAGTCCCAGCTCCTGCCAACCTAGCAGTTCAAAGGCACATCAAAATGCAAGTAGATAAATAGGTACCGCTCTGGCGGGAAGGTAAACGGCGTTTCCGTGCGCTGCTCTGGTTTGCCAGAAGCGGCTTTGTCATGCTGGCCACATGACCCAGAAGCTGTTTGCAGACAAACGGCGGCTCCCTCGGCCAGTAAAGCGAGATGAGCGCCGCAACCCCAGAGTCGTTTGCGACTGGGCTTAACAGTCAGGGGTCCCTTTACACACACACACACACACACACACACACACAGAGCCATAATTTTTTTTAGTGATATGTTTTGGGCGTTGTTGTTTTTTGAAAAAGTTCTTCCTACAACCAAGCAGTGCATACATGTTAAGAAATAAAATAAATAAATGGGGACCCAGGAAACTGCCCTCTACCAAGTCAGACTGTTGGTCCATTGAACTCAGTATTTTGTACTATGACCAGCAGTAGCTCTCCAGAGCTTCCGGCAGAGAACATTCCCAGCAATCAAACCAGGGCCCTTCTGCGTGATAGAACAGCCCCGCAGACGCGTGATTCTTTGGCTCAGGCAGGCAGGCAGAAGATCAGCCATCCTAGCGGGGTCCGCGGTCAGCAAATGAGTAAATTGATCAAAGGTGTCCATGGCTAGAGCTTTGATGATAAGCCCTGGTCTTTAAGCTTATCGCACCCGGGAAATGAGGGGTATCTCATTGCAGTCAATAAGGACCTGAAAAGGGATCATGGGACTCTTTGGGAGCTGCGGGAGAGATAGGGGTGCTTGGAGAGAAAGAGGGAGGGCTTGCGATCTAATCTCGGTTAAGCAGCCAAAGTGGGGGGGAGAGAGAAAATCCTTGCTGCACTCTTGGGAACCGGACAAAGGGGAAATGAGCAGGGTTTTCAACCCACCTACCCCCCACTCTGACTCCGAGTGAATTGTTTTCCTGCATAGGCGAGCTCGAGACTGATTAGCAGCTGCTTGGACTGTAGAATGCCCTGGGGTCCAGCCCGGGGGAGGAGGATGAAGGATAGAGAGCTGCCTCTAACAACTGGAGCCAGTGTGGTGCAATGGGACAGAGTGTCAGACTAGGACCTGGGAGAGCCCAGGGTTCAAATCTGCAGCTCCCTGGGTGACCCTGAGCCAGTTGCTGCCTCTCAGTCAAACCTACCTCACAGGGTTGTTGTGGAGATTAAATGAGGAGGGGGAGAACCATGTACACCACCGTCAGAGAGGGGAGGGGGTGTATATGCAGTAAATGAATGAGTGGAAGGATGAACTAGTCTACTGTACAAAGGCAAAATGTATATCTGTTGCTCCACCCACATTTTCATCTGGCCCCGCCCCTACTGGCATATGCCTGCCCCCCCCCCACACACTTTTGATGGGAATGTGGCCCTGACAGTCAGTGTAGGAGATACTGAGCTAGATGGACTGATGGCTTCACACAGCAAAAGGCCACTTCCTGTGATTCCAGGTTCGATTCCTGTCTTCTCCTGGTTGGGCTGGAGAAGCTGCTGCCAGTCAGTGTCGACAATATTAGGTAGATGGGCCAAAGTTCATCAGAAAGCAGTTTGCTATGTTCCTGTGCAAGATGAGGCACCATGTGTCAGCGATGCTGCAGTGCCACAATTCCTGTTCTGAGCATAGGGTCTGATGATGATGATGGATACTATTTTATTTATTTATTTGCATTCTACCTTTTCCATGGATCAGGACTCAAGTCAGCTCACGCAAATTAAAACTCAGACAAAAGATGAGAAGCAGAAAACATTTAAAAGATAATTGTTAAAAATAAACTCTAATAGAATTAAAACAATAAAAAAACCCAAATCTGTTAGAATATAGATAATAAAAATAGCACAGCAGTATTAAGGCCCTTTCCTTAAAAAAACAGTCAGTTCCCAAAGGCCTTTGCCCACCTGCCTGTCTGTGAAAGGACAGCAAGGAGGGAGCCAGCCTAGCCTCTCTAGGAAAGGAGTTCCCAAGTTGCCTGGGGGCAGCCACTGAGAAGGCCCTGTTCTGCGTCCCCACGAAGTGTGCCTGTGAGGATGGCAAGACTGAGGTAAAGGCCTCCCCTGACATTTTCAGAGCCCAGGCAGGTTGTTGTTGTTGTTGTTGTTGTTGTTGTTAGATAATACAGTCCTTCAGATAGTATGGGCCTAAGACATGTACTAGATGGCCTCCCAACTCTATGATTCAGTATCATATATACATACGTAAAATAACTGCAAGAAATTAAATGGAGCTGGAACGACAACATCAAGCTGAACCACAATGCAGGATAAAATACCCTCTAGCAGCTGATGCAATGCTATTTAAAATGGCAGGTGTCAGTCTGTATTAGAGAAGCCACTGTCAGCAATGGGAACAATCCCCCCATTGCCAATCATTGCAGTACAGGGGAGGTGGTGGGAGGGTTCATGGAAATGGCAACTGTGGAACTCCCTTCCACAGGAGGCCGTGGTGGTCACCAATTTGGATGGCTTTAGAAGTTGATCAGACAAATTAATGGAGAAGAGGGCTACTGATGGCCATGATGGCTCTGCTCCACATTCATCTTCAGAGGCAGCAAAACTTCTGAAGACCAGTTGCTGGAAACTCCAGGAGGGGAGAGTTTTGCTCTTGTGCTCCTGTTCTCCTTGCTGATTTCCCACAGGTATCTAGCTGGCCACTGCAAAAGCAGGATGCTGCAGTAAAAGGGCCGTTTGCTCAGTCCAGCAGGATCTTATTATACTCAGCTGTGGGGAGGGAAGAGAGCAGCCGTCCAGGGAGGGTGAATCCCCCCCCCCCCGTACGTGTCCTTGCAATCAAATAAACAAATATATGACTCCCAGCTTGATTGGCAGCCATGCATTAGCCCCGTGTGTCGCTAGTTAGCCCCTAAGCCAGGGGTCATTGCTGCCACATCTTGCGACTGCAGATTCCGTAAACTCGTTCTGTGTGGTGCAAAGGAGTCTTTTTGCTTTGGCCCATGCTCTTGTCGGTCAAGCACACTGCATGATGAGCCAAGCTCTAGGATTGGAAGAGAGGTAGACAACCTTTCCCTCTGCCCATTTACTTCACGCCACGTAAGATCATGGGAAGAGAAGTTCAGCATCTTCTTCTCACTGTGACCAGCCAGGGGCCACAATGGTAAGCCTGTAAGTATGATCTGAGAGCAAGGGCAACACTCTCCCCACTTGTGGTTCCCAGGTATTCAGCAACATATACTCCCTCCAATAGTGCAGGTAGCCGCTGACATCCTTTCCCTCCTCCACAGATTTATCTGGACCCCTTTTGAACCTTTCCAAGTTGATGGCCACCACTGCTGCATCTTATGGGAGCAGGTTCTGCAGTTTTTGCTGAGGTCTAAAGGGGTGGCGCTGTGGGTTAAAACCACAGAGCCTAGGGCTTGCAGATCAGAAGGTCGGCAGTTTGAATCCCCGCTATAGGGTGAGCTCCCTTTGCTCGGTCCCTGCTCCTGCCAACATAGCAGTTCGAAAGCACGTCAAAGTGCAAGTAGATAAATAGGTACCACTGTGGCAGGAAGGTAAATGGCATTTCCGTGCACTGCTCTGGTTTTGCCAGAAGCGGCTTAGCCATGCTGGCCACATGACCCGGAAGCTGTACGCCGGCTCCCTCGGCAAATAAAGCGAGATGAGCACCACAACCCCAGAGTCGTCTGCGACTGGACCTAATGGTCAGGGGTCCCTTTACCCTTTACAAAGGGGTTGTATCCCGTGCCAGTCCAACTCAATGAAGTTAAGAGGTCCATCAATTTCAGCAGGTCTACACTGAATAGTTGCATACGGCTCAGGGTGCTGAGCTAGATTGGCTTTGGGGCCTGATCCAGGACTCGTCTGATGTTCTTCCATGGAAACCAGTTCAGTTGTGCTGGAAATGTCCAAAATTGTGGACAAGGAAGCTATCAACGATGGTTATGTTCTCCCTTTGCGGTCAGAGGCATTAATGCTTCTGACTGTAGCTGGAAATCACAAGACCCTTCTTGTGGGGTTTCCATAATGGGCACCTGGTTGGCCACTGTGACAATAGGCTGGATGAGATGGGCTCTTGCCCTGATCCAGCGGGGGTCTCTACTTATGTCCTTCTGAGATGAGCTTATTGACTCAGAGACGGAGACCTCTGATGAGGAGGCTGACATGATCAGATGGCCAAATGACAGCCAAGAGTTTTGTAGCACTTTAAAGATGGAGGATATAGATGCGGGTGGCGCTGTGGGTTAAACCACAGAGCCTAGGACTTGCCGATCAGAAGGACGGCGGTTCGAATCCCTGCGACAGGGTGAGCTCCCGTTGCTCGGTCCCTGCTCCTGCCAACCTAGCAGTTCGAAAGCACGTCAAAGTGCAAGTAGATAAATAGGTACCGCTCCGGCGGGAAGGTAAACGGCGTTTCCATGAGCTGCTCTGGTTCGCCAGAAGCGGCTTAGTCATGCTGGCCACATGACCCGGAAGCTGTGCGCCGGCTCCCTCAGCCAATAAAGCGAGATGAGTGCCGCAACCCTAGAGTCAGTCATGACTGGATCTAATGGTCAGGGGTCCCTTTACCTTTACCTTTACCTAAAGATGGAGGATAGGGCTGTCAGTGGTTACTAGCCACAATGGCTCGGCCTCCACGCGTGAAGGCGGTAAATGCTTCTGAACAGCAGTTGCTGAAAACCACAGGAGGGGCAGAGTGCTGCTGTGCTGTCCTTGACGGTTTCCCATAATGGGCACCTGGTGGCCCACTGTGAAAACAAGATGCTAGACTAGATGGGATGCTGGACTGGATTGGTGTGATCAAGCAGACTCTTATGGTGTTCTTCCAACTCAACAGTCAGAGGCAACATGCCTCTGAATCCCACTTTCTGGGAACCACAAATGGCGAGGCTTCGTCTTGTGGTTTTCCCATGGGAGGGGGCATCTCGCTGGCCACTGTGGGCAAAGGATGCTGGACTAGATGGGCCATTGGCCTGATCCAGCAGGCTCTTTTTCAGTTCTTAGGGCCACGCTGAGAACAGAGTGCCAGACTAGGTGTGCAATTGGCCGGATCCAGCCAGCTCTTCGTACGTTCTTATGTTTCCCCTCATCTTCCAGAACCTGATGCAGCCAGATCCTCCTCTCTCTCTCTCTCTCTGCATTTTTCTTCTCTATCTCCTGCTCTTCCTCCCTCTCTCCATTTGATGTCGAAGAGAAAGCTGTCTGCCACTCCAGCGCGTCTCTACCGAGAAGGGATCAGAAGTTTCAGCGAGCGTTTCGGCGCCTCTCCTTTGATCCATGTCCTGAGGCCCGCTTGACGGCAGGGAGAAGGGAGATGAGGGGGGGCGGAGAGAAAAACACGAGACAAAACGAGTCACTCAAAGTGATTCCTGACAACTGTCTCCTTGCGATAAGGAAGCGCTGTGTGTCTTGGGTCCCCCCCCCCCCCTCGCCACCCTTTATTTTTTTAATACCTCTCCTCCGTTTCCATAACCGCTTTAAACCCAGAAGAGAAACCAAGTGTTATTTTATTTTATTTTATTTTATTTGCAAAGGATGGCGGCAAGCCTGCCTGGAGTCTCTCATCTCACCTGCTTCCCATTTCTCTCTCTCTCTCTCTCTTTCTCTCTTTAATATCTCTCCCCCCACTGCCAACCTCCCTGCCTCATTCTCTTTCTCCCACCTAATGCGCTGTGTCGGATGCTGTCGGTTAGCCCAGCGCCGGTTTAATTATGTGCTAAAAAGAAAAGCCTTGCTGAATTTGCAGGTGGCCCGGACGGGCGTCGGGTTTATTATCTCCGACCCTAACCACAGGGAAACACCTGCGTTGAAAAGGAAGTTTAGCAAGGGGGGCAGGAGAGAATAAAAAGGAAGAGGTGGGGTTCTCTACATTATTTTACAATAACAAATCCTTTCTCCCCCCCCCCCCACAACTCGCTCATTATTATTACTTCCCCGTTATGTTTCCAGTGGGCAATAACTGGTCCTTTCTACTATTTTGTCTGGTATTGGACAGGGGTGGGGAGACACCTGGCCTGCAGCCCTAATGTGGCCCTCCGTGCCTCTCTAGGTGGCCCTTGGGAACCTATCCAACCTACACCCCTCATAAGCCCCATCCCAGTTGGGGAGAAACACAGATTATAAATACATTAAGTAAAAATAATAATAATTATACAGTGGTACCTCTGGTTACATACTTAATTTGTTCCGGAGGTCCGTTCTTAACCTGAAACCGTTCTTAACCTGAAGCACCACTTTAGCTAATGGGGCCTCCCACTGCCGCTGCGCCGCTGGAGCACGATTTCTGTTCTCATCCTGAAGCAAAGTTCTTAACCCAAGATACTATTTCTGGGTTAGCAGAGTCTGTAACCTGAAGCATCTGTAAGCTGAAGTGTATGTAACCCGAGGTACCACTGAATTCCTCTATCATTGTCCCTTCTCAAGTGCATTTTCCTGTATCGTTGAAATTCTTCTTGCCTGAATGGAGGGCTGCAGAGGTCATTTGTGTGTCTGTAGAGACCTCTGACTTCCATGTGGCTGGGATGTCAGCTGCTGTACACAGTTGCATCTGTTGCCCCACCCCCTTTTGCATCTGGCCACACCCAGATTTGCCTCTGGCTCTGCCCACCACTGGCATACAGGCCTAGTGGTTACCTTAGGCTGCAAAAGGCTCCCCACCCCTGTTACAGTGGAACCTGAATTCTCAAAGCACCGTTGATTCCTTATCCCAGAGGGGAGGGCAAGCAAGAATATGTTCATTTTTGGCTGCTCCCATTGGGCAGTATTGCTGGCCTGGGTGAATCCTCATCACCATCTTGAGATTTGTGCTCTGCTGTTCAGAGTTTTGGGAATTAAATCCCATGGATTATCTTAAAGCTGGACACTAAAATACATTCGTTTGTGCCATTGCTTCCCACTTCAGCAATTATTCGCAGTGCCTGTAAAATGGGACACACACAAAAAAATGCCCTTCCCATTCAGAGTGATGGCACGAAGCATTGCCCTCACTCCAAATGGACTTTGTGATATCATTATCTGACCTGGAGAATATATTTGAACCCTGAAATGCCCTCCTACCTTTCCAGCAAAAGTTCCCACAAAATTCAGATCAGGCCGCGTGCTGTGTATCTAGCACTCATAGTCTTTGTTTACTTAAATATAAATAGCCCACCTCATATCAGATACAGAGCAGCTGAGCCTGGATAAAAACATAGGGATGATGGGAGTTGTAGTCCAACAATATCTGGAGGGCCACAGGTCCCTCCATTAAAAGACGGCAGAGTTCTGATAGAGGTACCATGGGGCAGTAAAGGCCAGTAATGGTCTAGTTAAGGGATGGAGGATCTGTAGTGCTCTGGAAGTCATTGGACTCTGATTCCCATCACTCCCACCCAGCAGTGCCAATTGCTTGGGATACTGGGAGTTGTAGTCCAACAACATCTGGAAAGCCACAGGTTCCCCTTCCTTGGCATAGCCTCTTACTGCTACTGCCTTGTCTTTAAAACTGTGTGCTGATTACTTGCATTTCCAGATGTTGCAGAACTACAACTCCTATCATCTCCAGCCAGTATGTCCCGGCCAGGGACAATCGGGGCTGTAGTTCAGCAAAGGTTTCCCTCACCTGGTTTAGAGTTTCACATGAAGTGACCCATGACCAAATCAACCAGCCTTCTTCAGGACTTTTGGAGTGCTGCTTCCACCCACCCATCCTTACCAGATTTTTTCCAGATCAGACTCAAACTACTCACACAGTGCAGGGAGCCCATCTGACCATCTCCCCCCTTTCTAGAAAGGCAGCCTTATTTATAGTAACTGCAGCAGTAACCAGGGTTTACTTATCTTCCCACCATGTTATCTTGATTCATGGGAATGCCCACCATCAAAAATAGCTGATGACCCAGACAAGGAGGAGGTCACTAGTCCCAGATAGGCGGGAAGGTGAAGCAAGACAGGATCAGCACCTTGGAGAGGAAGCTCATGGTTGGTTTCAGCACCATGGCTAGCACCCATGCAGCTGAGCTACAATGTACAAGTTGTCTCAGCAGTGGAGCAACTGGCAGATTTTTATAGCTATGGTTAGGCAGCCATAAACTTAGGGACCCCCACCCGCTGAATCCTGCATGATGTCCGCTCAGAGCTCTCTTCATCCTTTGAGGTGTCTGTGGAGTCTGGTTTAGGGGAGAAGATGTGGTATCAATGACCACAGCTCCACATGGGACAGACAAAGGCGTGCATTCATTTCCTCCTCAGGGTTGTTACTGGAGGAGGACTCAAAGTTAGCCACCCCTCTCTTAAAGGAAGAGCTGTAGCTTAAGGGTAGACCTGCTTTGCCCAGGTTCCAGGTTCAATCACTGACAGCATCCCCAGGTGATGACGAAAATATCCCCTGCTTTAAAAACTGTTGAGCCCCTGCTATTCAGCATAGAGGGCACTGAACTAAATGGACCAAGAGT
Source organism: Podarcis pityusensis (assembly GCF_964106645.2). Classification (NCBI taxonomy): domain Eukaryota; kingdom Metazoa; phylum Chordata; class Lepidosauria; order Squamata; family Lacertidae; genus Podarcis; species Podarcis pityusensis. The sequence goes on from NC_138033.1 coordinate 77,896,882, forward strand.
CTGAGTCAGTGCAAAGCAGCTTCCCGTGATTTGCTTGACCCTTTCAGAAGAACAATTCTGTTTGACGTGCCAGCAGATGGTGACCTCTGGCATCCCATGTGCAGATGAACATGTGCGGTGGGGGGGGGCCTTGCTAGTTGCCACAATCCATCTCCCTCTCCCCTGCAAGGTATGGCTGTTTGCAAATCAGAGACCATTGCAAAGCAGATATGAAAAGCCCCCTTCCCCATCCACTCATTTTCTTAAAATATTTCAACCTCATCTCGAAACAATTAGACTGTTGTGATATCAGCCGCTGTGGAGTGGAATGCCATTAGCATGCGGGGGGAGAGAGGGGGAGAAGGGACACACTGAAAAAAAAAAGGTGGCGTAGGGACAGTGTGGGGGGAGAGAGAGAATACATCCCCTACTCAACACCCCCCCTCCCCTTCCCGAACCACGCTGCACTTCGCTGATAAACGGGAAATATCGGGGAACCGGATTTCCACATTATCTGAGCGCGGCAGAAAATCAAAATTTCAGTCTAAATCCAAGGAGACGAGGCTCTAAGCCTCCTCCCAATGATACGGCCCCAGCCAGAGAGAGGAGGGGGGCTGAGAAGGTGCAAATTGTATTTTCGTATTTTCAAAAGGGGGGCAAAAATAGAGTATGATGCTATGCAGTGGGGAGAGGGATGAGAAAAGAGAAGGAGGGAGGGAGGAAGAAGAGATTTATCTGAGCGAGGAGGGAAGGAGTTTGGGGTTGGGTTGTTTTTCCCAGATCAAGCTTTTTGGATCGAGAAGCTGTCCCAGTCAAGAATATATTGCAGGAATCGGGGGGGGGGGGGGACCTTTTCCCCAGGATTTTGTCCAGGAGGTTCTTAATAGCTGTTAAGACAGGGCTGGGAAACCTTTTAATTAGTGTTTTCCTGCGCAGCTGAGCGCAGCCACCTAGGTCTATGCTAAAGAGCAGGCTTCCTCAAACTCGGACCTCCAGATGTTTTGAGACTACAATTCCCATCATCTCTCACCACTGGTCCTGCTAGCTAGAGATCATGGGAGTTGTTGGCCAAAAACATCTGGGGGGCGGCGAGTTTGAGGAAGCCTGCTAAAGAGCCACAGGAGAGCTACTGGTTTGAAACACAAAGGAAGCCTGGTTAGGACATAAGAACGTAAAAGGACCCCTGCTGGATTGGGTCCATGGCCCATTGAGTACAGCATCCTCTTCTCACAATGGCCAACCAGATGCCCGTGGCAAACCCACAAGCAGGACCCAAGGACAAGAGCAGCTCTCCCCTCCTGTGGTTTCCAGCAACTGGTCCATAAATAACAACACTTTGGAGGTCCCAAGCCTCAAGGAGGTTAGATTGGTCTCAACTAGGGCCAGGGCCTTTTCAGCCCTGGCCCCGACTTGGTGGAACTCTCTGTCACAAGAGACCAGGGCCTTGCGGGATTTGACATCTTTCTGCAGGGCCTGCAAGACGGAGCTGTTCTGCCTGGCCTTCGGCTTGGACTCACTCTGACCCCTTATATGGGATTTGGTATATAAATTTTCCCTTGGCTTTTTTGCTGGCCGATGTAGGACCAGCATGGATAGCTGGAATGGGTGAATATCTGATGTTTCCTCCCTTTATGGTCTTGATTTATGGGCTGCTACTAAAATGAGGCTGCATTTTAAGCTGCATTTTAAGCGGTATTTTAATTAACTGGTGCTTTTTCGCCCTATTACGTTTTATTGTAATTTATATTTGGTGTTAGCCACCCTGAGCCAGGGAGGGCAGGGTATAAATAATAAATTATTATTATTATTATTATTATTATTATTATTATTATTAGCATCACCACCTCCAGCTGTGGAGGCAGAACACAGACATCATGACTAGTAGTCATTGATAGCCTTCTCTGTGAATTTGTCCATTTTTAGCCATCCAAGTTGGTGGCCATCACTGCTAATAATAATAATAATAATAATAATAATAATAATAATAAATGCTGCCCATCTGACTGGCTTGCCCCAGCCACACTTGGCAGCTTCCAACAAATCAAAGCACAGCAAAACATCAAACTTCCCTATACAGGGCTGCTTTCAGATGTCTTCTAAAAGTCAGATAGTGTTTATTTCCTTGACATCTGAAGGGAGGGCATTCCACAGGGAAGGCTCCACTACCGAGAAGGCCCTCTCCCTGGTTCCCTGTAACTTCGCTTCTCGCAGAGAGGGAACCACCAGAAGGCCCTCAGAGCTGGACCTCAGTGTCCGGGCTAAACAATGGGGGTGGAGATGCTTGTTCAGGTATACAGGGCTGAAACTGTTTAGGGCTTTAAAGGTCAGCACCAGCACTTGGAGCCGTGCTTGGAAATTTACTGGGAGCCAATGTAGGGGGTTTTTTTAGGACCAGTGTTGTGCCGTCCTAGTGGGATGTTTAAGTATTTTCGTGATTTCTTGGTAAACCACTATCCAAAATTTGAATACCTGTGGGCAGACCATAGCCATCGTGGCTGGTAGTTGCTGACAGCCCTCTCCTCTGCGAATTTGTCCAATCCTCTTTTAAAGTGGTCTAAGGTGGAGTTCATCACTGCTGCCTGCGGCAAGTAGTTCCATAGTTTAAGGTTAGGATTAGAGTCAGTTCATTAACTTTAAAGCAGGCATAGGCAAACTCAGCCCTCCAGATGTTTTGGGACCACAACTCCCATGATCCCTAGCTAACAGGACGAGTGGTCGGGGATGATGGGAATTGTAGTCCCAAAACATCTGGAGGGCTGAGTTTGCCGATGCCTGCTTTAAAGAGTCTACTCTGAGTAGGACTAGCATCTTGCTGCTGTGCATCTCTCTTTCTCCCCCATCTCTATCATCGATGTGTCTAGATTTTTTTCAATGAATCCGGGGACACTTTTCAACGTCAATGGATTTTGTATGGGGACTGATTTGTAAATCTGGGGACTGTCCCCGGGAAATGGGGACGTCTGGCAACCTTAATCTATCATCTATCATCTATCTACCGATCTTTCTATCTATCATCTATCTATCTTTCATCTATCTATAGCTATCTATCATCTATCTATCTGTCTGTCCGTCTGTCTATCCATCCATCCATCCATCCATCCCTATCTCTCCATCTCTCTATTGCTATCTATCATCTGTCTATCTATCTTTCTATCATCTATCATCTATCTATCATCTATCTATCAATCAATCAATCAATCAATCATCTATCTATCTATCTATCTATCTGTCTGTCTATCTATCTATCTATCTATCTATCCATCCATCCATCCCTATCTCTCCATCTCTCTTTTGCTATCTATCATCTATCTGTCTGTCTGTCTGTCTGTCTGTCTATCTATCCATCCATCCATCCATCCATCACTATCTCTCCATCTCTCTGTTGCTATCTATCATATCTATCTATCTATCTATCTATCTATCTATCATCTGTCTATTTCTATAATAACCCCTTTTCCTCTTGCCCTTTGCTTCACCCTCTTTGCTGTGCTTTTCACCCCTGACCCCAGGTCTGGCCATGCCGAGACCCCTCGTCAAAGCGCCACCGAGAGACACCGCCTTGTCTGGGAAACGGGGTGGGGAGGGCAAGAGGTGGAAGTTCATTCACCGGCAAGTGTTTCCATTTAGTTCCAGATGCCAGCCTGACAGGTGCGCCTCTTGATTAATTCCCAGCTCCCTGTACCGTCCCTCCCAGTGGAGAGCAAGTGAAAGCTTTAGCGCTGGGGGGAGACGCACCGTCATGCACTCAGTCCAGTAGGGTCACAAGAGAAAGGGGAGCGGGATTTAATCCGCATTGAGCCGTGGAGTGCCCCTTAAGCTGGGCAAATTGAGCTCTGGCAGCCTAATGCGGGTGGTGTGCCCACCCAAAAAAACTTGCGTACTGAATGGATTCGAAAAGGTGCAGTGATTGTACAAAAAGGTCTGCACCGTGGATGATGGAGCAAGCTTGTTCTCTGGTCCTCCAAAGAGGAGGACCCAAACCAGCGGATTCAAATTTCAAGAAAGGGGATGCTGACTAAACATTAGGAGGAACTTTCTGACAGTGGATACCATCCGGTGGTGGAATAAGCGACATTGAAAAGTGGTGGACTCTCCTTTATTGGAGGGTTTTAAGCAGAGGTTAGAGGGCCATCTGTCAGGGATTCTTTAGCTGTGATTCCTTCATTGCTGGGGGCTGGATAGAATGACGGTTGGGGTCCCTTCCACCTCTACAATTCTAGTGGGTTCTATGAACTGTGATGTCACTCTGGCACTGAGCACTTACAGCTTGGGTTTCTACTGCTTTGCCGAATTTCATAACTGCCACGATATGCCTCTCTGCACTTTGTCCATGTTTTAGAACCTGACTTTTTACACACTGGTTGTTTTACCCATTTCATCAAATGTGAAAGAGCTTTTTAGAAGGAGCTACCAAAAATCAGCTTGGGTGGGTATCCAGTACTAGTGCTACTCAGAGTAAAGGTAAAGGGACCCCTGACCATTAGGTCCAGTCACGGACGACTCTGGGGTTGCGGCGCTCATCTCACTTTATTGGCCGAGGGAGCCGGCGTACAGCTTCCGGGTCATGTGGCCAGCAGGACTAAGCCGCTTCTGGCGAACCAGAGCAGCGCACGAAAACGCCGTTTACCTTCCTGCCTATTTATCTACTTGCACTTTGGCATGCTAGGTTGGCAGGAGCAGGGACGGAGCAATGGGAGCTCACCCCGTCGCGGGGATTCAAACCGCCGACCTTCTGATCGGCAAGCCCTAGGGTCAGTGGTTTAGACCACAGCGCCACCTGCGTCCCACTGCTACTCAGAGTAGGCCCACTGGAATTAATGCTCTTGGGGAGGAGGATGGGGACAAAGTGGAATCAGCGCCACCTGCTGTTGAACTCCCAGGCAACGCAGGCACTCTGTACTATTCTCCTGCACTCCAATCATCCTGTCCAAAGGACCAAGTCCAGTAATACCTGCTCTAGCTGACAGCAGCACAGAATTTCTTTCAGATCCTTGTAGTCAGGGATGGGAGCTGCAGACCTGTGGCTCTGCAGATGCTGGTGTATCACCTGTGGCTCCCGTCATCCCCAGACATCATGACCAGGGGTGCTGCCTGCCAGCTTCCTGCTTCTTAGTCTCAGTGTTGCTCAACACAGAACTCAGCAGGGAGGTAGACAGGGAGATAAACAGAGTGAGTTGGCTCTGCTTGTCATTGGTTCTGGCTCCACCTACCATTGTGCTCCCTACCTTCTGCCAGCGGGTCAGTGGTGATGGGTGTTGAAGCCCAGCAAGTTCTGGAGAGCCACAATTTTCTCATCCTTCATTAAAAAGAGACAGAGTTCAATGTCTTCTTGGGGAGCAGCAAAGGAAAGTGATGGTTTTGTTCAGGGATGGTTCTCCAGAAGCTGTTTGGTTCCATTTCCCAGCAGCCAGCATGGCCAATGTTCAGGAAGTCAAGGAAATTGGCACCCAACAATATCTGGAGGGCCACAGGTTGCTCATCCCTGCATTAAAAGAAGGCAGAGTGCTGATGGAGGTAGCTTGGGGCACCAAAGACTAGTTCAGGGACTGGGACTCCAACTCCCACCAACCCCAGCAGCCAGCATAGCCAACGGTCAGGAGGGATGATAGTTGGGAGTCCGATAGCATCTAGAGCAGCAGTTCTCAACCTGTGGGTCCCCAGATGTTGTTGGACTACAACTCCCATCATCCGTGAGCTCTGGCCTTGCTAGCTAGGGGTGATGGGCGTTGTAGTTCAACAACATCTGGGGACCCACAGGTTGAGAAAGGCTGATCTTGAGGGTCACTGCTCTAGTACATCAGGCAGCTTTTAAAGTTAAACAATGAATATTATGAATGATGGCACATCCCATTCAGTTGAGGTGGGGGCTCCTCCAGATGGAAATGGATCTTGCCAGCAAAGTGAGTGATGCCAAGGGGTTGGGAGTGGGGGGTTAGTGGAGGAGCTGGAAGCTGTTTATCCTCTAGTTTGCCATGGAACTTTCTGCATCTAGTTTTAAAGCAGTGGGTGAAAATATCAGCCGCATCCACTGTTAATTCAAATACTGTTATTTATTTAGTTTGCTGATACCATCATCTGTTGCTCTGCAGCTTCAACATTCAGTGTCATCTAAGAAAGGGGAATTTGTACACGCACACACACAAAGCATTAGCACTGTTATCTGCCAGAATCTCTCCCGAGGAAACAGAGTTTGTCGGGAGTTGGATTTTGTTATTTTTTTTCTCCTCCTTGGCGTTGTTTGTGTATCGTCTTCGCTTCTCTTTCTATCTCTCTCTCTCCAAGCGCCTCTTTTAAATGTAAAGCAGCCATAGGCAAATTTTTGCTAATTTTTTTTATTTTGTGTGTATACGCCTTTTATCGTTCCGGTGATGCGCCCAGAGCCTTATCCACCGATAAGTGGATTAGTTGTTGAGCTAAACAAAAAAGGTGTCTGACAACTGGGAAGCTCCAAAGAACATATTTTTTGTTTTCCGAAGAATGGAACTGTGTTTTGTATTTGTGTTTCCTCCCTCTCTTCTCTGGCACTTCACGGAGAGGAACAGTTTGTTGCAAATATCAGGAGCGAAAAGAGCATGTACCTTGCAGCATTTTCCAACTTCATGCACAGCTAGTCATTCAGTTACGGAGTCATTGAATTGTAGAGTTGGAAGAGGGGCCAAAGAGCCATCTAGTCTGAACCCCTGCAATGCAGGAACCACAGGCCTGCTCAGAGTAGACCCATCCAAATCAACAGCCATGACTGAGATCTGTTGTTTTCAGTGGGTCTACTCTGAGTAGAGGATGCGGGTAGCGCTGTGGGTTAAACCATAGAGCCTAGGACTTGCCGATCAGTTCGAATCCCCTCGACGGGGTGAGCTCCCGTTGCTCGCTCCCAGCTCCTGCCAACCTAGCAGTTCGAAAGCATGTCAAAGTGCAAGTAGATAAATAGGTACCACTCTGGTGGGAAGGTAAACGGCGTTTCTGTGCACTGCTCTGGTTTGCCAGAAGCAGCTTAGTCATGCTGGCCACATGACCCGGAAGCTGTACGCCGGCTCCCTCGGCCAATAAAGTGAGATGAGCACCTCAACCCCAGAGTCAGTCATGACTGGACATAATGGTCAGGGGTCCCTTTACCTTTACTCTGAGTAGAACTTCACTGGAGACAACCCAAGAGCTCGATGGGGGTTGATGCCCCTTGGGACTGGTGGAGCAGAAGGCAGGGAGCCCAGAAGTAGGTGGAGACAGAGCCAATGACAAATGGAGCCAATTCATTCTATTTTTCTCCCTGTCCTCCTCTCTTCTGAGCTCCACAGTGAGCAACACTAAGGAGGAGGATGCTGATCCAAATGGACCAGCCCCCTCTGGAGTAGAGAGTCTGGGGATTAGTTGGGCCAATGATCCAATTCCATCTTCTAAGGCAGCGGTTCTCAACCTGTGGGTCCCCAGATGTTGTTGGACTACAACTCCCATCATACCTAGCTCTGGCCTTGCTAGCTAGGGATGTTGGAAGTTGTAGTCCAACAACATCTGGGGACCCACAGGTTGAGAACCAATGTTCTAAGGCAACCATCTCCTGCAGAACAAACTGCAGGGCCCCAGGGCAGAGAATATGCTTTGTACACAGAAGGTCCCAGGTTATATCGCTGGCATCTCCAATGAAACCCACATTCACTTCTGGCAGGCAGGGGGAAAGAAAGACAAAAGTAGGTGGGCAACCAACATAAAAATTATATTCATACAACGGGCAAGTTTCTGCATAAACCCTCACACCCATCTTGGTCTTCCAAGCAGGAAGCACCATCAGAGTTCAAGGACACAGCCCAGCCAAGACAAGTTTGCACTCGAGGAGGCTAAAAAACAGGCCTGGGGAAAATCCCCTGGGCTGGATAGAGAGGCTTGGAGAGCTACGTTTGACACACACCTAACTCTGAGATTTCCCATCTCTGCCCTACCTGACCTACACATGTCTAGGATGGGGTCAGCAGGCAAGGAGGCGAGAACCATTTGCTGTTGCCTGCAGGAACCAGCAGGGGGCTCTAGACTAAAATAGTCATGAAGGGTTTGCGATGATGCAAGGTTTAAAGGTGCGGACGGCGCTGCTCTAAGACGTCTTTTAATGAAGTGTTATTCCCTCAGTCTTCAGCCAAAAGGAACGGAAATTGCAGGCAGGGGAAGCACACACAGAAAAAAAACATGTAAAAGGTCCCCAGCTGGCAGTTAGAAGCATCTGCACTTAGCCTGAAGGCTCCAGCTGAGAGCTATTTCACCATTTATCTACATGTAATTATTGCTATGTGGTGCAGACATTAACACTGTCAAGAACAATTTACCCTGACATTTTTCACTTGCTCTATACCCTGATGGGTTTCCCGCCTCCCTCGCTCTCTCTTCCCTTCCCCCTCCTCACATGTATATGGAGAGAGAGAGAGAGAGAGAGAGAGAGAGAGAGCGCTAAATACAGTATATGATTTCTTGGCAAGGTCTAGGACCGTCCTCATCCAGGCGTCCCCTTCGCAACTCATTAAACTTCGAAATTTAATTCTGTCTGGGAGGGAGGGAGAGAAAGAGCGAGTCTGGGAGAGGACGGTGCGTGCACCTCAACCCCCCCTTTTCCCAGCGCCCCGAACGCACTTTGCCTGGACACACTACCGTAACCCTTCCCGCAGCACCATTGTCCACCTACCCCCGCAATGACAGTATAGCAGATCAAGCATTTCCACTCAACACAAACCGAATTTACCGGTTGCTGCGTTTTCAATTGGAATGCAATCTCGAGCATTAACCTTTGCTTTCGAGGCTGCCTCGAAAACACGGCCTGCCATTTAGAAGCCGAAGCTGGGAGCTCCCATCTCGATGGCAGCTGGTTATTGAGGAAGCCAAGCCGTCCTCCAGCTCACTTGCCCGCTCAACTAATCGCCTTCCCTGTCCCTCTCGCCTCCTCTGGCGGCCTAACTCTTTTCCATAATTTGCCCAACCGGTGACACTTTAAATTAAGGCTCCCAGCCCGCTCCTGAATCTTGATTTAATGAGACAGTTATTGTATGTTCCCTAATAAATATCAATTGCCTGTTTGGGGTGTGTTGGCGGGCAATGTGACAGCGAAACAAACCGTGACAGCCTCATCCCTTTGTCACCAATATGTTGTGTGCAACCGATTGTTATTGTGGTGATAACTCTGCAATAGACAGGATCCACTATAGACCAGGGGCTCTGCCATTGGTATCTAGAGTGTTGTTCTTTGATCTTGGGTCCCCAGATGTGGGTGAACTACAACTCCCAACATCCACTGCCAGCTTAGTCCTATCTCAAGAATTATGGGAGTTGTAGTCCGCCCACATCTGAGGACCCAAAGTTGAAGGACATTGATTTAGACCAGTCTTTCTCAACCTTAAGTCCCCATATGTTGTTGGACTACCACTCCCATCATACCTGACTGCAGGCCCTTCTCACTAGGGATGGTGGGAGTTGTAGTCTGATGTCATCTGGGGACCCGAGGTTGAGAGACGATGATCTAGAAGGGCAGCTTGAGTGAGCAGACCAGTATGGTGGGGAGGGGTTGGGGGGGTTCCATAGAGCTAAGTCAAGATGGCTAGTCCTATTTCAACAAGTGGGTGGGGAGAGCACTGTGGAGGAAAATTTAAGGGATAGGGCCCAGTGTATCCACTAAACACTAACAGCTGAAAGACACCAAGTCCTTGAACTGCCCCTGTGAAAGACACCAAGTCAGGGCTGGGAAACCTTTATCAATCCAAGCGCCACATAATGATCCTTCTGGGGGCCACATGTCAGTGACAGGTGAGGACAGAAGCAAAAGTGAATGGAGCTACTTTAGGCCATATCCATTCATGCTAGTCCTAATCAGAGTAGAACTTTTGGTGTTAATGGACATGACTACCGAAAGTCCATTCATTTTAATGGGTCTACACTGAGTTGAAAGCCAAGAGCCCTCCTGCAACTAGTATTCAAGGGTATACTGCTTCTAAAGCTGGAGGTTCCTTTGATCTGGCACAATGATCTGCCCTCAATAGATATATCCTCTTCCTTGAATATCACCACTGCCTTTTAAAGCCATCATAGGCAGTGACCATCGACATCTTGTCTCCGGAGCCAGACTTTGAAAGTCGTGTTAAGTGCTAGTCTTACTCAGAGTAGACCCACTGAGGTTAATGGACATGGTTAAGTACGGTCCATTCGTGTCAATGGGTTGTGCCCAATGCTAGTCCTACACAGAGCAAACCTACCAAAGTTAATGAACATGACTGTCTTAGATTCATTAATTTCAGTGGATCTACTCTGAGTAGACTAGCATTGGCTACATCCCTATGGATTTATTCTGATTAGGACTACCACTGATTAGGATACTACCCAATGTGATGGTGTGGTGTTCAATGGATTTGTTTTCTTGCATTCAACGTCATTGTTGTTGTTGAAAAAGTGAAGGGCCATGGTCAATAAAGGCAAATGATAGTTCAAGATTCAATAAAGGCAAGTGATAGTTCAAGGATAGGGAACCTGAGGCCCTCCAAATGCTGTTGGATTCCAGCCAGCCCCATTAAGCTTACCTGTGATCAAGGATGATGGCATCAGAAGGGCCATAGGTCTTCTATGCCTACATTAATAGAAGGCAGATTGGTGATGGAGGTAGTCAGGGCAGTGAAGGCAAGCAATGGCCTAGTTGAGGGATGACCATGGCCAACTACCAGGGGCAATGATGGGATTCAGAGTCTAGCAAGGTGTGGAGGGCATCAGTGTGGGAAAACTCTTCACTAGCTGCTCCACCAGACCATCTCCGGTGTACTCTGATCCTTTCCCACCCCTGCCACAAGTACAGACCGATCAGCGTTGTCACCACAAGCAGGACTTAACACATTGTGAGATCTGGCAGCTTGTTTGCGCGGATGTTAATCAGCTCCGCCTGTCCCTTCCTTGTCACTGCCCAGTCGCTGCCACAGCCAATCTATATCCTAATCTCCATCAATTAACGAGGAACACTTTATCCCCTCTCCTTCCCTCCCCCCTCCTGCACCTCCGCTGTCAGGAGCACCCACCCCAAAGCCACAGCGATCGAGGGGGGAACGAGCCCTCCCCACATCTCAAACCCCCACCACCACCCTCTATTCACTTTCCGCTAACCTGGCGCACCCAATTAGGCGTTTGACACCCGAACCCGTTGATAAATTGTTTCTGTCATCTGTTTTCTGTCTTTCATTAAATGGGAAGACGGAGGACAGGAGGAGGGGGAGTGGGAGGACACAGGCGAGGAGGACGGGGGTGGGGTGGGGGAGGGAAGGATGGGAGATGTGATCTCCCGTGCTTAGCGAGGCTAGATACATTAATTACAAAACGGCCATTTGTGGCATGAAAAAGCATTAATTAAATTTATGCAATCATTATCTTTAAACAGTCGTATCTGCAGAATAATCAGCCCCTGCCTTCGTCTCCCTTTTCCTCCACTAAGTAGTTCTAATCCCTGCTTTCCTAGACTTTATCTCAGGATCAGACGTCTCTTCTGCACTTGCAAACTTCGGAGAGCAGACGGAGCCCAGAACTCTTGCTTCTGAAACGCCAGGCGGGACATCCTTGCAGCAGCTCCAGGATGCCAGAGATGGGAATGAGAGTCTAGGGCTGTCATAATAATAATTTATTATTTATACCCCGCCCATCTGGCTGGGTTTCCCCAGCCACTCTGGGCGGCTTCCAACGGAACACTAAAATACAATAACCTATTAGACATTAAAAGCTTCCCTAAAGAGGGCTGCCTTCAGATGTCTTCTGAAAGTCTGGTAGTTATTTTTCTCTTTGACATATGGTAGGAGGGCATTCCACAGGGCAGGTGCCACTACCAAGAAGGCCCTCTGCCTGGTTCCCTGTAAACTCACTTCTTGCAGCGAAGGAACTGCCAGAAGGCCCTTGGCGCTGGACCTCAGTGTCCGGGCAGAACGATGGGGGTGGAGACGCTCCTCCAGGGATACTGGGCCGAGGCCGTTTAGGGCTTTAAAGGTCAGCACCAACACTTTGAATTGTGCTCGGAAACGTACTGGGAGCCAGTGTAGGTCTTTCAAGACCGGTGTTATATGGTCTCGGCAGCAGAGCATCTCTCTTGCATGCCAATTGTCTCAGGCTCAGTCCTCAACAGCAGCTCCAGGGAGGGACTCTCTGCCTGAAACCCAGAAGAGCCACGGCCAGTCTGTTCAGAAAATACTGATCTAGATGGACTTGAGATGAGGCATCTTCCTATGATCCTTTAGGGCAGTGGTTCTCAACTTGTGGGTCCCCAGATGTTGTTGGACTACAACTCCCATCATCCCTGAGCTCTGGCCTTGCTAGGGTGATGGGAGCTGTAGTTCAACAACATCTGGGGACCCACAGGTTGAGGAAGACTGCTTTAGAGGAAGCCTGTATCTCAGCTTTGCATCCAGGAGGTCCCAGGTTCAGTGATAGGAGAGAGCCCTGTCCAGAATCCTGAGGAGCCACTGCCAGCATAGACAACACTGAGCTAGATGGACCAATATTCTCACTCAGCTTCCTGTAGCTCAGTGTTAGAGCCTGGAAAAGAAAAGCCTGAGAGGCACTGCTAGTCAGTGCACATTGCACTGAGCTAGGGTGGACCAATGACTCTGACAAGGTACTCCTCTTTTTTTCTGACACTCTGGTGAAGCAAACACCATCTGTAGTTGCTGGAATGATTACATTATTGACTGCCATCGTCGCTGAAACTCAGTGGCTCTTTGGCTGTTTTAGCTGTTGTTATTAATCCCTGTCACTCCTACTGGAGGCAGGGATGGCCAACAACATGGATGGCTTTGAAAGAGGATTGGACAAATTCATGGAGGAGAGGGCTATCGATGGCTCCATGGTCACAGGCAGCACTGCTTCTGAATACCAGTTGCTGGAAAGGGAAGGAGAAGAGAGTATTCTTGTGCTTGAATCTTGCCTGTAGGTTTCCCATCGGGAGATCTGGTTTGCCACTGAGAGAACACGATGTTGGGTTAGATGAGCTGTTGGTCTGATCTAGCGGACTCTTACTTTTTTATGCTGGGGCTGGCTCATATGAAGCAGCCATGACAGCAGGAGAGGGACACATCTGTTGATTTTCAGATATTGCTGCACTCCCCATTATCCTTTGCCCATGCTGGAGCTGATGACAGTTGAAGTCCAATAGCATCTGGAGGGCCACTGGTTCCCCACACCTGCAGAAAGATGTGGGGGGAAATGCAGGTAAGGCCATGATCCATGGTTTGTTCTTGTGGCTATCTCCATTGAACAAGCTGCCTGCATTCAATGACTTGGATTCATAGATTGGGAAATGCTGGTTGTGGGGCAGTGTCTCCCCAAATACTGTATTCCTTTCCTCTGGATGATGCCTTCTTAGGCCATACATTTAAAACCCTATGATGCCACTTTAAAGAATATTGGCTTCACCAAATAATTCTGGGAAATGTAGTTTGTTAAAGGTGCTGAGAGTTATCAGGAGACTCCGACCCCCATTCCCCTCTTGGAGCTACCCTTCCCATGAAGAGGGATTGATTACTAGACCTCTGGGAATTGTAGTCTGGGAGGGGGATACAGGTCTCCTGACAATTCTCAGCACCTTTAGCAAACTACGACTCCCATAATTCTTTGCAAGAAGCCATGACTGTTTAAAGTATTATCATAGTGCTTTAAAAATACATTGTGAATCTGGCCTTACTAAGAAGTTATACTGTAACAGGAGCTGTCCATGGTACTGATCGTTAACACGCTGGGTAGAATCTTCCTTTTGCAATTTACAATGCAATCCTAACTCCTCAGAAGTAGGTCCTGTTGGATTCAATGGGGCTTGCTTCCTGGTAACAGGGTGAGGATCATTGCCTTAACCGGGGGGTGTTAGGGAAAAATGCAACAGTATATGCTCTCAGTAATATCCAATAGCATTGTGTTCTGCATACCAATATTTTTGGTGGCTACTCCAAGAATAACCAATTGAGATTTCACATCAAAATTTACAGACTCCTGGGCTTTGAGAGCCCATTCGTTTCAGTGCTAGCAGAGAATGCGCAAATTCCTTTAAGCAGATTTCCCTAATATCCGGGGTTCAATTGGAAAGGGGGACGTGAGGAGTGGAAGCGGTTAAACCGGTTTAGGTTTCCAATGCCAACGTGCCCTCAATGTGGAGGAGAGCCATCCCCTGTGTGATCTGTTGGCCTAAGAGCCTCTGCTCTGAACTATGAGGCCCTGATCCACAGCTCAGACCATTTTCTTTTATACTGCAAGGACCATTTCTAATTCAAGACCTGACTGCAATTGCATACCTTTTCTCTATCTTGCTGTGTACACCAATTTAGGGAGATTTGTATTATTGGTTATTGCACATGCATGATAGAAAAGTTGGAGTTCTCCTGTTTGCTTTGGACCCAGGGTCTGACTCTGCAAAGGCAGCTTTCTAGCCTCCTATATCTGAAAGGAAGGGCCTGTAGTTCAGCTGCAGAACATACGTGCAAAAGTTCCAAAGGCTTGGTCCTTGGGATTCACTAGATGAGCCATTGGGTCCCTTGGAATTCTACAGTCCTATGATTCTGTGATTTCCTGGTGGAGCTGGGACTAAGGTAAAGGTAAAGGGACCCCTGACCATTAGGTCCAATAATGGCCGACTCTGGGTTGCGGCGCTCATCTCGCTTTATTGGCCGAGGGAGCCGGCGTACAGCTTCCGGCTCATGTGGCCAGCATGACTAAGCCGCTTCTGGCAAACCAGAGCAGTGCATGGAAACGCCGTTTACCTTCCCGCTGGAGCAGGACCTATTTATCTACTTGCACTTTGACGTGCTTTCGAACTGCTAGGTTGGCAGGAGCTGGGACCGAGCAACGGGAGCTCACCCCATCGCGGGGATTCGAACCGCCAACCTTCTGATTGGCAAGTCCTAGGCTCTGTGGTTTAACCCACAGCACCACCCGTGTCCCTGGGAGCTGGGACTATTCCCTGTCAAAACCCCAGATAACTATTGCCAGTCAATATTGAGCTGGGTGAACTTATAATTTAAGACAACTTTCTGCGTTCCTGTTTAAAGCGTCCCTTTATTCAAAACCACAAGGGCTGGGATCTTAGTTTATTTTATGGGCCCAGCAGTTGAGCACCTGCTTTGCATGCAGAAAGTCTTCATTTAAACTCTCAGCGTCTCCCATTAATGCCTGCAACCCCGAAGAACCACTGCCAGCCAGTGTAGACAAAGCTGAGCTGGATGAGTCAGTCTGACATGGTTTGAGACAACACCTTCCGATGTCTCCATTTAAAGCAGCCTTTACTTGAGAACCATATGACTAGAGCAACAAACCAAGAGAGGAAGCTGGTGGAAAGGAATTGCTTCTCAGTTGTTTAAGGCTTTCTCCATTCACTAGCCATCCCAGAGTAAATTCAGTGTTTGGCCTGGAATCTTGCTAGCTGGCACCATGTTTGGTGAACTTTATCGAGGCTATTTCATCTCCCCACAGACACCCCCCCACACCTCTTTCTCTTTCGATTTTTTCCTCGGTCCTATGCCTGATGGAGAAACCCTGAGGCATTGGCTTGACTTAACTGGTGTATCTTACACTGTAGTTAAGCTGGACTTTAACTGATTGCAGCGGTCTGCTTGATCAGAGGTGGGGAGAAGTGGGGGGTGAGAAAGAAAGAGACAGAGAAGGAGAGTTCCACCGCAGATTGGAAGACTATCAGCCAGCCAGCCAGCCAGCCTAGCCTGAGGCTGGGATATGCCACTCGGTAGAACCCTTTGTAGTATACATCTCTTTTCACAATTTATAGATACTTCCCTTTTGCCATCCCAGGAAAAAAGGAAGGAAGAAGCAGAGAAGGGGGATGTGGGGAGAGCCTCAAAGGATCTCCGCGAAATCTTGTTTGGAAGCAGTGAACCACCACCCTGACTCCATTACTGGTGCCTGCGGGGGGTGGGCGATAGGAGCAGAGGGACCGATCTGCTCAACTGAGGAACAGGGAGGAGGGGAGAGGAAGAAGGTGGGGTGTGTTTCAGATCGGCTTTGTCGATTTGTGCCGGTGTGGGGCTGCAGAGGAGAAGGAGGAGACACCACAATGATGTGCTTTGTTTGTTTTTTTCCTTTTCGGAAAACCTTGGGTTTTTGTTTTGTTTTTTTAATTTGGGGGATAGTTTAATAGGCGCCTTTTGAACCTTAGCAGTAAAATGTGTAGGGTGCTTTGTTTTGGTTTTTCAGGTCCTTCCTGCTTTGGAGCAGGACTAGCCGTGGTTTTAGAGCAGAGGGACGCGGGTGGAGCTGTGGGTTAAACCACAGAGCCTAGGACTTGCCAATCGGAAGGTTGGTGGTTCGAATCCCCGCGACGGGGTGAGCTCCTGTTGCTCAGTCCCTGCTCCTGCCAACCTAGCAGTTCGAAAGCACGTCAAAGTGCAAGTAGATAAATAGGTACCGCTCTGGTGGGAAGGTAAACGGAGTTTCTGTGTGCTGCTCTGGTTCGCCAGAAGTGGCTTAATCATGCTAGCCACATGACCTGGAAGCAGTACACCAGCTCCCTCGGCCAAGAAAGCGAGATGAGCGCCGCAACCCCAGAGTCGGTCACGACTGGACCTAATGGTCAGGGGTCCCTTTACCTTAGCCAGAGGTATTCTTGGAGGAGAGGGCTGCTCATGGCTCCTAGCCATGATGGCTACGATCTGCAAATACCAGTTGCTGGAAACTACAGGAGAGGAGAGATATTTTCGTGTTTGGGTCATGCTTGGGGGTTTCACACAGGAATCTGGTTGGGCACTGTGAGAAAAGAATGCTGCACTGGATGGGCCTTTGGCCTGATCCAGAAGGTCTCATAAGTTATAGTGTTGGCCACCAAATTCATGGAGGGCAGGGCTATGATCTACCAGCTGCTGGGAATCACCAGTGAGGAGAGTTGCTGTTATTGGTTTCCCATCATGGGTATCTGGCTGGCTTCTGTGAGAACAGGATGCTGGACTAGATGGGCCACCTGCTTGATACAGCATTTTCTTAATAAATGAAATGTCTAAATAACTGAAATGTCTTATTATTATTATTATTATTATTATTATTATTATTACTATTACTATTAATATTACTATTACTATTATTATTATTATTTTAATCACCACTAGGTATTTCCCTATTGCTTGGGAAATGCATTTCTCGTCGGCCGAGCAAATTCCTTAGGAACTTCTACTGAGTCAGACGATTAGAAGATTCAGTAAATTCGTGAATGGCTACTAGCCACAGGGCCTAAGTTCTACCCTCAATGCCAGAGACATTGTTTGCCTCTGCATAGCATTTGCAGGGAAGCATAAGTGGGGCAAGTGTTGCTGTTACGCTTGCTGTTGTACTGCTTGCAGCCTTCTCATGGGGAAATCTGGCTGGCTACAGTGAGAACCCTCTTTAGCCTAATTGAGTTACAGGCCTCCTTTTAGCAGCCTCCACGCCCCACAGTGTTTTCACACAGCGTACGAAGCTGTGATTTTAAACTCTGGAACTTGCTGCTGCAGGAGGCGGTGAGGCCCACCAATGTGGATGTCTTTAAAAGAGGATTGGACAAATTCATGGAGGGTAAGGCTATCGATGGCTACAAGCCATGATAGTATGCAGCCTAGGACCCACATACCTACGGGACTGCCTCTCCTGGTATGCCCTGCGGAGGACCTTAAGGTCCACAAATGACAACACTTTGGAGGTCCCAAGTCGCAAGGTGGTTAGATTGGTCTCAACTAGGGCCAGGGCCTTTTCAGTACCGGCCCCGACTTGGTGGAATGCTCTGTCACAAGAGACCAGGGCCCTGCGGGACTTGACATCTTTCCGCAGGGCCTGCAAGACAGAGCTGTTCCACCTGGCCTTTGGTTTGGACTCTTATGTTTTCCTTACTGTTTTGATCCATGGGCTACTTTTAAAATGAGGCTGCATTTTAAATTGCATTTTAACCTGTATTTTAAATTGGTTCCCCCCCCCCTATTGTGTTTTTATTGTAATTTTACTGGTGTTAGCTGCCCTGAGCCCGGCTCTGGCCGGGGAGGACGGGGTATAAATAAAATTTATTATTATTATTTATTATGATGGCCATGTTCTGGCCTCCCTGGCTGAAGGCAGCAATGCTTCTGAATACCCGTTGTTGGAAGCCTCAGGAAGAGATAGTGCTCTCATGCTTGGATCCTGCAGGGGGTGGTTCCCATTGAAGCATATGGCTGGTCACCCAGAGAAGAGGATGATGAACTAGACGGGCCATTGAACTTTTTCTATAAAATGAATAGACTCTTCCTCTCTGCATTTGCAGCGCCAACTTTCCAATAGTTTTTAAAAAAACGGTCTTTTGTAGTCTTTAATGTCCCTTTTAAAATAGCTGCTCTTACCAATTCCCATTGTAGGGAAATCAGTCTGTGATTATGTATAGGGTATTAACACGTCGGGGGAGAGAGAAGGAAGGAGTTTGCTTTGCGGCTGAGAGAGGGATAAAATGAGGTTTAAGGATCTCAGTGTGGAGATGGGAAATATTAAGTTAGGTTTGAAAGAAGCGTTCCTTGAATACTCTCTGGGGATTAGGGAATGGAGTGGTGAGCGAGGCAAGAGAATCCGCCTTAATGATGCCAAGATCCATCCCTCATAAAGGGATTCCACGTAGAGGATGGAGCTTTTGGTATCAATGACCTAACAGACTTTCTCTCTCTCTCTCTCTCTCTCTCTCTCTCTCAGCCCACCACCCGAAACATCTCCCTTTCCAATCTAATTCCAACCAAGCTTTTCAAATATTGTGATAAGGGAGAACAAACGGAAAAAGGAGGTTGGAGGGTCTCTCGTGGCCATTTAAAGAAGGAAGGGGATTTTCTTCTTGTCTTGCAAAGTCGAGGGGGGATTGCGTTCTTCCCACCCCAGACTCTTCAGCGCTTGCCTTAGAAGGACAAAATGCCTACCAGTATGATGGCGATATGATTTCTAAGCAGAGACGGAATGGCAGTCTGTCAGGGACTGTTGAACAGGGAGTTGAGTTAGATGAACCTTGGTGCCTCTTTCCAATTCTACAATTCTATGATATTATTATTATTATTATTATTATTATTATTATTATATGATACCTTCAGGATCAGAGGGCAGCATGCCTCTGAAAACCAGTTGCTGGGGTGCATGAGTGGGGAGAATGATGTTGCCCTCATGGGCTTCCCTTTGGGTCATCTGGCTGGGCTCTGTGTGGGGAGGATGCTGGACTAGATGGGGTCCCCTTTGGCCTGATCCAGCTGCTTAAATTCAAGCTCTTTTTCCCATATGCTCAATGGACCAATGACTTGTGGGCCAGTTGTGAAACCTGCGGTCCCCTAGATGTTGCTGGACTGCAACTCCCATCAATATTGACCATTGGCCAGCTTGACTGCGGCCAATGGGAGATAGTCCAACAAAACTGGAGTTTCACAGGTCCATCCAGCTCAGTATTGACCACAATGGCAGAAAGCAGCTCTTCAGGGTCTCCCAGCCCTACCTGAAGATGCCTTTGGAGATGAACCTGGGACCTTCTTCATTCAAAGCAGATGCTCTACCCCTGAGCTACAGCCCATCTCTCAAGAGAAGGCTAACATGTGTGTTGCAAAACTGATACATGGTCCTTCTCCAAAGATGAAGGTGGGGCATGCCTCACCTGTGTTGCTTGCAGATAGGCAACTATGAATTAGACAATTGTGGGCTAGATCAGTGAATAAATGATAAGGAGAGGGCTCATAGCTCCAGGTTTCATAAGGAGAATCATAGAATTGATAGAAGGATCTCTCTTAGAGCAAGAAGTGGGAACCTGGAGTTGCCGTGATGTTAGACTCCATCTCCCATAAGCAACAGACAGCTGATGGAAGAGGGGATTTGTTGTGCAACAGCATCCAGAAGGTCTG
Source organism: Podarcis pityusensis (assembly GCF_964106645.2). Classification (NCBI taxonomy): domain Eukaryota; kingdom Metazoa; phylum Chordata; class Lepidosauria; order Squamata; family Lacertidae; genus Podarcis; species Podarcis pityusensis. The sequence goes on from NC_138033.1 coordinate 77,916,699, forward strand.
ATATCCCCAACCCCTGGAAGAAGACAGAGTTGTGGTGGAGATAGATTGGGGCAGTAAGGACATGTGATAGTCTAGTTCAGGGATGGGAAAGGTGTGCCCCTCAAGAAGAAGAAGAAGAAGAGTTTGGATTTGATATCCCGCTTTATCACTACCCAAAGGAGTCTCAAAGCGGCCAACAACCTCCTTTCCCTTCCCCCCCCACAACAAATACTCTGTGAGGTGAGTGGGGCTGAGAGACTTCAAAGAAGTGTGACTAGCCCAAGGTCACCCAGCAGCTGCATGTGGAGGAGTGGAGACGCGAACCCGGTTCCCCAGATTACGAGTCTACCTCTCTTAACCACTACACCACACTGGCTCTCTTCTAGGTGATGCTGGCCCCTATCAGCCCTGGCCAACATATGGCTAGGGGTCAGGGATGATGGGAATTGTAGTCTAGCGATATCTGGAGGACCCCCACAGATCCCTCCATTAAAGGAAGGCAGAATTGTGATGGTGCTAGCTGGGGGCACTAAAGGCAAGTGATGGTCTAGTTCAGGAATGGGGAGCCTGCAGCCCTGCAGTTGTTCCTGGACCACAACTCCCAACAGCCAACATATGGTCAATGATGTTGATGAGAGTTGGAATCCAGCAACATCTGGGGGGGGGCACACTGGAGGGACCAATGGTCTGACTTAGCATGGCAGCTTCCTATGTTCTTGCTGTGCCTTAAGGGAGAGCCATAGCTCAGAGTTTAGCCCTACTTTCCTTGCAGGATGTTCCCAAGTTCAGACCCTGGCGGCATCTTGAGGTAGGTCTGGGAGAGACTCCCTGCCTGAAGCCCTGGAGAGCTGCTGCCGGTCAGTGTAGCCAGTACTAAGCTAGATGGAGCAATGTCTGACTAAGGCAGCTTCCTAGGGTCCTATTTCAATAAGCCCTTTATCCAGTGGACTAGAATGTGGTGCTGATAACACCAAGGTTGCAGGTTCGATCCCCATAAGGGACAGCTGCATATTCCGGCATTGTAGGGGGGTGGAAGAGATGATCCTCAGGGTCCTTTTCCAACTCTGTGATTCTCAGAACATCTTTAGGGAAAGGACCACAGGTCAGTCACTGAGCATCTTCCTAGCTTGCAGAAGGTCTCAGGTTTAATTCCCAGCATCTCCAGGTAGGACCAGAAGAGACTCCTTGTCAGAAATGCTGGAGAGCTGCTACCCATTGAGATAGAGGGAGCCACATGGGTCTGATTCTGTCTACAGCATCTTCGTACACTCCTGTCTAGCAGCAATAGTTGGGTCTTGTGCCGCTCGCCTTTCGCTCTTTCGCTCTCCGATACCCACCTGCCCTGGAGACCCAGTGGGCTTTCCCCACCCGATGCCCACCCCCTACGCCCACGTCCCCCTCCAAACCTAAAATAAAGCTATTGATGGCTGAGATTGGTTTGCCTAATTGTGGTTTGCACTCTGAAGCCATCTCCGTTTATCGTAAAGGGTGCACATTTTGCGGCTTGAGCCTCGGCGGCCAGAGGCCCTGAGGGCTAGCTCAGAAATGGAGAGAATTAATTACATTTAAAAAAAAAAAAAACTCCCCTTCTTTTAAAGTGTGTGAGAGAGTGATGAAATCCCAGAGGGGAGGAATGTGTAAGGGCTCTGTAGAAACAGAGTTTGGGGGGTGGGGGTGGACTGTTAGTTCCCGCCACCACCAAAATAAGAGGACAGAGAGATACAGAGAGATAGAGTGGCCCTTTGCTTCTGGCGCCTGAAAAATGGTAACTTGGGAAATTTCCAGTTTATTAATTTTATTTCATGGCATTTATTTCCCAGCTCTGCCTCCAAGGAGCTCCAGGTGGCATGCGTGGTTCTCTCCCTCCTCATCTTATCCCCACAACAACCCTATGAGGTTGTCAGGCCGAGAAGGAGACACCAGCCCAAGGTCACCCAGTCGAGTGACTACGGCTGAGCGGGGATTTGTACCCTGGTCTCAAAGGTCCACTCTAACCACACTAATAATAATAATAACAACAACAACTTATTATTTGTACCCCACCCATCTGGCTGGGTTTCCCCAGCCACTCTGGGCGGCTTCCAACAAAGACCAAAAATACACTAAAATGTCACGCATTAAAAACTTCCCTGAACAGGGTTGCCTTCAGATGTCTTCTGAATGTCAGGTAGTTGTTTTTCTCTTTGACATCTGATGGGAGCACGTTCCACAGGGCGGGCGCCGCTATCGAGAAGGCCCTCTGTCTGGTTCCCTGTAACCTCACTTCTCACAATGAGGGAACCGCCAGAAGGCCCTCAGCGCTGGACCTCAGTGTCCGGGCAGAACAATGGGGGTGGAGACGCTCCTTCAGGTATACTGGGCCGAGGCTGTTTAGGGCATTAAAGGTCAACACCAACACTTTGAATTGTGCTTGGAAACGTACTGGGAGCCAGTGTAGGTCTTTCAAGACAGGTGTTATGCGGTCTCGGCGGCTGCCCCCAGTCACCAGTCCAGCTGCCACATTCTGGATTAGTTGTAGTTTCCAGGTCACCTTCAAAGGGAGCTCCACATAGAGTGCATTGCAATAGTCCAAGCGGGAGATAATTAGGATAGCTGGGAAATGGGCTCGGATCTCACGGCAGTCAAGATTGTCACGAGCTGACCTTGGAACGCAGTGTCCCTTTATTTTGTGCCCCCGGTTTCTTTGTCCCATGTAGGACTTCACACAGGTGTGTGGGGAACCTTGGGCCCTCAGACGCTGCTGAACTACAACTCCCAGCAGCCCCAGCAAGCATGGCCCAATGGCCTGGGATAGTGAGAGTTGTAGTCCAGAAACATGTGGAGAGTCAGAGGTTCTCCATACCTTAATCAGTATCTGTAGCAAAGGCCTCTTCCATGAACCTGTGTGAGGGTGTAGGGACTCCAGCAGCCAGCATGGGACAATGGGAGTTGGAGTCTCAGGAGATTGGAAGATTCAGGACACATAAAAGTAGATAGACAGACAGACCCTCTTAAGAATATTAAGGAGTTGGGGAGGGGAGGGACTAGACCATGTGAAAAATGAACATACAGTGGTACCTCGGGTTAAGTACTTAATTCGTTCCGGAGGTCCGTACTTAACCTGAAACTGTTCTTAACCTGAAGCACCACTTTAGCTAATGGGGCCTCCTGCTGCCACTGCGCCGCCGGAGCACGATTTCTGTTCTCATCCTGAAGCAAAGTTCTTAACCTGAAGCACTATTTCTGGGTTAGCGGAGTCTGTAACCTGAAGCGTATGTAACCTGAAGCGTATGTAACCTGAGGTACCACTGTAATATTTTAGCTGCAGTTCATTCATTTTCAGCTTTATGTTCTTGTTATTCACAACATAACCTAGGTTTAAGGTGCCATTCAGCTCCTAGCTTTCATATCTCAGTTTCTAACACTGCCCAGGTCCTGCTTGCAGGGTTTCCATTAGGGGATCTGGCCAGCTACTCTGGGAGCGAGGAGCTTGATCCAAGAGGTTTTGCTTATGTTTTATGTTCTTACCATACATGAGTAGCAGGTGGTACCTCCATGCTCAGAAGCAGTCTACCTTGGAATGCTGGGTGCTCTGAGCATCGGGGAATGGGGTGAGCCTTGCCTTCACCCTCTGCAGTTAAGCTTCCCAAAGGAATTTGTGTGGTTCTCCCCATCCGGTTTGCTGCCACGTCCAGAGCCTCTTTGATCGGAAACTTCACTTCGAGCCGGCGTCTGATTGAACGCCTAGAGGGGATTTTGGAGGGAGCAATTGATAAGAAGCAGGAGAGCTGGGTGGCGGGGACAGGAAGGATGCCAATCACCCTGATTGACATGACAGATTTCCTTCCTGATAGTAATATATTTTATTTATATATATAGAAAAAACCCTTTCAGATACGGAGAGGCTATTGATTTCTTGTTAGTGATGGTAAACGCTCCAAGACATAATAAATTAGGAGAAAGCAAGGTCAATTGCAGGAAAAGCATGATAGAGGGAAATAGTAATAATAATCCTTTCCTCTAGAGTTTGGATCTGCAAGTTTTGGGGTTGTTGTTTTTTTAATAAAATGGGACGGACGTGGAAGAGCTTCACTAGTTGGAATATCTGTGGTGTAAGGGTCACTAGCTCAGAGTGTCCACACTCAGGGAGATGCCAGTGTGGTTAGAGTATTGGACTAAGACCTGGGAGAGACCAGAGTTCAAATCCTGACTCAGAAATAAGAATTGATTATTGGTTGATTCTTGCATTTATCCATTGCTTACTACAGGAAATGTTTCAAAGGAATTATTAAAAAAAAACCACGTAATACAAAAGTTTAAATACATCAGGAAGATAAAAATAGCATTATGGTGCTCATTGTTCAACAACACGAAAAGGACAAATCCTTTATATTTATTTATATCATGCCTTTTCCCCCGGAGTGGGACACGAGGCGTCTTATACAAGTTAAAACAAGACAGATAAAATACGAAAAAGCTAATATATATATATGTATAATCATTAAAAATCAATTGAACCGTAATAGAATTGAAACAAGATGAAAACACAAACCTATTCAAATACCGATGAAAAAAACATGAAGCCATAAAGCTCACTGGGCAACCCCAGGCCATAGTCACTCATTTTCAGTCCACAGAGCATGAGACTTGTGCCCCACATTGGGAAAAACGCTTCCTGCATTGCAGGGGATTGGACCAAATGACCCTTGTGGCCCCTTCTGACTCTACAATTCTAACCTACTTTTCATGGTTGTTGTGAGGATAAACTGGGGCAGAATTAGAACCAGGTGCCCCACTTTGAGCTCCTTGGAGGAGAAAGGGCAGGGGATAAGCAGGGTAAATAAAAACAAATAGATACGCTGAATCAAGCCATTGGCCCATCTAGATCAGTCAAGTCTCATCATCTCTGACCATTGACCATGCTTGTCCGGGGCTGATGAGAACTGTAGCCCAACAACATCTGAAGGCAGAAGTCAGCTTCCCCATCTCTGGCCCACACTGACCAGCAAGATGTCACTGGGGTTTCAGAAAGGGACCCTTTCCCAGTCCCACCTGCCTGACACCCTAGAAAGCCACAGCTAGTCAGGGTAGTCCAGGGTTTCCCAGACTTGGGTCTCCAGCTGTTGTTGGACTACAACTCCCATCATCCCTTGCTAGCAGGACCAGTGGTCAGGGATGATGGGAATTGTAGTCCCAAAATGAGTTTGGGAAACCCTGGCGTACACTCTAGTGAGCTAGTTGGGCTGATAGCTGACTCTCTGTAAGGCAGTTCCCTGTTTAAATGAGTCTTTCAGAACCATGAGGACTAGGATCCTACTTAATTTGGGGGGAACGAACCATAGCTTGGTGCTGGAGTGCTGAGGTCCCAGGTTCAATCCCCAACATTTCCGTGAAGGGTTTGGAGTGTCTCTTGTCTGAAGAAACACCAAGTTAGATGGCAGCTTCCTATATCGCAAGGGAAGGGCCCCAACTCAATGGCAGAGCATCCACTTTGAATGCAGAAGGTCCCAGGCTCAGCAGCCAGCATCTCAAGCTTATATCTGGCAGACGTTGGGGCAAGGGGAGCCATCGGACTGTTTGCCGGGCGAGGAATCGCCTCTCCCGAAACAGCAGCGTGTCATTCGGAAAGAATAAAGTCCTCCCAACAGGAGGTTAGCGAGGGATAAAAAGCTTTCTTCCACCTCTTGCCGGGCTCCAAACATTTTCAATTTGGTGCATTAATTGAGGTCAATAAGATTATGCTACATTTTCAGACTTTCCCCCCCTTCCCGCCCTCACTTTTTCTTTATAAAAAAAAGGAAAAGGCTTTGGAGTGGCGCAGAGGGGACTGCCGGCACTTCGGCACTTTGCCAAAAAGCAAGGATGGGAGCAGCTGATGCTTCCTGTGGTCAGAGCATTGCCAGGAAAGCAGAGGGACTGGTCCGAGATTCAGAAAAGAGGTTTGTGTTAGAGTAGGAGGAGGAAGTGGCTTTTCTGGGAATCACAAGTGTGGCCAGCTTCCCATTGGGGCCTCTGGGTGGCCACTGTGAGAGAGCAGGATGCTGAGCTAAATCTTTGGGCTCATCCAGCAGCCAGGCTTCTGTTATGCTCTTAAGTCTACTGGTAGTAGAAATTAGTCACAAGAAATAGATGGATCCTCCAGGAACAGCCTGCCTCCAAATTCCAATTGCTGGAAAACACACGAGAGGAGTGTTGCTCTTGTGCTTGCTGGTTTCCCGCTGGGGAATCTGTGAGAACAGGAAGCTGGACTAGTTGGGACACTGGCATGATCCAAAAGATCTTCTTAGGTTCCTATGAGAGTGCTGTTGGTTTCCGATTGGTGGTATCAGGTTGGCCACCGTCAGAACATCATCATCATCATTTATACCCCGCCCATCTGGCTGGGTTTCCCCAGCCACTCTGGGCAGCTTCCAGCAAAGTATTAAAATACAGTAGTCTGTTAAACATTAAAACCTTCCCTAAACAGGGCTGCCTTCAGATGTCTTCTAAAAGTCTGGTAGTTGTTTTTCTCTTTGACATCTGGTGGGAGGACGTTCCACTGGGCGGGTGCCACTACCAAAAAGGCCCTCTGCTTGGTTCCCTGTAACTTGGCTTCTCGAAATGAGGGAACCGCCAGAAGGCCCTCGGAGCTGGACCTCAGTGTCCGGGCAGAACAATGGGGGTGGAGACGCTCCTTCAGATATACTGGACCGAGGCCATTTAGGGCTTTAAAGGTCAGCACTGACGCTTTGAATTGTGCTCGGAAACGTACTGTAAACATGATGCTGGACTAGCTAGGGCTATTCTTAAAGTCTTCCATTCTTAAGAGTAGATTAGGCCGAACGATAACTAAAATTGGAAGATGATACTATACTACCAGCTCCATCTGGTATTCAGGCTGAGACCCTACCTGCCTGTGCACTGTCTCACCAGAGAGGTACATGCTCTGGTTATCTCCCTCTTGGACTGCTGCAATGCGTTCTATGTGAGGCTAGCTTTGAAGGTGACCTGGAATCCAGAATGCAGCACCTAGACTGGTGACGGGGAGCCGCTGCAACCATATAACACCAGTCCTAAAGTATCTACACTGGCTCCCAGTATGTTTCCAAGCACAATTCAAAGTGTCAGTGCTGACCTTTAAAGCCCTAAACGGCTTTGCCCAGTATACCTAAGGAGCATCTCCACCCCCATTGTTCAGCCCGGACGCTGAGGTCCAGCTCCGAGGGCCTTCTGGCAATTCCCTACCTGCGAGAAGTGAAGATAACAGGGAACTAGGTAGAGGGACTTCTCAACAGTGACGCCCACCCTGTGGAACACCCTCCCATCAGATGTCAAGGAAATAAAGAACTACCCAACTTTTAGAAGACTTCTGAAGGCAGCCCTGTACTGGGAAGTTTTAAAGTTTGGTGTTTTATGTTTGGACAGGCTGTTGGCCTGATCCAAACACAACACGTAGGCTAATAGTTAGTAGAGAATATACTGTATAATAGAACAGTGATCATAGAAGTTTTTAATGTGTGACATTTTAATGTATTTTTAATCTTTGTTGGAAGCCGCCCAGAGTGGCTGGGGAGACCCAGCCAGATGGGCTGGGTACAAATAATAAATTCTTATTATGTTATATTATATAGTCTCTACTAACGTTTAGCCTACATGTTGTGTTTGTATTGTCGCGATTGGTTCTTATTGCAACACAGGGGTTTATTTTTGGTTCGTTGGCCTGATCCAGCAATACTCTTAAACTTGAGTTTAAAAACTAATGAGATGAGTACCGTTGTTCTCGAATCCTGCTTACCTTCTTTCCCTAGGCATGTGGTTGGCCATTGGTACAGAAGAGGACACTGAACCAGATGGACCTCTGGCCTGATCTAAATTCTGGCATTCTTGCATTCTGTTCCTCCCAAGCACTCAGTTCTCTTTAAACCTCTGGCTCGCTGCTGCTTTCTCTCTCCATGCATCATATGCCTGGTGCCATTGTTCCCCATTGACTTGGGTCTCATCTTGCAACCCCCCCCCCCCACAGGTCATGAGCATCCTGAGCAACCCCAGCGGGGTCCCCCCGCAGCCCCAGGCTGACTTCTCCATCTCGCCCCTCCACGGCAGTTTGGACACCGCCAACTCCATCTCGGCCAGCTGCAGTCAGAGGAGTGACTCCATCAAGTCTGTTGACAGCCTCCCCACCTCGCAGTCCTACTGCCCCCCAACCTACACCACCACCGGCTATAGTGTGGACCCGGTGGCCAGCTACCAGTATGGACAGTACGGACAAAGTAAGTATCTGCTACCGGAGGGTTAAGACCATGCCTGTTGGTGGGGTGAGGTGTGATTGTTGCAGAAACTCATGCAGGAGGGCAACAGGTAACCTCCTCTGCATCTCTGGAGGTGGGTGGGAAGTTGTGGTTCCTGTGTTGCAGAGGGTTGGACTAGATGACCCTTAGAGTCCCTTCCAACTCTACAATTCTATGATTCTAAGCAGGGACCCACACAGAGAACCACATCAGGATAAATTTTACAGAAAACTGTGTAGACATTTGCTAAATTAATGGATGCCAGTCAAAGTTGGCATTCTTCGCTCCATGGACCAACATAAATGCAATGCATAAATAAGTACACCATTATTATTATTATTATTATTATTATTATTATTATTATTATTTCAATTGATATACAGTGGTACCTCGGGTTAAGAACTTAATTCGTTCTGGAGGTCCGTTCTTAACCTGAAACTGTTCTTAACCTGAGGTACCACTTTAGCTAATGGGGCCTCCCGCTGCTGCCGCACGATTTCTGTTCTCATCCTGTGCTGCCCTATACCCGCAGGTCTCAGGGCAGTTATATATGGGTTGCATCCAGTGCTAGACCTACTCAGTGTAGACCCCATTAAGTTGAATGCAATGTCTAACTTTGGTTCATTTATTTCAGTGGGTCTGCAGTGTGTTAAACCTCTTTAGCTTTTCTCGATGTTGCCCGGGCCATTTTGGGACTCCCAAAAGGGGGTCTGGGAGCTCTGGGAGCAAGTGGCAAGGTCCCTGGGGCAAGGGCTTTTGGTCATCTCCGTGGAGGTGGGAGGGTCAGCTCACCTCTTGGTCCTCCGGGGTCACACACAATGCCCCCCCTCCCTCCCGAGAGGCTCTCAGCCAGACAGTTCACCTGCTACCCTTCGAAGCCAGGGATAAGTTTGTGACCCATTGAAACCCTTGAAGTGGGGGGGGGGCTCTCCTCCCTCTCCTCCCCTTTTCGCCCAGGGCTCATTGCAGAGTGACCTCCCTCCCCAAGCGGCCGTGACAACCGCCCCCCCCTTTGCCCTTGCTCCATGTAATGTGTTTCGACTTCTACGGCCAAATGAGAACCTTCTGTAAACTGCAGAGAGAGGGGCATGAATGGCTGTTGACTTCCCCACCCCCCTTGCTCCCTGCTCTTTCCCTCTTGCGGGAAGGTGGGGTGGGGGGGACGGCGCTTGATCTGCGACCCCGTGACCTTCCTCTCGCTTCTGGATGCAAAGGCCAGCCACACGTGCTATTGATAAAAATCTTAAACAAATTCCAATACCATGTATTTCCAATAAAGATGCCCCCGGGCCAGGTGTTAGTCACACCCCATGTGTGTGCGAGGGCAGGGGGGGAGCAGGAGCAATGTGAAAAATAAGGAAATGCAAGGGCAGAGAGGGTGCAGTGGGAGGGGGGTGAAGGAGAAGGGGGAGGAGTGCATTTCCTCTTAATACCCCTTTTTTCCCCACCCCCAAAAAACCTTACTGATAAATGATCAAGGCATCCTTTTTGTCTTTCCCAGAATTAAGGGGCAATTATGATGCAGATTGCTGATTTTCCATACCCTCCAATATTTCTCTGATGAAAATAGGGATTATTATTATTATTATTCTCTTTATATCCCACCCATCTGACTGGGTTGCCCCAGCCAGTCTGGGCAGCTTCCAGCATATATAAAAACATAATAAAACATTAACATTTTAAAAAACCACTATACAGTGGTACCTCGGGTTAAGAACTTAATTTGTTCCGGAGGTCCGTTCTTAACCTGAAACTTTTCTTTACCTAAAGGACCACTTTAGCTAATGGGGCCTCCGCTGCCGCTGTGCTGCCGCTGCGCAATTTCTGTTCTCATCCTGAAGCAAAGTTCTTAACCCAAGGTACTATTTCTGGGTTAGCAGAGTCTGTAACCTGAAGCGTCTGTAACCCGAGGTACCACTGTACAGGAACTGCCTTCAGATGTCTTCTAAAGGTTGTATAGTTAAGTATCTCCTTGGCTTGGTGGTCGCATAACTCCATACCCTCCAACATTTCTCTGATGAAAATAGGAACGTCCTAAGGAAAAGAGGGACATTCTTGGGTCAAATCAGGAACCGGGACGGCTTCTGTAAATTCAGGACTGTCCCTGGCAAACAGGGGCATTTGGAGGGTCTGATTTTCTAGAGTGTATTGGACAGGGGCGTAGACAGTATGGTGCAGTTCTGAATTACCAAATTGGCAGAGTAGGGCCCTGCGACAACAGATCAAAATAATATTGATTTGATCTTGTAAGAAAATTGCAGTGAAGCTTTCATAGTTCAATGTTATCACACTATAGCGTGTGCATGAGATTCTGCGCCCCTCCCCAAGATTTTGACAGCCATGGGGCCCTCACAGGGTTTAATACGGCACTGATATGATGGCCTCCAGCCCTGGCAGGTATCAAGACCCCTGAGCAGGAATGATGATGTGAGTTGGAACCCAGTAACATCTGCAGAAGCACAAGTTCCCTGCATTAAGAGTCGTGATTCGGGTAGCTAGGGGCAGTGACGGCAAGCAATGGCCTAGTTCAGAGATGGGAAAACTGCGACCCTCTAGTTGCTTTAAGACTCTGACTCCCAACAGTCCCAGCTAGCATTGCCAGTGGTCAGGGATTATGGGAGTTGCAGTCGAACAACATTTGGGAGGCCACAAGTTCCCAATCCCTTCATTAAAAGTCAAGAGTTATGATGGAGGTAGCTGGGGCTGGTAATGGCAAATAATGGTCTGGTTCAGGGATGGGGAAGCTATGGACTTCTGGGTGAGGCTGGGCTCCAGCTACCATCAGCATGACCAACACTGAGGGTTGTTGGTGGAAGTTGGCCCAGTGACATCTTAGAAGGTCACAAGTTGGTTGGTTGAAAGGAGGCAGGCAGAGATCTGTGTATCATCCAGAGACATAGCGGGTATCATCTTCTAAGAGTGGATTCTTCATACAGCAAGGGAAATCTAAGGCTCCACTCACAGCAGGTCAGTGATGCAGGAAGGTGGGGAGACCAGACTCATGCAGAGATGCAACAGGCACCTCCTCAGTATGCTGTTTTGGGCTCCCATGAGCTTCCAGTTTCTACATTTCGCATGGCGATCCCCCTCCCTCAGGGGGGAAAAACATCTCACGACATCTGCTGCCTTGCCTTGGCGCAGAGATTGGACATTACCAACACAGGCAAAGGTATTCCCCTACTGACTGTTAAGTTTTTGCTGTTCTGCAACCTCTTGCCTTGGCAGGAGCCTCAAGAGAGGGGGAATTCTCAGAAGGGAGAGGGCAAGGGGTGTGGAAATGCTTACCTCCCCCTCCCCCCAGCAGCCCAAACACCTTTCCCCTTTAATAAAGCCACTGCTGTTCTGATTGCTAAGTGATGCCTAGATCAGGCTAACCAAATGCCTGACCACGCTTTGGAATGCATTAATCCCCACGGAGAATGAATTTCCCCAGTCGATCCTGTTTGGCCTCCGTTTTCTACTGGAGTCCCCAAATCTAAGCTTCCCCTCCCCCTCCCCCCCAAAAACCCCCACAGAAGGAGAACCACCTGTTGAATATATGTGTGTGTGTGTGTGTATACACACACACACATACATATATATATATATATATATATATATACACACACATATACATATACATATATATACACACATTATATATAAATATATATATACACACAAACACACACAGCTCACTGGGGCTTAATTTAGAGGCCCGACAGAGCCCCAGGACCCAATTTTCTTTGCCAGGTGTAAGTTAAAGGGACCCCTGACCATTAGGTCCAGTCGTGGCTGACTCTAGGGTTGTGGCGCTCATCTCGTTTTATTGGCCGAGGGAGCCGGCGTACAGCTTCCGGGTCATGTGGCCAGAATGACTAAGCCGCTTCTGGTGAACCAGAGCAGCGCATGGAAACGCCGTTTACCTTCCCGCCGGAGCAGTTCCTATTTATCTACTTGCACTTTGACGTGCTTTCGAACTGCTAGGTTGGCAGGAGCTGGGACCGAGCAATGGGAGCTCACCCCATCGCGGGGATTCAAACCGCCGACCTTCTGATCGGCAAGTCCTAGGCTCTGTGGTTTAACCCACAGTGCCACCCGCGTCCCTGTGTAGTCCCAGGTGTAGAACCTCACAAATTAGTAGAGTCACAGAACTGTAAAGTTGGGAGGGAGCCCAACCCGCTGCAATGCAGGAATCACAGCTCAAGAATCCCTGAAGGAGAGACCGCTGATTCAGGCCAATGCCAATCTAGTCTGCTATCCTGTCCTCACAGTGACCAGCCTGATCCCTGTAGGAATCCAACACGCAGGGCACAGGCGCAAGGAGAACTCTCCCATCCTGTGGCTCCCGCAGAACTGGTATTCAGAAGCATCTATGGATCAGGCCAAAGGGAGTTCCATCTACCCCCCAACATCCTGTTTCCCCAGTGGCCAACCAGGTGCCCCGAGGGGAATTCTGCAAGCAGGACCCCCCAGCACAGAAGCACTGTCTTTCCCCCCATGGCAGTTTCCAACAACTGGTACTGGGAAGCTCTGCCGCCAATGTTACGGGTCCGTCCAGGCCTCTCGTGGGGAAGCCAAGCTGAGATCTTGTGGAGACAAGCAGTGAGAAACTCGCCTGCTCCATCCCGGATGGTGTCGGCGGAGGTGTGCGAGGGGCAGGGTGGGGGGAGATGGGGGGCGGAGAAAGAGGTGAATGGAGGAGAGCCAGAACAGAGCAGTCCCAGCCATTCCCAGAGGCCGAGGCTGCGCTAATGAAACCGCTGATGGAACGCAGAAGCGTGAAAGGATTCCTAATGGATGTGACAAGTCTAATAAGAATTTTCGCCTGGAAGGGACCCCCCTTTGGGGCAAGATGCTGACAGGATGCTGATGGCTGAAATTTGTTTACCCGTTGGCACCAATGGTGCCTTCTTTGCCAGGCTTGTATTAATCTAATTTGTGACATTAGAATGAGGGGGGTGGGCACAGAGTTTGACTGAAGCACTGCTAATCAGGAGTGTCAGTTACTTACTCATATATATATATATATATATATATATATATACTTTCACTTGCCAGTCTTCAGAGAATGGTGGATTTTGGGTCTTTCAGCCAAGTCAAAAGCACGTCACACAATTCCGTTTGCAGCCAAGAAATGTATTGAGCTTTTATTTTTATCCTTCTCCCGCAAACTAACTCGAGGTCTCAGGACGGGCTCGTGCCGTGGCACCCAAATTTTCAAGTGCAGGATGAGGGCACAGGATTCCGCATGCTGGACGGATTCTGGCTTTCTTTCTTTTTTTCAAAAAAAAAAGTTTCTAGGTCTCTATATTAATAGAGTCCATGTGTTTTGACTTTTGAAAGCAAGATGACTTAACAATGGAAAAAAACGACACTTTGGGGCAGCCAAGGGGGGCTTATAAGTGTGTGGATGGATGCCAAGTGAAAAATCAGAAGCCATGGCTTTTTAAACTTGTTCGTGGGAGGTGGGGTTATTGGTTTGAGTTTGTTTGTTTTTCATTATGTATTTGTATTCTCATTTTGTATTTTTCTGTCATGAACCACCATCGGATCTCCGGATGAAGGGCAGTGTACAAATTTAAATAATAATAATAATAATAATAATAATAATAATAATAATAATAGTAATAATAGGATTTCAGAAGTTGTGGGGTATGGTGTTGAGGCAAGAATTTCTATCCCACTTTTCCAATACATAGGCATTTCTCAGGGTGGCTTCTAATAGCTAAGAACACAATATTATAATAAAATACAGTGGTACCTTGGGTTAAGTACTTAATTTGTTCCAGAGGTCCGTTCTTAACCTGAAACTGTTCTTAACCTGAAGCACCACTTTAGCTAATGGGGCCTCCTGCTGCTGCCGCACGATTTCTGTTCTCATCCTGAAACAAAGTTCTTAACCCGAGGTACTATTTCTGGGTTAGCGGAGTCTGTAACCTGAAGCATCTGTAACCTGAAGTGTATGTAACCCGAGGTACCACTGTAATGCAAAATGCATCAGAGAGAGGCATGGCAGATGAATACCATGTTTTAAAAACTGCAGCTGCCAAGCCCCATGGTGGGTGATGAGACAAACATGGGCTGACTGGCCTCTCCCATCTTTATCTAGGGTGTGTCTTTGTAGAACTGTAAACGCTTCTTCTATAGCATTATTCGCACTTTACCTCTTCCTCTGTTGTTTACTCCTCCTCTTCCTTTCCCCAGCCGCAGTTGACTATCTGACCAAGAACGTGAGCCTGTCCACACAGCGTAGAATGAAGCTTGGGGAACATTCGGCTGTGCTGGGTCTCCTACCAGTTGAAACAGGCCAAGCTTACTGATGGATGCAGCCACACGACATCGCCTACATTGATAGTCGACCACCAATGAGACACAAATGAAAAATGGAAGGAAAAAATCCCACTTCTGCCACCAGCCTTCCAAGGACCCAGCTCTGTCAACGCCCTTCTACTTCTGGGACCTTAAGCAGTGAACCTTCCAAATCTTGCCTGCTCCTGAAGGACAAAGAGAACTGAGGAAGGAAGGGAGAACCTTCCACTAATCCAAATTCTTACTGTGCAGACCTGTTAAGAAAGCGCTCGCCTATGGTGACTTTGACCCCTTCAAAGGCCAGAGACTATGAGTGTGATCCGATGTTTATTTCCCCCCTGATGTTCAAGCCCTCCTAGCCAACGCCGTAAACAACCAACAGTTATGGACCTTCCATTGATGTGGCCTCTGGGCTTAAGTCACTGTGGAACCTGTTTTCTTCGTAAATATATAGATAGATAGGTAGATTCTTTTCGTCTGTCTGCCCCCCAGCCCCATTTAGTTATTGTACATGATCGGCATTGCCTGTGAAGGAGGAATCCTGGTGATTGTTAAGTGTTGATCTTGGGACCAAATGGGAAAATATTTGGACCAAAAATGGAGAAGGTATAGCAAAAGGGGGTGAGGTTACAGTGCATCTCAATTCAATGTGTTGGGGAGAGGGAGATTTGATGTATATTGTAACTTTTTTTTCCAGTTTGGGGACCACTAATTCTGCAGGAAGTTGAGACAGAATCTGAGGAAGCTGGAGGTTAAATGCATGATGAATACCACACAACTTTGTTCGCCTATGGCGTTTTAAAATTGCCACGTTCTAGCAATCTAGGGAGCCAAGTATATTAACAAAGACAAGGGACCCCTTGTTGTCTAGGCTGTCAAAAATCCCACACACCCTGAACACTGGCTTCAAAGTTGCATTGGGTCCTGTTGGATGAATCTATTAATCTACAAGTCCACCACATGGTGACAAGGAAGATAGGGGGAAACTCTTCATTTTCTTCCCCCTTCTGGTTGATTTTGACTGCTATACAGTCAGCGGCACCCAGTTTGCAAATGGAAGTCTTCTGTGGGAGGTGCTTCTATTAAAACTAGGTATTTAAAAGATTCAGGAACTGGCCCATACGACACTAATTTGCAGAATGTTTCCATATGCACATTTCCACTGTTGCTGAAGCCTAGCAAGGTCCGTATGGACCCACATTCTTTACCCCTAGTGCAGATGCAAATTTGGGCTGGATTTCAGAGTGGGAGGCAGGAATCAATGTCTGCCAGGGCTCACTCTGAGCTGTGGGGTACCAGCAGGGTTTTCTGGGCCCACAAATGGATTGGGACCTTTGACCTCCCCCACAACCTGTTGGCAAGGTCTGCTGCCTATGTGCACATTGAAACTAAAAGAAGTGCCTCTGGGCATGTGAAGATGGCAGAATTTTGCGGGCAATGTACTCTGTAGTGCCCCCAGTTGCCTTGTTACAAAGTGGGGGGGGGCAGGGAGCAGGTCATCTGGGTCATCTCCTAACAACACCCCTGGAGGAACTTATTCCAGCAGTGACCTTGTATATTCCATTTGATAGAAAAAGAGGAGATGAGAAAGTTCAAGGACAGGAGAAAAGGACAGTCGAAACAATTGGCTGGCAGTAGTAGCCAACAATCCGTATTAGGATGGATGGTTTTCAGTGGTAGAGCAGATTCAAGACCCAATTGCATCTCCAGATAGGGTTGGAAGAAACCCCCTACATGAAACCTTGGAGAGCCACTGCCAGTCAGTGTCAACAATACTGGGCTAGATGGACCAATGGTCTAAGGCAGCTTCCTATTTTGCCTACCAAAATCGGGAGCATTCCATTGCATCGGTGCTAGCCTTTCCTCTTGGGAAGTGTCTGCAGCTCAATTGCAGAGCAGCTTGCTTTGCACCCCAAGGTCACTGGTTCACTCTGTAGCATTTTGAGTTCAAAGCATATCAGATAGCAAGACTAGACTCTCCTGATGTTCAGAATACCTCATGGGTGTTGCAAGGTCTGTCGCACTTCATTGTGTGTGTCCACGAAGTCCCCACTCCCCTAAAACTCCCTTAAATCCAACAGCATTCACCAGTGGGCATGTGGTGGGTTTTTAAGCGGTTCCAAAAATTATTGCTTTCCAAAATTAGGAGAACCATGAGTGCAATGTCAGACAGGCAAACCTTCAAGCCAGGAAGTGGAAGAATAATGAAAATACAAGGTGGGAAATTAGGAAGAGCTGGTAGTTTTAAGTTCAGAAAAGTCATTCCATCTCTCAAATTCCTTTCAGCCTTGTTTAAAGCCACGGGTGACCAGTTTCCTTCTCTACTGCTTTCACCTTAACAAACCATCTACTCTGGATGGTTTTAAGAGTTTCCAAGATACGGAATTTACCTCTAGCTCCAGCCACAGTCCCGGCCCATCTACCAAAATTTCTCATCTCAAGAGTTCACAACTCTAAGGCAAATTCGCTCATATCACAGAAACGGTGCCAGAATTACGTATAAGCTAAACAAAGCTATAGATTAGGGCCCCACTCTCTTGGGAGGCCCCCAAAAAAATTAAAGGAAAAAAATTACTTTGATGAAATACATATTTTGTTATGTGCAAATGGTTTTAGATACCTATCAGGTCCATAAATATAGCATATATTCAACACAAAAAAGAGCAACAAAAGGACAGCTGGACATATAAAGGACCCCATTACCTTCAGTAGCTTAGGGCCTCATCAAACCTAAATCTGACCCTGCACAGAAACCATGTTTAGATCTCGGATTGTTCTTGCATATATATATTGGGGGGGGGGCGGGAGGGGTAGCTGAAGGGCAGCATTGAGTTCTCCCAATTCCATATACATATGCAAAATGCATAGTAACTCTACTTCAACCAAAAGTCACCAATGCCACATAAACAGGAAGTAGCACCCTTGGAAAACCCTGCTTCCTCCTTTTCCACTCACTCCCAATTTCCGCATCGGTTTTTGCAATTGTACATATAAAATAAAGCAGCACACACACACCAGACTGTGACTTATCCCCAGCCATTATTCCTGCAGATCCTTGGATCTCCGAGTCCATCTGGGATGCTGGATGCTGTGGAATGATGCTAGTGAATAGTATTGTTATTTGCCACTTCCCTTTGCCACAAAAGTGCACAGCCATCTAAGCCGCTGCTGTAAATATAGAGCTTAGAAGAGTATGTTGAAGAGGAGAAGCTCCTCAGTTCTTGGAGGTGGTACCTACGTACCTTAAGTGGAAACTCGGTCACGTGGTGTTTGTTTATAGAAAGTTGGCATTTCTCTTTCTTCTCTCTCTCTATATTACTAAACACACAGTGAGTGCTGTGGTAGTTTTTAAAAATACACATATATAAATATAAATAAATAAATATATATATATACATATATATATAAAGGCTTGGGAGGCAGAACAGTGTAGGACCTTTTGCGTATTGTATGTTTTCAAAATACATTCCAATAACTTTTGGGGTTTGGGGTGAGTTTTGCTTTAGGGGGTGGGGGGAAAGGGAAAGTTGCCTCTATCTTCTTTTTCGTGAAAGGAAATTTAAATTCATTGGTGGAAGAAGAAAAAATACATTGGGGGTTGGTTTTAATTGATTTATTAGATGAGCAGCAAAAATTCTGGGGATAGGAAACCAGCAAAGGGCAGGTGGAAGGCAACACCCAAAAAGAAACACAAAAATTCAAGGTGAACTGAAGGGGAGGAACCAAATGGTCGCTTTTACTATACTGACGGGCTGAGTTGCACTCAATTATTTTTATTTTACTTCCCCCACCTTTTAAGCAACCTTCCTCCCCAGCCATCCTGCAAACAGATTTTGTAACCCTTTTGCTTTTGAATGTTAAGTGATGTGCATCACGGAAAGAGGAACATTCTTTGGGACACACAAGCCCCAAACTTCCTGCCCTTCGATGTGAAGAACTAGTCCCTTTGGATTCCGGCTATGGCATTGGCCAACTGGAACATGCGCAGTTAGTGTACTACCATGGAGATTTAAATCTGAAATGCAGACATCTCCTGATTCAGTTATTTTTGTCCCATAAGGACTGTACCAAAACCCAGTTTTCCTATTAAGCATCCCATTTCACAAACATCAGGGAAACAGCTTTTGCTTTCGGTGACTTTTTTGACACTTAACTGCAAACCAGCGAGTTTCGGTGCTCTTTCTCCCTGTTGATTTGTTGTTGATGATCATGTTATATAATATGTTGACATGCCTCAGATGTTTGTAAGCAAAGGAGTTTGTATGCGAGGTTGCCCCGTGGACCACGGCAAACCAGGTGGGGCATCAGTGTGGGCAAGTGAGGGCAAAGGACAGTGAGGGCAAAGGAGGAGGAGGAGGCAGACAGCCAGGAGAGCTTTCAAAGCAAATCCTTGACAGCTGAAAATATTTGAAGCCCTGCAGTGAGGACGCGAAGTGATGAACTTCCTCTGCCCCTCATTGCTCTCCCCAAAGCTGCTCCTGAGAACCAGTCCAACTGCATTGACACATTCCATGTTTCGCTGATCATTCCGGTGGGGGATTTTCCAAGCTTGGGTGGCCTTGCCCAGATTCCATATGTGCCCCCCATGCACAATCAATGCTCCTGAAAGCACAGACTTTCCTGTTCATTGCCATGGAGAGTTCCAATGTGCATTTGATGCAGAACACCCTGGGATTTGCTGAAATGTATGGGGAAAGTTCTCTCATTGGAGAGAATTTGGCACCAGAACTTCCCTGCCCAGCCTGCAAAGCAAAGGGCTGGATACTGATTATTTGGGGGGGGAGGGGGGAGAAAACAAAAAAAACTGGAATAAATCACCTCCTCCCCACACGTTCTTTACCAAGTATTATTCTAACATCATCTTTGCATATTCTTTATTTTCTGCTCACCTTCCCCCACCCCCAAACCCAGCCAAATGCTCCTGCACCCCTGGGGGAAAATATATATAGATATCTGACCACTCAGAGATTTTGTGTATTTAATGTTTCTAACTTGTCACCCGCCCCGCCCCCTAACCAACTCCACATACCCCGCAAAACCTGGACAAATATTATCTGTAGAACATACCTTATTCCTAGTAATTGCAGATATGTTGCTTCTGTGTTCGAGTCATAGCTAATTTTTGCTCCATATGTACATGTGCGTGTGTGAGTCGGTGTGGGCGAGATGGTGAGTGTGTGTGTGTGAGAGAGAGAGAGAGAGAGAGAGAGTGCGTGTGTATATATATATATAAATATAATCACCTCATAATTTATTCAGCTATATGGAGTAGTAGAGTAGAGAAACAGAACTGGTACTTGCTTTAACTACCTGCTGCCTGTAGGTGTCTCTCTTCTGTAACTCAGGCGTAACGGTTATACATTAAAAAAAAGAAAGAAAATGAATTCAATGCTGCTTGGGGTGTCTTCTTTTCCCCCTCCCTTTGATTCCACTCACCGGGCAATCTTTCACATCATGGGTAGGGAAGTTCAAATCTGCAAGGCAAGTGTGGCCCTCCAGACCTTTTCAATCTGGCCCTTGGACCTCTCCCCAGTCCATGCCCCCTTACCCAACCCTGCCGTGTGCTCCCTACTTTGCCCAGCTAGAATGTGTCCCTGAACTGTGGGTTGCATCCAACTATGCCCCACTTAAGAACCTGAGAAGAGCCAGTGGCCCATTGAATCCAGCATGCTGATCTCACAGTGGTCAACCAGATGGGAAGCCCCAAGCAGGATCAGAGCAGAAGAGCGCTCTTGCCTCCTATAACCTCCAGCAACTGGTGTTCAGAAGCATTGCTGCCTTTGACCGGGAAGGCGGAGTATAGCCATCATGACTAGTAACCATAGATAGCCCTCTTCATGAATTTGTCCAACCTTCTTTTGAAGACCTCCAAGTTGGTGGCCATCTCTGCCTCCCGTGGGAGCTCCTTGGTTTGACAGCCTGAAGAAGTCCTCCCAGCCAGTGTGGTGTAGTGGTTAAGAGCGGTAGATTCATAATCTGGGGAACGGGGTTCGCGTCTCCGCTCCTCCACATGCAGCTGCTGGGTGACCTTGGGCCAGTCACACTTCTCTGAAGTCTCTCAGCCCCACTCACCTCACAGAGTGTTTATTGTGGGGGAGGAAGGGAAAGGAGAATGTTAGCCACTTTGAGACTCCCTCGGTTAGTGATGAAGCGGGATATCAAATCCAAACTCTTCTTCTTCTTCTTTTGTTTGTCCTGAATTCTCAAACATTCGGCTTCATTGGGTGTCTGTGAATCCTAATGTTGAGAAAGGAAGAAAACTCTTCTCTGTCCACTTTCCCCATGCCGTGTATAATTTTATGAACTTCTATCATGTCGTCTCTTGCTCGGTTTGTCTCTAAACTTGGGTTTCCCAAACTTGGGTCTCCAGCTGTTTTTGGACTACAATTCCCATCATTCCTGACCACCGGTCCTGCTAGCTAGGGATGGTGGAAGTTGTAGTCCAAAAACAGCTGGAGACCCAAGTTTGGGAAAGCCTGCTCTAAACTAAGAAGTCCCAAAGGCTGCAGTCTGAAGCTTCATAAGATAGTAGCTCCATCCTCTGCATAGAGGAGTATACTCTCTATTCTGGGAATATGTTGGGGCCTGTCAGGAGAAGCTGTGGATTCACATGTGCATCAGCCCCAAACCAGGACTCCTCAGCGACAGAGTTCTCTCTGAGGAAGAGAAGGATTCATGTCTAGGTGTGTCCATGTGGTTCCATGAGCCACCACCCAAGGAGACACCTATGCCACCAGACTCTGATGACTGGTCCACAGACTCCGCAAGGGCTCAAGAGAACCCTGTGGAGTGATACCCACAGCCAGAAACCCAACTTATGTGAAGGGTGAGGGGAAGGCACCCGCCCATTATTAATTGGCCCAGAGACACCACTCAGTGAGTAGGCTCCCCAGTCAGGGTCTACCCAGTTCTGCTATAAAACTCCGTCCATTTGCTCCAGGCTGAAACAACTTGGATGTCTGGCCAGAGAAGTTAGAGTACTGTCCAAGGTCCTGAAACCCCTCTAAGGTTTGCCAACCAGGAAACTGCTCACCACATCTTGTTTGAACCACTGCCCTGCCTCGGTGGTGGCCATCCCTGTAGCTCATGACAATAGGATCCATAGCCCCGACAGGCCCCTGCCATAGGGAAATATGACGGATCATTGCTGATAAATGTAGGAAGTGGGCAGAACAGACTTCTGGGTACCCTGGTGCCAAAGTAACCAACTGGAATTGGAAACCAACTGATTCTCATCCCTACTCACAGATCTATTCCCCTTTCAAGGGTGATGGAGAATTACTAGGTCATCAATCATGGCTTCTAGAAGAGCGAAATGACATTCTGCACTAGCATGACCCAAGATCCTCTTCCCGAAAAACTGGGTTCCTCAAGCTGCATAAATCATGCATTCTAGGGATATGGGAGAGATTTGATTCAGTTTGCATCCAGGCCTACCTAAATCTCGCTTCCCGAAGCAATCTGGGAACTGAAACACAGTCCTCCTTTGAAATTTACACTTTTATGAGTTTTGCAGCCAAGTTGTGGGGGTAAAGTCCGTCTTAAAAGGCACACACAAACACACACACAAATGCACTATATTAGGGAAATTTGCTTTGAAAAGAAATCTAAGTCAGGCAAATCTGCATTCAGAAATGTGTTCATAAGGAGAAATTCAGACTGGAACGACTTTTTAAAAAACGGCAAACTGATGTGAAGAACTGAACAGATTGGAAAAATGGGAAACCAAATGTGATGGATCCGCTCATCCTTAACTGGCAACAATTCATGGTGCATAATTTCACCCCAGCCTCCCATCCGCTGTTTCTGGTAATCGTGCAAAGGACACAGGGGCAGTTGTGGCATATTGACACTCCACCTGAAATAGAGAGTTTGCTACACACTTTCAAGAACCAACGTCCACCATTCTTAAAGAACAGAAGTGTGATCTTTCCTTTAAAAAAAAATACACACTTCAGGAAACTGAATGCTGGGCCGAGTACCATCTTCTATGCATCCATATATTAGTGAAAAATAACAGGCAAAAAAAATCATTATATTAAGGGTAATTCCTCTGCAAAAATGTGCATACAAGACAAAATTGTGTAACATGAAAGTGTATATCAAGAGAAATTCATGCTGAAATACAGACATTTACAAAAAATGATGTGGAAGTATGGGGGAACTTAACTTTAGACTTGGAAGAATGACAAATAGAGAGTATGGTAACTGATAGATTTGCCCCTCTGTAGATCAAAGCAGCAAAGGGGTCAGTAACTGGACTCCCATGGGCAGGACCATAGGTCCATTGCTGACCTGATCCAAGGAAGTTCCTGTGTTCTTTTTCCTCTTTGTGGATAGGGAAGGATGGGATGATGTATTCTGACACTCTCTTAGACCAAGGATGGAGAACCTCTTAATAATCATCATCATCATCATCAACAACATATTTATTTACATCCATATTTCCCCTAGACTGGGACTCAAGGCAGCTTACACAAATCAAAACAACATGGACTGAATAATATAGAGCTGTAGAGTTGGACCCCAACGCCTGCAATGCAGGAATCTCAAGCTCATCCATGACAGATGATGCTTAGAAACCTCCAAGGAAGGAGAGTCCACCACTTCTTTTGGGAGCCTGCTCTGCTGTCAAAACAGCTCTTTCAGAAAGTTCATCCTGATGTTTAGTTGGAATCTCCTTTCTTGTAACTTGAAGCCAGAGCAGGAGAAAACAAGCTTGCTCCATCCTCCTCCTCGAGATATTTGAGAGGAGATATGATAGTCATCTCCTCTTTCCCAGGCTAAACAAACCCAACTCCCTCAACCATTCCTCATAAGGCTTGGTTTCCAGATCCTTGGTCATCTTGGTTGCCTTCCTCTGCACATGTTCCAACTTGACGATATCCTTCCTTAAATTGTTGTGCCTGGAACTGGACACAGAACTTCAGGTGTGCATAAAATGCAGAATTCTGAAAATATATAACACGTCTCTGTTAAAAGGTAATTAAACTATAATAGAATTAAAACAATATTAAAAACAAACCTATTAAAACGAAGGTATCCCCCTCCAGATGTTGCTGGACTCAGCTTCCCAGACCATTGGCTGTGGTGTGCTGCCAAATACAGCAGTTCTTTCCAAGGATATCAGGACACAGGGAATGAGGAGGTGGAAGGGGAACCAAAACAGTTTTATTAACAAATAAACAGCAGGCATGCAAAGCATAAAATAAAACATACCTGACAGGGGCTACCCAATCTCCCCTTCAGCTGCCCAGAACCCCAGGTGGAGCAGCAGGAGAAAGACCCCGACCGTCAGTCTCCCAGCATCAGATCCTTTGATCTGGGTAGAAGCTCACCGGGCCCCTCCCACCTATGGCTTTTATAGCCTGCCTTGATGTAATCAAGTGTACCTGGCATTACTCATGATTAGCCCAGGACCCTTAGATGGAATTACCGTATTTTTCACTCTATATGATGCACCCAATCATAGGACGCACCTTGTTTTAGAGGGGGAGAACAAGAAAAAAAATTCTCCCCCTCTCTGCTCAGCGCCCCATCAGCGAAGAGGCAGGAGAAACGGAGCCCCTTCCATTTCTCCTCCCGCTTCGCTGAAGGGGCGCTGCGCAGCTCTCCCTCTCTGCTGAAGCTAGGAGAGTCTTGCTCTCCCGGCTTCAGCAAAAGGAACCCGAAGCCTTTGGAGCGCAGCGCGAGTTCCCACTGTGCTCCAAAGGCTTCAGGCGGATATCCCTGAAGTCTGGAAAGCGAGAGGGGTCAGTGCGCACCAACCCCTCTCCCTCTCCAGGCTTCAGCAAAAGCAACACGAAGCCTCCAGAGCACAGAGGGAACGCTCCCTCTGTGCTTCGGAGGCTTCACATTGCTATTGCTGAAGCCAAGGAGCCTGCATTCATTCCATAGGACACACACACATTTCCCCTTAATTTTTGGAGGGGGAAAAGTGCGTCCTATAGAGCGAAAAATACGGTAATACAGAGCGGCTGAGAGTCTCCCACAACCTGCAGCCAGGCATCCAGCCAGCACTTGCAACACAGAAGAACCCAAGAAACTCCCGACAGGTGTGCAAAACACAAGAATCCAGCAGACCTCAAACTGGGGGTGTTAAAGGGAAAGGGACATGCCACCTACCTCCTCGAAATACAATTGTCTTCCGCATTTCCACTACATGTGGCCGGTGAGAAGCAAAGCCCAGCAGCATCAGATGGCCACAAGTTCCCTACCTTGGCACACAAATCACCCTGTGATTCCTGCATCGCAGGGGGTTGGTCTAGATGACCCTTGGGACCCTCTTCCAAACCTACAATTCTATGAATTTAAGATTCTGTCTTGGGGGAGGCCGGTACCTCACTGGTGGAGCATCTGCTTTGCATGCAGATGGCCCCAGGTTTGATCGCCAGGAACCTGGCTAGCAAAAGACTGGAACCCTGGAGAGCTTCTGCCAGCCTGTGCAGACACTACTGAGCTACATGGGCCAATGGCCTGACTCAGTGGAAGGCAGCTCCCTC
Organism: Podarcis pityusensis; assembly: GCF_964106645.2. Taxonomy (NCBI): domain Eukaryota; kingdom Metazoa; phylum Chordata; class Lepidosauria; order Squamata; family Lacertidae; genus Podarcis; species Podarcis pityusensis. The sequence goes on from NC_138033.1 coordinate 77,941,717, forward strand.
AGTTCCTGTGTCTAGTTAACACAGGATAGGACAGCTTCATTTTTAACTATTTTCAGAGGAAGCTTCTGGGCTGCCAATTCCAGCCTGGAATACTTTAGCATTAAAGCATTCCATGATCAATTTTCTATCCGTATCGGCATAAAGCAGTCTATTACCGTAGGCTGTGGGCCTGCATAAAATAAGGACATTTTGAGCGTAATAAGAAGGAATATAAGGCAGGGCATTGCAGAGGTGTGTGGGGTGGGGAGAGAAAATTAGCTGAGGATATGATTAGAAAAATCCTATGCTTGGAAGAAAGCACCTCATTTAGGCTAGGTGAGACAGCAAAACCTGGAATACTGCTATCAAAGGGTCAGTTCTTGGTTAATTATAATATTTTTACCAACGGAAAGAGACACCATTTGAGTTGTTTTGCTATGCCATCAAATAATAGCAGGCTGCCTGTTCCTTTTTTTAAAAAATGAACAGAACAAGAACGTTAAAAGAGCAGCCTGTAGGATTGAGCACAACTATCCAGGTCCATGGGACACAGATGGCGCTGTAGGTTAAACCACAGAGCCTAGGACTTGCTGATCAGAAGGTCGGCGGTTCGAATCCCCATGACGGGATGAGCTCCCGTTGCTTGGTCCCTGCTCCTGCCCACCTAGCAGTTCAAAAGCACATCAAAGTGCAAGTAGATAAATAGGTACCGCTGTGGCGGGAAGGTAAACGGCGTTTCCATGCGCTGCTCTGGTTTGCCACAAGCGGCTTAGTCATGCTGGCCACGTGACCTGGGAGCTGTACGCCGGCTCCCTCGGCCAATAAAGTGAGATGAGCATCGCAACCCCAGAGTCAGCCATGACTGGACCTAATGGTCAGGGGTCCCTTTACCTTTACCCAGCTCCACACTAAATAATCACAGGAGAGACACTGGTTTGAAAGGGAAGGCAAGCCTGCCCAAGACATAAGAAGACCTTTGCTGGAGTAGGCCTGTCGCCCATCTAATCCATTATCCTGTTCTCACAGTGGGCAACCCAGATGCCCCAATGGAAACCCAAAAGCAAGATCCAACCACAAAAATACTCTCCTGTGGTTTCCAGCAGCTGCTATTCAGAAGTGGCGCTGTGGCCTAAACCACTGAGCTTCTTGGGCTTGCCGATCAGAAGGTATGTGGTTCGAATCCCCACGACAGGGTGAGCTCCCGTTGCTCTGTCCCAGCTCCTGCCAACCTAGCAGTTCGAAAGCACACCAGTGCAAGTAGATAAATAGGTACCGCTGCAGCAGGAAGGTAAACAGCGTTTCCATGCGCTCTGGTTTCCGTCACGGTGTCCTGTTGTGCCAGAAGCAGTCTAGTCCTGCTGGCCACATGACCCGGAAAGCTGTCTGTGGACAAACGCTGGCTCCCTTGGCCTGAATGCAAAATGAGCGCTGCACCCCATAGTCGCCTTTGACTGGACTTAACCGTCCAGGGGTCCTTTACCTTTTACCTTATTCAGAAGTATTTCTGGATGTAGAGCATAGCCATTGTGGATACTAGCTCATGCTCTCCAACACTGCTCCAATGAAAATAGGAATAGCCTATTCCATCATCATCACTTTATTATTTGTGCCCCACCCATCTTTATGTGTTTGTGTGTATATACACACACACACACAAACATTTTTATTGGGTTTTTTAACATATCATTTCCAACAATCAAATAACATAACTTCTTACCTTATACAATATTTTAAACTTCCGTCAACACCTCTGATGATTTTTCGTTCTTTATCACTTATTCTGCATTTCTTAATTTCTCTATTACTCTTAATTATCATTAACTAACAATTCTTCTCATAGTCTTTCTTGCAATATTTCAAGCAGTCCTTCCTTACAAAACTTCTTGCAATCCTACTAGCGTCATCTGGTCATTACCATTACTTTTCAAATAATTCATATATTTCCTCCAGTTTTCTAAGAATTTCTGGTCCCGCTGGTTTCGAATTCTTCCTGTTTATTTATCTAATTCTGCATAGTCCATCAATTTCGTCTGCTATTCTTCTTTCGTCGGTGCCCCACCAATCTGATTAGGTTGCCGCAGCCACTCTGGGTGGCTTCCAACATGGATTAAAACATAATAAAACTTCAAATAATTTTTTTAAAAAACTTCCCCATACAGGGCTGCCTTCAGGTGTCTTCTAAAGGTTGTCTTGTTACTTATCTCCTTGGCTCGGGGGTCACATAGCTCCATTACCTCTACAGTGAAAATAGGGATCAAATCAGAAACTGGTACACCTTCTGTAAATCCGGGACTGTCCCTGGGAAATAGGGACATTTGCAGGGTCTGGTAGCTTTCATCTGCTCCATTAATTTGTCCAATCCACTTTTGAAGTCATCCAAGCCATCATTACCTCCTGTGGCAGAGAGTTCCACAGTTTAACCGCGCTGCTTGAAGGAAGAGTTTGTTTTATCTGTCCTGATTCATCAGGGCGGCTCAAGGTCCTAACCGGGCTCAGGGGGGCTAACACCAATAAAATCATAGTAAAAACATAAGGGGGGACCAATTTAAAATACAGATTAAAATGCAATTTAAAATGCAGCCTCATTTTAAAAGTAGCCAATAAATCAAGACCATGAGGGGAGGGAAACATAAGGGTCAGACTGAGTCCAAACCAAAGGCCAGGGAACAGCTCTGTCTTGCAGGCCCTGCAGAAAGATGTCAAGTCCCGCAGGGCCCTGGTCTCTTGTGACAGAGCGTTCCACCAAGTCAGGGCCAGTACTGAAAAGGCCCTGGCCCTAGTTGAGACCAATCTAACCACCTTGCGACCTGGGACCTCCAAAATGTTGTCATTTGTGGACCTTAAGGTCCTCCGCGGAGCATACCAGAAGAGGCAGTCCCGTAGGTACGTGGGTCCTAGGGATTTAAAGGTCAAAACCAGCACCTTAAACCTGACCTGTACTCCACCGGGAGCCAGTGCAGTTGGTAAAGTACTGGATGAACGTGATCTCACAGCAAGAACCCCGTATGGAGCCTCGCTGCAGCATTCTGCACCCGCTGGAGTTTCTGGGTCAGCTTCAAGGGCAGCCCCACGTGGAGCGAGTCGCCTCATGCCTGCTTTTTCTCTCAACTCTAAAGTCCCAAACACAAAAGAAGATTCTGCCCCAACCAAGGAGGAGTGGCAGACTAAATTAATGGACTATGCCAAAATGGCAAAACTTACTGGAACAGTAAGTAACCAAGAAGAACGAAATGTTATCAAAGAATGGCGGGAAATTATGGAGTATTTGAAAAGTTTTTGTACACAATTAAGCTCATTAGCAGGACTAATGTAAAACAAGCAGTTAAGCACAATGTTAAGGGGAAATTAGGGAGTAAGAAAAAAAATGGAATACAGTGGTACCTCGGGTTAAGTACTAAATTCGTTCTGGAGGTCCGTTCTTAACCTGAAACTGTTCTTAACCTGAAGCACCACTTTAGCTAATGCGGCCTCCTGCTGCTGCCGCGCTGCCAGAGCACGATTTCTGTTCTCATCCTGAAGCAAAGTTCTTAACCTGAGGTAATATTTCTGGGTTAGCGGAGTCTGTAACCTGAAGCGTATGTAACCTGAAGCGTATGTAACCCGAGGTACCACTGTATTATAGGAGATGTAGTATTAAAAAACAAAATTGCAAGAAACCGCAAGAGGGGAGGAGGGAAGTCCAAATACATATTTTTACTGTGAAGTTATTAGATTTGTATGTTTGTAAAAAAAAAATCTAAAATTTAAAAATGAAATTTTTATATTTTTTAAAAAGTCCAAAGACTGCAATTTTTCTTCATACAAGGAGTTGCTCTATCACCTTGGTCACTTTGGGTTGCCCTATTCCGAACTGTTTCTAACTCTGCAATATGCTTTTTGAGGTGAGGCTACTGGAACTGTAAACAGTGAATGTCATATAGGACATCAGGGTTGTGGACATGAAAAGGCAAGGTCCAGTCAATCATCTGATCATCAGCTCATCTAAATCCATGTGCCTTTGGCCATGTGGTTCCATTATAAAAACTGCAATTACACATGGCGCTAAATAAATTATCCCAGGTATTGGGAAACCTCAAATGGTTTGGGTTGCTTATCATCAAACCATGGAATTATAGAGTTGGAAGGGGCAGCGAGGGTCATCCAGTCCAACCCCTGCAATGCAGGAATCTTTCGCCCAACACAGGGCTCGAACCCACAACCCTGAGATTCCTTCTCTCATATTTGTTCCGTTTAAAAGGATGGGTTTTTGTATATCATCTTTTGTAGGTTGTTCTCTCTATAAATTACTTCGGGGCCCTTTCTAGGAGTGCAATAATAATAATAATAATAATAATAATAATAATAATAATAATTTATTATTTATACCCCGCCCATCTGGCTGGGTTTCCCCAGCCACTCTGGGCAGCTTCCAACATAATATTAAAATACAATAATCTATTAAACATTAAAAATTTCCCTAAACAGGGCTGCCTTCAGATGTCTTCTAAAAGTCTGGTAGTTGTTTTTCTCTTTGACATCTGGTGGGAGGGCATTCCACAGGGCGGGTGCCACTACCGAGAAGGCCCTCTGCCTGCTTCCCTGTAATTTGGCTTCTTGCAGCAGTGTCCGGGCAGAACGATGGAGGTAGAGACGCTCCTTCAGGTATACTGGGCCGAGGCCATTTAGGGCTTTCAAGGTCAGCACCAACACTTTGAATTGTGCTCGGAAATGTACTGGGAACCAGTGTGCAAAGCAATGGCTCTGCGAATGATATCATAGCACAGGATGATGGCAGCAGGGAGAGGTCTCCTCCCATACCAAAGCTTGCTGACTTTTGAAAAGCAAAGGCTGCTCAGTCGGTTGATCTGAAGGTAAGGACAGGAGGCTGCCCTTGCTTTCAAAGACTTTCTTGGGCTTATGTGCAAGTGAGGATGGCTTTGCATGCAGAAGGTTTCAGGTATGATGCTGAGCATCTCTAGGTAGGGCAGCCTGAACTCCTGGAAAGCCACTGCTAGCCAGAGTACAAAATTCTGAGCCCGGTGGACAAACAATCTGACAAAGGCAGCTTCCTACTGAAACCAGTCCTGCTTTCTTTTAAGAGGAAAGGGCCATCGTTCCATAGCAGAGGATCGGCTTTGGATAGAGAAGACCCCCATCTCTCCAGGTAGAGCTCTGGTTGTCCCCTGCCTGATACCCTGGAGATTCACTGCCAGTCAGTGCGTCACAGAATTGTAGAATTTTGGAAGGGTCATCTAGTCCAACCCCCTGCAATGCAGTGTGTAGACAATATGAATCTAGACAGACCAACTCCCCCATCCCTATGTTAAAAGGGCACAGGAGCAGAAGAGGGTTCTCCCCCTCCCCAAGTCAGTTGGCAACCCTTCTGCAAAAGGGAGCTGAGATTTCGCCCGTCCATTTGGGTCTCCTTCCCTCTGCTAGTCGGTTCTACTCCTATAGCACAACGAATCTAATTGGCTTTATTTTCCCTGTAACAAGATTTTACAAGCGAGGGGGTGATGGAAGAGAAGGACTTATTGTACGGCCCTCCCCCTAATTCAGTTTCCGATTGTCTTGAAAATGTATCCCAACTAATTACTTGCATTAGGAGATACGGGTTTATTTCAACCAGGAAATAACTGAGAGGAGGAGGTGGTGGTGTTTTGTGGGGGGGGGAGTGACTGGGGAGAGGAGAAAAAGGGGGGGAGAGAGAGAAAGAGAGAGAGAGAGAAAAAGGGGGGAAGGAGGAGGCTCAGAACGACAGCCACAAGAAAACTCTTCTCATTTCCCCAAGACGCCCACAAAGCTTTTATGAATATAACTGGATTTGCAACAAGCATTCCAGCCTCGTGGAAAGAGGCACTCAGACAAGGAGACAATTTTACTAGATAATAGACTATCACGCAGGATACAATTTAAATTAAAAAATGCAATTTTCACCTTGAAATGAACAAATGATTACAATTTCTATACAAATTAAGGCATTCACTCTTTCTTTCAGTAGTGGCATCAGTCCATGAAATATGACATAATTGGCATGAAATACATTTTCAAATATTTTGGTTTTCTCTGTGTGCACACAGCAGTGTGTGTGTGTGTGGCTGCCGTGCATGGGTTTTTTTTTTCTTCCTTTTTTTAGGGAGAAAAAACAGAAATAAAGAAAAAAGAAAACACGGCCCTGATGTGTGTGTATGTGTATGAGTGTGTGCCTGCGTGTGTGTGTGTGTGTGTGTGAGAGAGAGAGAGAGAGAGAGAGAGAGAGAGAGAGAGAGAGAGAGAGAGAGAGAAATAGAGAGACCCCACTTTCTGGGGTGGGGTGGAGGGGGACACATTAAAAAGAAAACTACCCGAAGATTGAGCTTTTTTTATTATTATTCCTCTTGCCATCCCCTCGCTCCCCTCCCTCCAACTTGCAAGATAAAATTGGGAAAAAAAATGTATCAGACCGATAAAAAGAGTCTTGCAATGGAGGCTCGTAATGCCTCCAGATTTATCTAATCTAAATTGCCACGCTTATCTGCAAAAATCACATCTGTTGGTTATCTACCAGCTCCGCAGATCTGCCTCTTCATCCCCTCCCTCCCCTTCGCCTTCAAATGATTATTTTTTCCCCTTATTCCTCAGTCTTTTATTTTTAATTATTTTTCCATTATGTCCTCTTTTTTTCATATAAAGCTGGAGTTTACAAGGGCTAATCGGGGAGATTATTAGGCGAGAATCAGTAAGGCAAAGAAACTACCCCCCCAACCCGGTTTAAAGAAAGAATGAAAAAGGGAAAAAAATGCATTATCTGATGAGGGGGGCATGAGGAAAACAGCAGAGAGAGAGAGAGAGAGATTGGGCAGCCATCTTGAGCGGCCATCTTGATGGCAAAAGAACAGCAATGGGGTGGTTTGCTTGTGTAGGGGGGGGGGAAGTCTCTTCAAGCTTCTTGAAGCAGCTGCCAGGATCCTGGACTGGAACACGCAATGCCTAGAGATTTGCCAGCTTTATCCCGGGTTCCTATTGCTGTTCCTTTAGTGGCAACTTGATCTGTTTATGTTTATTGGGCATGGTGTTCACCTCAGTGCTGTGAGGCACTCCATCCTGACTAGTTTTGAGAAGCTGAGCTGCCATGAAAAGCATAGGATTGTGTTGGAGCCCAAGCAACGTAGAAGAACACCAGCGGCCACTCAGTTATTGATGTTTCTTGGCCTACAGCATTGCAACGTTCCCCATTTAACCCAATGTCCTCTGCATGGCTCACAGGTGAAAGCTAAAAACCATGAAGAGCTCAGATGTAAAACCTGAAAATGGTTAAAGTGGCGCAAGACTAAAATTTGTTGTTTAGTCATTTAGTCATGTCCGACTCTTCATAACCCATGGACCAGAGCATGCCAGGCACTCCTGTCTTCCACTGCCTCCCGCAGTTTGGTCAGACTCATGCTGGTAGCTTCAAGAACACTGTCCAACCATCTCGTCCTCTGTCGTCCCCTTCTCCTTGTGCCCTCCATCTTTCCCAACATCAGGGTCTTTTCCAGGGAATCTTCTCTTCTCATGAGGTGGCCAAAGTATTGGAACCTCAGCTTCACGATCTGTCCTTCTAGTGAGCACTCAGGGCTGATTTCCTTCAGAATGGATAGGTCTGATCTTCTTGCAGTCCACGGGACTCTCATGAGTCTCCTCCAGCACCATAATTCAAAAGCATCAATTCTTCGGCGATCAGCCTTCTTTATGGTCCAGCTCTCACTTCCATACATCACTAAAGACTAAAATGGGGAACTGGAAATGGCAGTAGGAAAAAGAACTAGATGAGACTAGTGTCAGACTAGGATCTGGGAGGCTAGGGTTCAAATCCTCACTAGGTCATGAAGCTCACTGAAGTCATACCCTCCAACACTCCTCAGATGAAAATAGGGACATTTCTCACACACGCACATGCACACACACACCCAACAAGTTCCCCACACTGTCCGAGAAACATACTATAGCATCCGAACAAGCACTAAACTGAAAAGAGCTAGCGTTGATCCTGTTTTGCTAGCGAGTCTTGTACGATGAGACCTACATTGGCTCCTGGTACGTTTCCGAGCACAATTCAAAGTGTTGGTGCTGACCTTTAAAGCCCCAAACGGCCTTGCCCCAGTATATCTGAAGAGCATCTCCACCCCCATCATTCTACCCGGACACTGAGGTCCAGCGCCAAGGGCCTTCTGGCAGTTCCCTCGCTGCGAGAAGCCAAGTTACAGGGAACCAGGCAGAGGGCCTTCTCGGTAGTGGCACCCGCCCTGTGGAACGCCCTCCCACCATATGTCAAAGAGAACAACTACCAGACTTTTCGAAGACATCTGAAGGCAGCCCTGTTTAGGGAAGCTTTTAATGTTTGATGCATTAGTGTATTTTAATATTTTGTTGAAAGCTTCCCAGAGTTGCTGGAGAAGCCCAGCCAGATGGGCGAGATATAAATAAATAAATAAATATATTATTATTATTATTATTATTATTATTATTATTATTATTATTACGCAGGGGCTTCCTCCAATTTTGCATGCATTTATACAAACAACTTCTGCCAGCAAAAGTCTCCTGCAGACCCCATCTCTACCTCTTTTGTTTTGGTTTGTTTCGGGATTTCGTTGAATACGTAAAAAGAGAAACTTGGCATTTGCCTCTTCCACAAGTCTCTCGAGAAACTTGGGATAAGTTACATCTAACTGGTTGGAAAATAATTCTGAATTTAATACAGAGACTTTGATTCTTGGTACTCCTTGAACTTCTTACAGTTTCAATCATAAGTTTATGTTTCTATATATACCTTGCAATTCATGTGCCCCACACCTCCCATTCTCTCGTTTCTTATTATGGTCTTCGCCACAGACCTGTTCGTATCTCATCGCAAATATCTGGATAAACAGCTTTATCATTTCTTCTTGTGAATGCAACCTCCCATGCCAACTTTGGTTGAGTCCAGTTGAGTTTTTACCTGTTTCTCTCATGAAGTTCTATTTTGTTATTTGGGTTGTAGGGATAAAATTCAGTAAGAATACATTTTGGAAAATAAAAACAGGAGGCCTTTTGCTGTTATCCCACCTCCTCTTTGGAGTCCCCGTCCCCTTAAATGTTAGGCAGGCTCTGTCTCTGTTGTCTTCCCAGTACCTGTGGAAAACCTTCGTTTTCCAATGAGGCTTTTAAGTGGATATCTTTTTCCCCATCTGCACCTATACTGGCACTTTTGAACCTGTACAGGGAAGCAGAACGGGATCTGAAAAATCAAGAACTTGCTTCTCGTCTCTTAACAGAAACCCAGGGCTGTATTGCCAAATTCTGGAAGACACAAGACTTTCTAGAGTTTGCCCTCCTTGAAAAGATATCTCATAAACGAAAGGTATCTAAAGGGCCAAGCTTGAACAACCTTTTCTTTTTTCGTATATGGCAAGATTTTATTTCTTATACAGATATTGAGACACATGCAGTACCATCACTATATGCAAAGGTCTGGCTCATTTAAGACTATATTCTCAATAATGATGGAACTCATGGGTGCGTAATCCTTTTATTTTTTATAAATCTTTACTATTTGTAAGGTGAATCTTTGTCCAGGTTAACATTTTATTCTCCCTTTTGGAGCTGCCTTACATCTTTGTACCTTTGTCCTTCCAGGTTGTGATGCTTTACGGTTTAAAATCTTGATTCACAGAATCGTAGAATCTTGGAATTGGAAGGGATCCCAGGGGTCATCTAGTCCAACCCCCTGCAATGCAGAAATTTTAACCAGATTGCACACGACAGATGGCCATCCAATCTCTACTTTAAAATCTCCAAGCAAGGAGAGTCCACAACCTCCTGAGGAAGACCATTCCAATGTCAAACAGCTCTTACTGTTATTTAGTCGCAATCTCCTTTCTTGTAACTTGAAGTCATGGGTTCAAGTCCTACCCATCAGAGCAGGAGAAAACAAGCTTGTTCCCTCTTCCATGTGACAGCCCTTGAGATATTTGAAGAAGGCTGGCGCTGTGGGTTAAACCACAGAGCCTAGGACTTGCCGATCAGAAGGTCGGCGGTTCGAATCCCCACAACCGGGTGAGCTCCCGTTGCTTGGTCCCTACTCCTGCCAACCTAGCAGTTCGAAAGCACATCAAAGTACAAGTAGATAAATAGGTACCACTCCGTTGGGAAGGTAAACGGTGTTTCTGTGTGCTGCTCTGGTTTGCCAGAAGCGGCTTAGTCATGCTGGCCACATGACCCGGAACCTGTACGCCAGCTCCCTCGGCCAATAAAGCGAGATGAGCGCCGCAACCCCAGTGTTGGTCACAACTGGACCTAATGGCCAGGGGTCCCTTTACCTATCATATCTCCTCTAAGTCTCCTCTTTGGGGCTTTCTCTCTCTCTCTCTCTCTCTCCTCGATATGTTTTTGTAAAAAGAAAAAGGTCCTCATTAACACAACATCCTTCACGCTAATGGACTAACATCTTCGGATGCAATCCTTTCCTCTTCTGGCTGGCTTGTTTGTGCCTGATTATTTATGGCCTAGGGTCTACTCTGAGTACAGCTTATCCCTACAGACATTCTCTGACCATGGCACTCGATCCGCAGTTTCTGTTTCCATGCGGCTTTCCTCTCGACACGGAAGTCGTCTGAGCACAGAATGTGACTCGTGACCTCACCGGCGAGCCCAATTCCATGCTTACCCCAGCTCAGGGCCTGGGGGCCAAACATCACAAATGCAATTCGGGCATAACCCTCACCCGTTCTCGCTGACCCGTCGATTTCGGCCGTAACTAATTCAATGGGGAGGGGTAAAAAGGTACTGCACATCAAACTGGGGGGAGGAAGGTAAATAAACATATGGAATAAATTACCAGCACAAGCAAGAGGAGGTAAATGAGTTCAAGGGACACCTATGGTTTCATTTCTGGCTCTCCACCCCCACCGCACACACCCAAAAAGAAAAACCAGGAGAATAATATTAAAGGAACCTGGGGGCAGGGAGAGAGAAAATGAGCAGGAATTTAGGATTAAGATCAGCCTGACGGTCTCTTCCTGTTCTTATCGGAGAGCAGGGAATTACAAGATTCGTTCTAGGGCACAGGCCTGCAAAAGGGGAAAGTCGGCATGGAAAGGAAAGCATCTCTTTGGAATGGTGAGCCAGCCTTGTGAGAGGGGCTCAAGCCCTTTTGACCCATAGGGCTTGGGTCAGAAAGCAGCCTGGGCACAATTCTTGAATGTGGGGACAGGGCGGGAGGAAGATAGCCCGAGTGGAAGGGAGCATACCGTCCAACATTTATCCTATGAAAATCGTTGTTGTTGTTGTTGTTTAGTCGTGTCCGACTCTTCGTGACCCCATGGACCAGAGCACGCCAGGCACTCCTGTCTTCCACTGCCTCCCGTAGTTTGGTCAAACTCATGCTGGTAGCTTCGAGAACACTGTCCAACCATCTCATCCTCTGTCATCCCCTTCTCCTTGTGCCCTCCGTCATTCCCAGTATCAGGGTCTTTTCCAGGGAGTCTTCTCTTCTCATGAGGTGGCCAAAGTATTGGAGCCTCAGCTTCACAATCTGTCCTTCCAGGGAGCACTCAGGGCTGATTTCCTTCAGAATGGAGAGGTTTGATCTTCTTGCAGTCCATGGGACTCTCAAGAGTCTCCTCCAGCACCATAATTCAAAAGCATCAATTCTTTGGCGATCAGCCTTCTTTATGGTGCAGCTTTCCCTTCCATACATCACTACTGGGAAAAACATAGCTTTTCCTATACGGACCTTTGTCGGCCAGGTGATGTCTCTGCTTTTTAAGATGCTGAGTGGGTTTGTCATTGCTTTTCTCCCAAGAAGCAGGCGTCTTTTAATTTTGTGACTGCTGTCACCATCTGCAGTGATCATGGAACCCAAGATGAAAATAGGGGTGTCCTATTCCATTATTATGGGACGCGGTGGCACTGTGGTCTAAACCACAGAGCCTAGGGCTTGCCGATCAGAAGGTCGGCGGTTCGAATCCCCACAACGGGCTGAGCTCCCGTTGATCAGTCCCTGCTCCTGCCAACCTAGCAGTCCAAAAGCATGTCAAGTGCAAGTAGATAAATAGGTACCACTCCAGTGGGAAGGTAAATGGCGTTTCCGTGCACTGCTCTAGTTCGCCAGAAGCAGCTTAGTCATGCTGGCCACATGACCCGGAAGCTGTCTGCAGACAAATGCCAGCTCCCTCGGCCAGTAAAGCGAAATGAGCACCGCAACCCCAGAGTCGTCCGCAACTGGACTTACCGGTAACAGTCTGGGGTCCCTTTACCTTTATTCCATTATTATTATTATTATTATTATTATTATTATTATTACGACTCCCCCCCCCCCAACTTTTTCTGGCCCACGTAGGACCAGTCTGGATAGTTGGCCTTGGTGAAGATTTGACATTTTCATCCCCAAAAAGTTTTTGATTTGAGTTTCTACTGAAATGAGTCTGCATTTTAATGTTGCACTTTAATCTAGTTTTTAATTTGTATTTTAATCAATTGCTTTTATACCTGGTGTTAGCCACCCTGAGCCGTCTTGGCTGGGGAGGATAAATAAATATTATTATTATTACTATTACTATTATTATTATTATTATTACTACTACTACTACTATTAATACCCTGCCCATCTGACTGGGTTGCCCTAGCCACTCTGGGCAGCTTCCGACATACAGTGGTACCTCGGGTTAAGTACTTAATTCGTTCCGGAGGTCCGTTCTTAACCTGAAACTGTTCTTCACCTGAAGCACCACTTTAGCTAATGGGGCCTCCCGCTGCCGCCGCACCGCCGGAGCACAATTTCTGTTCTCATCCTGAAGCAAAGTTCTTAACCCGAGGTACTATTTCTGGGTTAGTGGAGTCTGTAACCTGAAGCGTATGTAACCTGAGGTACCACTGTATAAGAAAAACATAATGAAACATTAAACATTTTTTAAAAAAACTTCCCTATACAGGGCTGCCTCCAGATGTCTTCTAAAGGTTGTATAATTACTTATCTCTTTGGCTCAAGGGCTGCCTAACTCCATACCCTCCCAACATTTCTCTGGTGAAAATAGGAACGTCCTAAGGAAAAACGGGACATTCTGGGATCAAATCAGAAATTCTGCAAATCCAGGACTGTCCCTGGAAAATAGGGACACTTTGGAAGGTCTGAGGGAGGCAAGAGGTGAATGTTCGACGACACTCGAAAGGTTCCAGGTTAAATTCAGGACAAACAAAAGGAAGTGCTTATTTACGCAGCACATGGTTAGACTGTGGAACTCACTCCCACAGGAGGCAGTGATGGCCACCAACTTGGGTGGATGGAGAAAGGGGCTATTTATGACAGCCAACCACGATGGCTCTGCTCTGCCTCCGTGTTGGATTCAGCAATGCTTCTGAATCGCAGTTGCTGGACACCACCGGAGGGGACAATATTCTTAGAATTATAGAATTGTCATGAAAGGGTCCCAAGGGTCATCGAGTTCAATACCCTGCAATGCAGGGCCTCGTGTGGGGGGGGGTGTAATCCACCGGGAGCAGTCAAATACAACATTCCTTGTTTTCCTAGAGTGGACATGCAAGGGGATGTTGGTCCAGCCAGTCAAAACCTCCTGTTCCTCCTGGGCTGAAGCATCCTTCCCTTGCCTATGACTAGAGGTGGGTGTGACCTTACCTGTCCAGGTAACAGAAGGGCGAGACATGCAGCACTCTCTCTCCCCCATTTTCACTTCCTTCTTCATTGGACCAGAGAGCCAGCGTGGTGTAGTGGTTAAGAGTGGTGGACTCGAAATCTGGGGAACCGGGTTCGTGTCTCCGCTCCTCCACATGCAGCTGCTGGGTGACCTTGGGCCAGTCACACTTCTGTGAAGTCTCTCAGCCTCACTCACGCCACAGAGTGTTTGTTGTGGGGGAGGAAGGGAAAAGAGAATGTTAGCCGCTTTGAGACTCCTTAAAGGGAGTGAAAGGTGGGATATCAAATCCAAACTCTTCTTCTTCTTCTTCTTAGCTAGGAATGCTCTGCTAGCTTTCTCAGCTAGCAGAAGCACTGGGACTATTCCCCATATGTGGTAGATCCACATGTACATATTTGTAACTAAGTCTGCCTTCAGGAATCCAACTGTGAACTGATGTGAGTAAACTTCTTTTATTTACTTTAAATAAGGAGTGCCTGGCGTGCTCTGGTCCATGGGGTCACGAAGAGTCAGACACGACTAAATGACTAAAGAACAACAACAATGGCTTCAACCCTAAGCACTCTTACCAGGGAGGCAGCCTAGTTGAACTCAATAGGACCTGCTTTGGGGTAGAAACATTTCCACGCACTACCCTTTCAACAAGCCTTCTAAGATCTTTATCCCGGTCGGCAGCTGTTTTGGATTTGAATTGATTTTTAATGTATGTGCAGTTGCTACTTTACATTTTGTGTCCGTGAAGCCATTGTTTTAACTGTTATTATATATGAAACTGTTGTATAGTGTGTGCATGTGTTATTACATTTTAAATCGCTTCGGGATGCGTCACTGAAAGGAATTCATAAATGAAATAAATTACCATTGTTCATTATCATTCTTTATTCCTATTCTTATTTATTAAACTTATGACTCTTTTTATGAAAGTAGCCCATGCATTAAAACAAACATAAAGAAAAACAGAGAACAATCTAAATCTATTATTATTATTAATAATAATATTATTACTATTATTTAGATCAGATTAGGGATGAATAAATCTATCAGTCTGGGTCTTCTCTATTTCTCGTTTTTCCAACTTTTAAGTTTAGTTCGACATGTCAGTTTCCACATTTATTTGCGAATTTTTCATTTTCGAAAGGTTCACAAGAAAACCTGCATACAGTTTTTTTGCATGAATTTCCACTAAACATTTGCCTACCTGCAAGCAGTTTCCCCTAATATAATGGCATTTCTATATCTGCTGATCTCTACACTTCAGTGCCGAATTCTTTTCTTTGGATAAAATGCATTGCCAAATTTTGAGGGGTGCAAATTTCAAATGACGAGGGCATTTCAAAGGATGGCTGCTGGGATAGCTCAGTCGGCAGAGCATGAGACTCTAAATATCAGGGTTGTGGGTTTGAGCCCCATCTTGGGACTAGATGACCCTCGTGGTCCTTTCCAGTTCTATGATTTTGGTTCACCAGCATGTGCGACTTAAACCCAAATGCAAACCAAACCAATTTCTTCCCCCATCCCTAAGAGCAGCACTTCCATGCAGCCAAGCTGGTCTTGCACACATGAAAATGTGGTTGCGTGGTTCCCACCTCCCCCCATAGAAATAAAGACATAGGACACAAGAATTCAGGTTAATGGGTCAAATTAGGCCACAACTTTATTGATTACAGGAATTGAGCGGTATTGTCTTAGGCATTGGTCCTACAACACGCCTGGCCCGTGAGGGTTAACCACCAGTGGGAGGAGTCCTGCTGAGGCATGTCAACTAGGACCTCCCCCGGGGTCACCGCGTGGGGGCATGCCGTGGGCCCACACCTCCATAGGCTTAGGACGAGGCCACGCCCCCCGGAATCCTTTACCGGACTACCATTTATTTGGGAGAAGGTGATGGCTATCCTTCTCCCCCTTCATCTGCATAACAATAGACTGTACCCCGACCAATGCCTACCGCCCATACCGTGAAGTTGTGACGGTTTGCTACGAGGTAGGCAAAAATCAAATGGCTGGAGCCAATCTGCCAGATGAAAAAATTCCTACCAGGCCCCTTGACTGCGACCAACCGCAGTTCATAGCAACGTCAGAAAACCTAGCCTAACGGGTGGGAGGGAAGGGAAAACCCCGTCAGCTGCGGCACGGGAAAGAGGGCGGTCCTCGGCCACGCCAGACCTAAGTAGGCGAGGCCATGCCCCCCCGCGCCATCCGATTGGCTGGCACAGGGTATGATGCGGCCGAGGATTCCCAGCTATCGCGTGGGGCTGAAGCCAGCCCCCTGCAAGTGTGGGGAGGGGCGTGAAGCCCGCAACCGCACCTCCTCCCTAGCTCGGAAGTGGATAAATTGAAAGGGGAGCTTTTTATAGCAGAATCGCACATTATGACCAATTTACCTTTGATGTTTCCACAATCAGAAGTGGGGAATCCTTTTAATATTGTGGGTGAAGAAGAGACAAACAGGGATGTGGCCATTGTTGTTGTTTTTTAATATATTTTACACAATTTTTCCAACGCAACATAACAAATCCTTGGCTGCCATAGCCTACGGCTTCCATCAACCCCTTCTAATGGTTTTCTGAATTCCTTTCTAATTATGCATTTTATTACTATGCTTATTGTTTTAAATCCAGTCTTACATCAGCTAATCTTAATACCTCTCTCAATAATTTGAATGGTCTTCCTTACAAAACTTCTTGCAATCCTACAAGCGATGTTAAGTAGTTACAGTTGTCTTTCAAATACAACATAAATTTCTTCCAATCCCTTAGGAAAGTCTGGTTCTGCTGGTTTCAAATTTTCCCCGTAAGTCTTGCCAGGTCAACGTAGTCCATCAATTTTATTTGCCACTCTTCTTTTGTTGCCATTTCTTCTTGCTTCCATCTTTGAACTAATAGTATTCTTGCTGCAGTGGTCGCAGATAAAAACAGATTTTTATCATTTTTATGAATTTCTGTACCTACCATACCCAGTAAAAGAGCTTCTGGGGTTTTTTTGGAAATGTCAATTTCAACTTTTTAAAATTTCATTATAAATCATTACCCAGGAGTCTTTCACTTTTTTACATTCCCATTTCCAACATTTATTATTCGTTTTATACATTTTGGCTAGTTTCACCGGTGTTATATACCATCTATGCATCATTTTCATTATATTTTCTTTTAATGCACTGCAGGCCGTAAGGGATGTCGCCATTGTTAGTCCTACTCAGAATAGACCCACTGACTAATGTAAGTCCATCAACTTCAGTGGGTTTTAGTTAGATGCAACCCATTGAAATTGATGGACAGGACTAAAGTAGGCCCATCAATTTCAAAGGGCCTACTCTGAGTAGAGGTTAGTCGGAAGCAACGTTTGAAATTCATAGGCATAGCCAAGTTAGGTCCATCAAGTTAAAGGCAGAAATTAGATGGAACTCATTAAAATTAATGGACAGGACAAACTTAGGACCATGAGTTTCAATGGGTTTGCTCTGAGCAGGAAGTGGTTGGATGCAAGCCTTGGTCTTTTCTGGTGCAACCACAAAGACAGACAGACAGACAGACAGACAGATAAATGGTAAGCCTTTGGTTGCAACAGATTCCTTCAAAGTTGACCCCAGCTGGGCTAACCAGGGTTGTCAGCAGAGAGGACGCCAAATTAGACTCCTGCCGCCACGAGCCCAGATGCAACTCAGAGCAGCTTCTTTATGTATTCATGAATCGCTCGGAAGAGAAATAAAAGCATTCATTACGACGCAAAACTGTTACTAATGATATCTACCTGGCGCCCAGCACCTCTGGAAATTTAATGCGACACACTCGGGGTAGAAAATGTATTCGCTTATTCAGGGGGCCGGCGGTGAATGGGAAATTTCCCTTTCCTTAGCCCAACCTCATTCTGCATTCGCTAAAAGCAACATTTACAATTCTTCTGCCATTATGTCCTACCAGGGCCTCTGCGCTCGCTGTCACGACCTTGATATTAGCTGAAAATTGGAAATTCGATGGCGTGGCGGAGAAAGGGAGGGGCATGGATGGGAGGGCTCTCTGCTTTCCTCCCCCCCCCCTTCTCCCGGTTGCCTATGCTAAAGAAAAGAAAAGCAAGGTAATATTTACCACCAGGCCAGAGTCAATAGGATGCTCTCGAAGTGGGGGGGGGGGCTGTCATTTGTCTTGCAAGAAAGGAAGAAAGATGGGTGGAAGGATGGGCAGATGGGACAATAATTTTTAGGAGAGTTGGAAGTGGTTTCAAAGATTTCCTCATCACCACTCTACATCTTTTCCTTAGTATCTCTGGCTAGCGATGGGCGAATATTTCAATTTTGACTTCTCTCCGTTTCTCCTCCTTAAGTTTCACTCTCTGTGTTTCTGCACCAGATTGCAATATTTAGCAGGTCCTTTTTGCAGGTTTCCCATAATCGGCATCTGGGTGGTCAGTGTGAGAAGCAGAATGCCGGACTAAGGTAAAGGTAAATGGACCCCTGACCATTAGGTCCAGTTGTGACCGACTCTGAGGTTGTGGCACTCATCTCGCTTTACTGGCCGAGGGAGCCGGCGTACAGCTTCCGGGTCATGTGGCCAGCATGACTAAGCTGCTTCTGGTGAACCAGAGCAGCACACGGAAACGCCGTTTACCTCCCCGCCGGAGCGGTACCTATTTATCTACTTGCACTTTGACGTGCTTTTGAACTGCTAGGTTGGCAGGAGCAGGGACCGAGCAACAGGAGATCACCCCATTGCAGGAATTTGAACCGCCGACCTTCTGATCGGCAAGTCCTAGGCTCTGTGGTTTAACCCACAGCGCCACCCGCGGAGGGGCCTATATTTTTTTATCTTGCATCTAAGTTTTTGTTTTTGTTTTTTAGGATAAGCTGATAAATTGATGCTAGTCATGGTGGCTTGCAGGATGAGAGGCACAACGTCTCTGAATAACACCAGTTGCTGGGAATCCCAATTGGGGAGAGTGGTCTTTTGCTCAGGACCTAGGTCATCTTGCCTTCTCCCGTAAACAAGTAAAGGTGTGCGGTCAGAGAGCAGAGGGAACCTGGCAGGGGAAGAAATCCTGCAATGAAAAGTGCCCTGCAAATGAGTAACAGGGAACAAGTAAAGGTAAAGGTAAAGGGACCCCTGACCATTAGGTCCAGTCGTGACCGACTCTGGGGTTGCGGCGCTCATCTTGCTTTATTGACCGAGGGAGCCAGCATACAGCTTCCGGGTCATGTGGCCAGCATGACTAAGCCGCTTCTGGAGAACCAGAGCAGTGCACAGAAACACCGTTTACCTCCCCGCCGGAGCGGTACCTATTAATCTACTTGCACTTTGATGTGCTTTCGAACTGCTAGGTGGGCAGGAGCAGGGACCGAGCAGCGGGAGCTAACCCCGTCACGGGGATTCGAACTGCCGACCTTCTGATCGGCAAGCCCTAGGCTCTGTGGTTTAACCCACAGCGCCACCCGCGTCCCTAACAGAGAACAAAGTCATCCCCAAAAGCGCTATGAGCAACAAAAAGCAACAGGAACAATTATCCCAGGGGCTGCTGAAAGCTCGATGAATTGGCTGAAACATCATCATCATCATCATCATCATAATTTTATTTATACCCCACCCTCCCCAGCCAGAGCCAGGCTCAGGGTGGCTAACACCAGTAAAATTACAGTAAAAACATAATGGGGGGGGACCAATTTAAAATACAGGTTAAAATGCAATTTAAAAAGCAGCCTCATTTTAATAGTAGCCCATAGATCAAAACCATAAGGGGAGGGAAGCATAAGGGTCAGACTGAGTCCAAATCAAAGGCCAAGCGGAACAGCTCAACTGAAGCTGTTGCTGTTGCAGTCAATTGTTTGGTTAAATCGGCATGTGGAGCTGAGCAGCAAACAAGACTTTTTTAAGGTAATGGCACTGCCCCTTCTTTCACACACAAGGGGAAATGCCTCTTCTAATTTGATCTCAGAAGAGGCACTCTCCATTACACTTAGGAGAGAATTGCTCTCCTGATTCTCCTCTTAGAAGAGGCATCCCCTCTTACATAGGAGGGAAACATCTTCGCAACAGCAACATAGAATAGACACACCCCTTCTTTTGCATTGACAGGATCTCTTGCCAAATATCTTCTCAGAAGCAAGGGGCAGCCCTCACCTTTCACACACGGCGGAGAATGCCTCTCCTATCCCTTTCCACCTGTGGTTTTTAAAAAGTACTTGTATTAAAGAGGCTTTAAAAATACATTTCCTTATCTTTTTTAAAATGCAAGTGCTGGGTACTTGGCTGACAGAGGGACTAGTTTATTTTTTTTTTAAATAATTTTTATTAAAGTTTTGAACAACAAAGAAAGAAAAGAAAAACATACACAATACATATCTCAAAAAGAAGATAACAAAAACACACAAAAAAAAACAAGATTCAACCATAAAAAAAAACAACATAACAATTAAAAACAATATCTCTTTTCCATTTCCGTTTTTTAGTTTACTTATTTTCTGGACTTCCTCATACCTCCCTCTTTTGTATTCCAATCCAAATTGTTTGTCCAGCAATTTCTTTTCCACTTTTTTAAACCCAATTTTTAACTTTAATATAATATTGAAATATATAACTTCAACTTCTTTAAACCTGATCTTTAGTCTTAGTATCATATAACATTAAAATTTTCCCTCTTAATGTCAAATTTCCATTTCTTTAAACATCTTTAATCCTAATCTTTAATCTTAGTCTATCATTAACTTTAACCTGTACAGCTGGAAACCGCTTATTTTCAGTCCAACATCACTCTAATATTCTTTAATTTTGCAATGTTTCTGAAGATAGTCTTTGAATTTCTTCCAATCTTCCTCCATCGACTCTTCTAGGGACTAGTTTAGACCTGTTTATCAAGGTTTCCTCTTTAAAAGGTGAACTTCATCCCGTTAGATATATATAAAGGTAAAGGTAAAGATAAAGGACCCCTGGACAGTTAAGTCCAGTCAAAGGCAACTGTGGGGTTGCAGCGCTCATCTCGCTTTGAGGCTGAGGGAGCTGGCATTTGTCCAGAGACAGCTTTCCAGGTCATGTGGCGAGCATGACTAAACCGCTTCTGGAGCAATGTAACACTGTGATGGAAGCCATGGTGCACGGAAATGCCATTTACCTTCCCGCCACAGCGGTACTTATTTATCTACTTGCACTGGTGTGCTTTCAAACTGCTAGAGTGGCAGGAGTTGGGACAGAGCAACACAGCCTTTCTCAACCTGTGGGTCCCCAGATGTTGTTGAACTACAACTCCCATCACCCCTAGCTAGCAAGGCCAGAGCTCAGGGATAATGGGAGTTGTAGACCAACAACATCTGGGGACCCACAGGTTGAGAACCACTGGAGCAACAGGAGCTCACTCCGTTGCAGGGATTCGAACCGCCAGCCTTCTGATCAGCAAGCCCAAGAGGCTCGGTGGTTTAGACCACAGCGCCACCCGCATCCCTAGCTATATATACCTAATGTTGATGCATGTTTTAATCTGTTTTTGGTTTGTTGCTGATTTTTATCTTTTGATTATATCCAAGAGTTGTGGTTTTTTGGCTGTTTTTAACCGACAGTCTCTTTGTAAACTGTTTTAAGGGTGTGTTTTGTTTTGTTTGTTTTGTTTTGTTTTGTTTTGTTTTGTTTTGTTTTGTTTTGTTTTGTTTTGTTTTGTTTTGTTTTGTTTTGTTTTACAATCAAGCTGGGATCTCGTGTGATCCCAACTCAGCCGATCGAAGACTTTCCGAGCTCAGAAAAGAAACCCGGGAGGGTAAGATTGGTGACCTTTTATCACCACACCACCTCCCTCACCCACAAACAAGGCCCCTCTGCGCCCAACTCTTTTCTCTCATCCCAATCACCACCTGCTCCCTAGGAAACATAATACTTTTTTAAAAAAAAAAGTTTTCCATGCGACCTATTGAAACTTTTGCTGGGTTCAGGAAGAAGGCAGCTTGCTACTGTTTATCGTTCTGTGGGGTATAAATTCAATTAGCTGGAAGGTGTGAAGACAAACAGGGATCCATTTCTCCGTGATTTATCTTTCCAAAAGCAATGTTGACGTCACAGAGCTAAGGTTTCCACAGCCCAGAACAAAATTAGCACCTCCTTAACTGAGAAGGAAACAGCAGGGAGCTGCAGTCTGAATACACACCATACATTTAAAGCACAGGGCTCCCAACCCCTTTCCAAAGAAGCCTGGGAGCTGTAGTTTGTTAAGGGTATTGGGAACTGTAGCTCTGAAATGGAGGCAGTGAGAGATTTTACTTTCTTGGGCTCCATGATCACTGCAGATGGTGACAGCAGCCACGAAATTAAAAGATGCCTGCTTCTTGGGAGAAAAGCAATGACAAACCCACTCAGCATCTTAAAAAGCAGAGACATCACCTTGCCGAGAAAGGTCCGTATAGGAAAAGCTATGGTTTTCCCAGTAGTGATGTATGGAAGTGAGAGCTGAACCATAAAGAAGGCTGATCGCCAAAGAATTGATGCTTTTGAATTATGGTGCTGGAGGAGACTCTTGACTGCAAGAAGATCAAACCGATCCATTCTGAAGGAAATCAGCCCTGGAAGGACAGATCGTGAAGCTGAGGCTCCAATACTTTGGCCACCTCATGAGAAGAGAAGACTCCCTGGAAAAGACCCTGATGTTGGGAAAGATGGAGGGCACAAGGAGAAGGGGACGACAGAGGAGGAGATAGTTGGACAGTGTTCTCGAAGCTACCAGCATGAGTTTGACCAAACTGCAGGAGGCCTGGCGTGCTCTGGTCCATGGGGTCACGAAGAGTCGGACACGACTAAACAACAACAACAACAAAGGAGGAAACTACAGTTCCCAGGATTCTTTGGGTCATGGATAGAGCTTTCCCACAGGCATCTTTATTGGCCTTGTGAGAACAGGGTGCAGGGACTGGACGGGCCATTGGCCGCATCCAGCAGGTTCTTATTAGGTATGTTCTTATAGAAACTACAGTTCCCATGATCCTTTTGAGGGAAGGTTGTGCTTTGAAAACTGGAAAGTTACATGACTCCCTTCTTGGAAACACTAACTACATAAAGTTTGGCATTCGGATATAATGTCAAAACTAACATCTTATCTAAGAGTGAGATTTGCAAGTGAATCTTGGATCTGTTTACAGTGGTACCTCAGGTTAAGAACATAATTCATTCCGGAGGTCTGTTCTTAACCTGAAACTGTTCTTAACCTGAGGTACCACTTTAGCTAATGGGGCCTCCAGCTGCCGCCACGTGATTTCTGTTCTCATCCTGAAGTAAAATTCTTAACCTGAGGTACTATTTCTGGGTTAGCGGAGTCCGTCTGTAACCTGAAGCGTCTGTAACCCGAGGTACCACTGTATTTAATTGTCCCATTTCTACCCCATCTTTCTTCCAGTGAGCTGAAATACATGGTCCTCTACCGTCCCATTTTATCCTCACAATAACCCTGTGAGGTAGGTGAGGCTGAGTGGCAGCGACTGGCACCCAAAGCCACCCAATGATTTTCGTGGTTGAGTGGGGATTTGAACCGTGCTCTCCAAGGTCCTAGTCTGGCTCTCTAACCACTAAACCACACTGGCTCTTTTGTGGGAGAACTGGCTGCCCCTTATACAGTATCGTCAAGAAAATAATTACCTCCTACGAAAGCAAACCCAAGTAGGTTTGGAGGGATTTTTCCAAAGAAATATTATAATCTTACGTTAAGTCATGTTTTCTTGCAGAATAATATTAACTGAACTGAAAATAACGATAATGTTGAGGGGGTTTTGTTAAATATTGTCTGTGGTTTTTATTTTTATTTCCAAAAAAAAAAGGTATCAGCATGAAGTTGTTACAGTAAGGGCCACACTTTTAATATTTGGAGCGGGGGGAGTTTCTTGTATAGTGGTACCTCGGGTTACATGCGCTTCAGGTTACAGACTCCACTAACCCAGAAATAGTACCTCGGGTTAAGAACTTTGCTTCAGGATGAGAACAGAAATCACACGGTGGCGGTGCAGCAGCAGCGGGAGGCCCCATTAGCTAAAGTGGTGCTTCAGGTTAAGAACAGTTTCAGGTTAAGAACTGGCCTCCAGAACGAATTAAGTACTTAACCCGAGGTACCACTGTACTGCATACTCTTGAGTAGCCCCAGAAAAAAACCACTGATATAGCTAACAATTGTCAAATGATTGAATGATTATATATATATATATATATATATATATATATATGGATTTATTTATAGCCCCCTCCTTTTCCTAGGCCAGAACCCAAGATGGCTTCAAACAAATTAAAACAACACAGATGAAATACAACAAAACCTAAAAATCATAGGAAATCATCGTTTCCAAAAGTAACAGGATTTTTAGAAAATGTAAATAACCCTGATCTGTTAAAATGTAGAATATAAAAACAGAATACCACTGTTAAAAGCCTTTTCATTAAAACACACACACACAAAAACCACCGGTCGATTCCTAAAGGCCAAACAGTCCGGCGCATTGCACAAACTTTCTCCAAAAATGGTCCGCCTTGGCACATTTCCAGCCGCAGCTCGGAGTGGACTGGAAGGAGGCATTTCGTTAATCCCACCCGCAGAGGGGACGTGCCAAGCAGCCCCACACTGCCCCCCCCCCAGCCCAGCCTGTTCTGCCAGCTGGACTGTGTGGGAGAAGGGTCTGTGCCTGTCCTTTCGCTGCCAGGCAGACAGATGTTTTGTTCCCAGAAGAGGGATCTTAGATCAGAGCAGGCTCATGGTTGCCAGGGAAAATGTGCAATGGGCAGGGGCGTTCGGAGAGGACAGAGGGAAAGCGGGAGGGGGATTTCTTTGGGGCCAGGGTGGCATCGTCAAGGATCCCACCCATGTGGGATCTGTTCCTTTCCATCATGCCCCAGTTGAAGGAGATTCAGATGAAAGTGAGGGAACTGTATCAAATAAGGGTGAAAATCTGGACCTCTTGTGTTCTGGACGTTCTGCCTTTCTTCCAAAACACCCTTCCAACTTCAAAGTGAATTAATGTGGGATCTAACACACACCACCAACAGTAAGCATCTTTATTAACTTATCTGCCCAGGCTCCAGAATCTGGGAAGGCCTTTTTCTTGGTCCTGCAGTGGGGACGGAGGACAGGGCCTTCTTGGTGGTGGCTGCTCCCAGGTGACTTTGGAACTCCCTTCCTAGAGAGGCTAGACTGGCTCCCTCCTTGTTTTCCTTCTACTGGCAGGCAAAAACTGTCTCATTCCAATAGGGAACTGAATGTTTTTTTTAAGGAAAGAGTGCTATGCTGCTTTTATTATCTGTAGTTTAATCAATTTGGGGGGGTTAGTCCTAATTCTATTTGAGTTTGGTTATTTTTAACAGTTATCCTTCATATGTTTACAGCTGTTTGGATTTTATCTGTGTTGTTTAAATTTGAGTAGCCCTCCTTGAGCTGGGGGAAAGGCGGCATAGAAATAGAAATAATAATGAAAATAATAAATAATGATAAAATGCCAGAGAAGAATCCCCTTCAATACACGCCAAAGAAGTGCTTGACAGGATTGCCCGGTGTAAGTCCCTGGTCCCACAGAGCTTACAGTTTAGATCCTGGGGAAAGAGATCATAGCACCCTTGGAAGGAGAAGGAAACCCACTTATGTGTGTGACCCACATGTAGGTGGGACCACTGAGCTTCTTGGGCTTGCTAATCAGAAGGTCGGCGGTTCGAATCCCCATGACGGGGTGAGCTCCCGTTGCTCTGTCCCAGCTCCTGCCAACCTAGCAGTTCGAAAGCACGCCAGTGCAAGTAGATAAATAGGTACCACTATGGCAGAAAGGTAAACAGCATTTTCATGCACTCTGGTTTCCGTCACGGTGTCCCGTTGTGCCAGAAGCGGTTTAGTCCTGCTGGCCGCATGACCCAGAAAGCTGTTTGTGGGCAAACTCTGGCTCCCTCTGCCTGAAAGCGAGATGAGCGCCACAGCTGGACTTAACAGTCCAGGGTTCCTTTACCTTTATCTTTAGCTGATTGCAGGGTAGAAAGAGTCAACTGTAAGGGAGGCAAAGAAAACATTTCAGACCAACTCTGTGCACAGGGCCTTTGAAAGGCCCCCCTGCTAGGAAAAAGGGGAGGGCCATTTACAACAGTTGGAAAAGGTGAGAGAGAGAGAGAGAGAGAGAGAGAGAGGGAATGCATAAGAATGTGTGAGTGAGTGTGTATGTGAGAAACAACAGACTTTCCAAGTGTCCCTATTTTCCAAGGACAGTCCCAGATTTACAGAAGCCACCCTGGTTTCGGATTGGATCCTGGAATGTCCCTATTTCGATCAACCTTTAGAAGACACCTGAAGGCAGCCCTGTATATGGAAGTTTTTTTAAAAAATTATGTTTAATGTTTTATTATGCTTTTTATTCGTTGGAAGCCACCCAAAGTAGCTTGGGGCAGGGTATAAATAATTAGTAGATGATGATGATAATGGAATAGGACGCCCCTATTTTCATCAGAGAAATGTTGAAACGCATGAAAGAAGTGTGTGTTTGTGTAAGAGAGTGCATCAGAGATTGCATGCGTGAGGGAAATAAATGTGTGTTTGTATGAGAGAGTGTGTGTGGAAGAAAGGACTGCGTGAGAAAGAATTGTGTAAAGTTGTGTGTGAGAGAAAGACAGAGAGGTGCAAAAGTGTGTGTACATGTGTGTGTGTGTGAGAAGAGAGAGAGAGAGAGAGAGAGAGAGAGAGAGAGAGAGAGAGAGAGAGAGAAATGTGTGCTTGTGGGAGAAAGAGGGAGAAGATTGCTGGCCACTCAGATTTCAGGATCTCAGGGAAAAAATGCAAGCTGCCGAGTATTTTCCCAGGCCGGGCAAAGGCTTCCCAGCTGCCTGCCGCCCCCACCGGGGTGAAGGCGTAGAAGCCTGAAGTCTTGCCAAAGCTCCCCCCCTTCCCATGTTTTGCAATGAAAGTGAGGAGGTGGAGGTTACAGAGTTTGGGGAGGAGGGGAGTTGAGAGGTTAGCAAAGGATTCGCCCAGCCTGGGTGAGAAAGTTGGAGACCTCTCTCCTAACTCCCCCCCCCCCCCAGCGCTCTGCACAGCTGCTGAGCCATGCTGGCAACTGGAGGCAGGAAAGCAGAAGGGGGGGAAATCATAGCCCCCCAAAAACACAGAGAGAGAGAGAGCCAGAGCGCTGGGAATTTAGAGCAGCAGCAGCAGAGAGACAGAGAGACAGAAAGGGCTCCTGGGTGAGCTTTCTGCACAGGTGCCGCAAAGGAATTATCACCAGCCCCCAGGCATGAATCAAAGGAGGCAGGAATTCCCCATGGCCTGGAAAGAATGTTCTAGAAGGAAGGGAAGGTGTCTGCCCTAGGGCAAAAGTCACAACAAGTCAAGTGGCTGGGCTCAGCTTCGCACACATGTAAACACACGCAGGCCTTTGCAGAAGTTGTGCCTTGTGCATCAGGCAAAACATACCGTAGATATATATGTATGATTGCTTTTCCATACACCTATAGAAACAACAATGAGAGCAGAACTGGAGTGCGGTCTATCATCGCACAAAGTGAAGGCAGTATTTCACATCAGGGCTAACACATCAAGAAAACCATCTGTCTCCGTAAGGCATTTATTTGCTTATTCCCATTTACGAATCGCTTCCTTTCAGGAATCTCAGAGAGATTTTCATGGAGACACACACACACACAGGCATATATATATATAAAAACAAGTTAAAACAGGTGCATCATTTTTTAAAAAAATCAGTTTAAAACAAAACGTGCTTTTTTCTTTATTTCATAAAATGTATATAGCAGTTGATTCTACAAAAGAAAACCTCAAAGCAGTTTACAAAAAGATACAACGATAAAACCAAGGGGAGGAAACGTGATACTTTAAAACATACAGAAAGTTAAAATTCTAAAACAGATTAAAGGCGAAAGAAAGGATTGTCTTTAGCTCTTATGTTCCTAGTTTTTCCTTCGTATCTGAGCGATTTATTTTTTATTCTCCTCACGCTGCGTGCATGCTAATGGTTTGGGGGAACGGACTCAGACGAGAGATGGGAAATGTTTTTGTAGACTGAGGGCCGTCTTTGCCTTCTGAGTGACATTCGAGGGGCCACTTACAGATAGGTAGCCGTGTTGGTCTGCCATAGTCAAAATAAAAAAAATCCTACCAGTAGCACCTTTAAGACCAACTAAGTTAGTTCTTGGTATGAGCTTTCGTGTGCAAGCACACTTCTTCAGATACACTGGAAGGTGCTACTGGTAGGATTTTTTTTATTTCGAGGGGCCACGTGGCTGTGATGGGCAATGGCCAGAGGCAAATTGTGACAGGGATTCCCCCTCGGTCCTTCATCCACTGCAAGCAAGAGACATTATCGGAGTTTATGGATGCCTCCCAGCCAGGCAAAAAAACATTTGAGGCGTATGCAAAGCAGGGTCAGCAAGAGGAGCAGCTTGGGGAAAGTCCCAAGGGCCAAAATAAGATGTGTGGGGGCCACATCCCACCCCTAGACCCAGAGTTCCATTAAGGTTCCCACCTGGATTTTGCCCCTGGACAACCTACGGCAGAAGGAGCAACTTATCTGCCTTACTGTATTTTTTGCTCTATAAGACTCACTTTTTCTCTCCTAAAAAGTAAGGGGAAATGTGTGTGCGTCTTATGGAGCGAATGCAGGCTGCGCAGCTATCCCAGAAGCCAGAACAGCAAGAGGGATTGCTGCTTTCACTGCGCAGCGATCCCTCTTGATGTTCTGGCTTCTGAGATTCAGAATATCTTTTTTCTTGTTGTCCTCCTCCAAAAACTAGGTGCGTCTTGTGGTCTGGTGCGTCTTATAGAGCGAAAAATACGGTATTTTCAATGCCCATGACCTTCAAATAGACAGGTAGGAGGTTGTAGATGGCCCAGGGGAAACCCTACAGAGGTCGTGAGAAGGGAGCGCTTCCTTTCCCGTATACTGATTTCATCAGCCAGCTCCTATCTTCCGATAGCCCCGGCGACGTTCCCAACTCATTTCCGTGCTGCGCATTCAATTTATTCCCCTCGCGGATTTATTATTCATCCCTAATCCACCGATGGCTTGCAAATGCCACCGATCGAGGGG
Source organism: Podarcis pityusensis (assembly GCF_964106645.2). NCBI lineage: Eukaryota > Metazoa > Chordata > Lepidosauria > Squamata > Lacertidae > Podarcis > Podarcis pityusensis. Next base: position 77,970,334 of record NC_138033.1, read on the forward strand.
CCGGCAGAAGCAAGCGAAACGATGGAGAATGTAGATAGATATATCTAAAGTCAATGTTATCCAGCACACAAGTAGATCGGGAAGGGGGGACGACGACCAGCGATTCCTCTTATAGTGTCCTTATATTAGACCAGTCCATGCAAGAGGGGGCTATTGATGGCTTCTAGCCACAGTCAGAGGCAGCAATGCTTATGACTGACAGCTGCCGTGAGCCACAGGAGGGGAGAGGGCTCTTGAGTTCAAATCCTCCTTGTGGGTTTGTCAGCCACTGTGAGAACAGAATGGTGGTTTAGGTAGGCCCCCCTGGCCTGATCCAGCAGCGTCCTTATAATATTCTTATCTTCTCTTTGTTGCTAAGTCTAAGGGCAAACAGGATTGCCATTCTTCCGAAAGCCAGCCAGTTTGAGAGTCGGATGTGTTTTGGAAATGCAATCAATAGTAGTAGTAGTAGTACAGTGGTACCTCGGGTTACATATGCTTCAGGTTACATACGCTTCAGGTTCCAGACTCCGCTAACCCAGAAATAGTACCTTGGGTTAAGAACTTTGCTTCAGGATGAGAACAGAAATCGTGCTCTGGCGGTGCGGCGGCAGCAGGAGGCCCCATTAACTAAAGTGGTGCTTCAGGTTAAGAACAGTTTCAGGTTAAGAACGGACCTCCAGAACGAATTAAGTACTTAACCCGAGGTACCACTGTAGTAGTTATTGATTGCATGTCCAAAACACATCTAACTCTCAAGCTGGCTAGCTTTTGGAATAATGGCTATTATTATTATTATTATTATTAATTATTATTTACATCCCACATACATGCATCTCTCCTCCTGATTTAATCCTCACAATAACTTTGTGAGGTTGGATAGGCTGAGAGGCAGGGGTTGGCCCAAGGTCACCCCCTGAGCTTCATGGCTTGAGCAGGGATTCGAATTCGGGCCTCCTAGGCCCTAATCTGACACTCTGGGCAAATCCAAGCAAGGGGTATATGGTTTCAAAAACCTATGAAGCTGTTTGACTGGGGGGACGACACATGCACACGCACCCACAAATGTCAATAAACACACTAATAATAATAATAATAATATTTAAATAATAAAATTTTATTTATATCCCGCCCTCCACAGCCGAAGCCGGGCTCAGAGTGGCTAACAGCAGTAAAAGTAACTCAGTTTACATAAAACCGTAATCAATTAATTGATTCTAAAATCAATTCATTCAAAAATCAATTCAGAATCAAATTAATGGCAACCACTGGGCTAGAGTTCTGTGAGGATTACCGAAGGAGGGGGTCAGACTATGCCTTGGCTAAAGATCTGGTGGAACAGCTCTGTCTTGCAGGCCCTGTGGAAAGATGTCAAGTCCCGCAGGGCCCTAGTCTCTTGTGACAGAGCGTTCAACCAAGGCACAGGTTGCAGACTTGTAGTCCTGCAACTGTTGTTGGTCTCCTGTGGGGAGTATTGGGGTTGCAGTCTGCCATCTGGAGGGCCACATCATAGGGTTCGCCATCCTTACAATAGGGGCATGAACTCTTGTGAGCTGAGCTGTGTGGCAAGGTGCCCATCAGCCCACAAGTGGATCTGAGCTGTGTAGCCAAATGAGATCCAGCAAATCGCAGGATTGTGTGTGTGTCATCACCCCTTGGCTGATGAACTGCTTGGAATCAGAAGACCTCCACTCATCCCCTGGGGGCCTCTAGCTCCTAGGAAACAACACCTTTTAAAAACCCCAGTGGATGTCTGAGTGGAGGGAAGAAAAAACAGCCTTCTGACCACAAGAACATGGTGAGGGGATGTTGCAATGGGAAAGGAGGGCCTGAGCCAAGAAGGGATGAGAGGGATTTCTGACCCAGTTGCTCACCTCCTGAGCTGAAGGAGTTGGCCGAAAACAAACCCGGCATCCTTGAAGTACAAATGAAGCCTAGTTTCGCCCCTGCCCACTGCATACTGGCAAAATAAGTCACGCCAAGGTCTAAGATGGGAGACACATAAGCTGGTGGCAGTGAGAGCCCACAGGGAGGGGAAAGAAGGCAAGGGGTGTGCGGAAACAGAGTTCAGGGTGTGTTTGTAGAAACAGTCATGAAATAATAATAATAATAATAATAATAATAATAATAATAATAATAATTTATTTATACCCCACCCATCTGGCTGGGTTTCCCCAGCCACTCTGGGCAGCTTCCAACAGAACACCAAAATACCTGTTAAACATTAAAAGCTTCCCTAAACAGGGCTGCCTTCAGATGTCTTCTAAAAGTCTGGTAGTTGTTTTTCTCTTTGACACTTGGTGGGAGGGCATTCCACAGGGCGGGTGCCACTACCGAGAAGGCCCTCTGCCTGGTTCCCTGTAACTTGGCTTCTCGCAGGAAGGGAACCGCCAGAAGGCCCTCAGAGTTGGACCTCAGTGTCCGGGCAGAACGATGGGGGTGGAGACGCTCCTTCAGGTATACTGGACCGAGGTCGTTTAGGGCTTTAAAGGTCAGCACCAATACTTTGAATTGTGCTCAGAAACGTACTGGGCCTGTTGGACCTGGTCACTGCTTGAGGGTTTCCCATTGCGGCATAGATCACAGAACCAGGGACATCTACTTCCGGGTTAGTGGAGCTGATTACCCGAAGCATTCATAAGGAGGATGGTACGTAACCCGAGGTTCCACTGTATCTTATTTTTGCTGATATACGCATCTCCATGCATGCTTTACGATGCGATAATATTTATTGTCATTGTCTCATACAGAACAACAAAATTGAAAAAATCTACATCAGACATTCAAAAACCAACAAGCCTACTATCCCAACTATCCCGGCCTGGTTAGCCCCTAAAAACTCTGAAACCCCATAACTGAATACAATATACTCACATAGAGACTACCTTACACTGTGTTTAAAACCAAAATCGCGTTTGGGTAGAAACTGTTTCTCAGGCGGCTAGTCCTAGTCTTTATAACCCTGTACCTTCTTCCAGAAGGCAGAAGCTGAAAGAGATTATTTCTGGGGTGCGCACTATCCTGCACTATCTCTGCAGCTTTCTTATGGTACCTGGAAGCATAGATTTGATCCAAGGTGGAAAGAGTGTGCCCAATTACTCTTTCCGCAGTCTTTACAACCTTGCACAGCATTGTTTTTTCCCTGACCATGCAGCTCCCAAACCACACACAGAGACCATAAGTTAATACACTCTCCACAGTACAATGGTACCGGGTTTTTAATGTGTTTTTTATACACATTACTTGAAGAGAGACCTCCATTGCAAAATTCAGAGAGGAGTGCGAATTTCAAAGGACAGCAGTGCCACAGTTCGTCAATTGGATCTAATTTCTCCTGCATCACGTAAAAACATAAGGAGAGCCTGGCTGCTGGATCAGGCCGACGGACGATCTAGTCCAGCATCTTGTTCTCACAGTGGACGACCAAACCATGCCTCTTTTGGGAAACCTGAAAGCAGGACCTTAGTGTGAAACAGCATTCTCCCCTCCTGTAGTTTCCAGAAACTGGCCTTAGGAAGCACTGCTGCCTCCAAACTTTTCAAAAAGCCATTCAAGATGGTGATCACGGCTTCCTCCTGTGGCAGTGAGTTCCATAGTTTACAAGGGTTACCATATTTCAGAAAGTAATAACCTTTTGGAAATTCCCAATCCCACCTATGAAAACCCAGTAACATCCAGGGAAACCCGGACGTTGGCAGCCCTAATTGACTCTGTGTTGTGTAAAGGATGTCCCTTTCTTTATGCCAGCTTCATCTTATCTGTACTTACCCCTCCATCCAAACTGGGTAGGTTCTGGGGCTAACAATGGCATCTTCCATTTCCATTACTAATGCCCCATCTCCAGTGCTATTTTATATATATATATATATATATATATATATATATATATATATATAGAAAAGAGGTGCCAGAATTCATCATGAACGCCTCTGTTGTTCTCTGAGAATGGATGCCGCCAGAGAGGTGCCAGAACTGAGTTCTGGAGAGTGTCCAGCTAATAAAAGCCATAATAACAACAACAACAACAAAACCCACCCACTATAAAAGAGAGATAGGTATTAATAGATAGGAGAGAGAGAAAGAGAGCATAATAGGTAGGTAGGTATCGATGGATGATGCTTGCCATAGCTTGTTCCTGGAATTCATAGCTGGCCTGTGAAGTCAGGGGGTGATCGGAAGTCAAACAGCTGTCTCCAGACGGTTCATTACCGCCATGGGATTATGGCCCGCAAGCAGGGGGGGGGGGATGTCGAATACATTCTTTGGCAACATACGTCAGTTCGGCACCATCGCCTTCCCTCTTAGGAAATGCTCCACCACTTTTAGTCCATTGTTATTTTCCCTCTCGCTAAGACAGAGCTATTCCAGCCTAAACGATCCTTGCCCCATTCCTCACGAACTGGTTACCAAGTCTTTGAAACTTGGAAGCGAGCTAGGGTTCGACTTCATCCGTGGCTTTCTGTCAGATGGAATAAGACACCCCCCCCCAAAAAAAATGTCAGGGGGGTGGGAGTGGGCAATAAGAAAACAGCTGGCAAGAAAAAATGTTTATTAATTGAATGCTGGCTATTAACACCAAATGCACACATTTTGTTGCTGAAGGCAGTAGGCTGGGTCTTCTGTGAGGCAGTATGGTGTAGTGGTTAGAGTGTCGGTCTAGGATTAGGGAGACCAAGGTGCGAATCCCCACCTGGGCATGGAGTTCACTGGGCGACCAGGGTGGGGGGCAGTCACTGTTGTCACCCAGCCTAACCTACCTCACAGGGTGGTTGCGGAGATTAAATTGGGGAAACCATGAGCTTCTTGCAGGAGAGGTGAGATATGCATGCAAATATAATAATAATTCTGAATATCCAGTGCTCAGTCCAGTATATCTGAAGGAGCGTCTCCACCCCCATCGTTCTACCCGGACACTGAGGTCCAGCGCTGAGGGCCTTCTGGCAGTTCCCTCACTGCGAGAAGCCAAGTTACAGGGAACCAGGCAGAGGGCCTTCTCGGTAGTGGCACCCGCCCTGTGGAACGCCCTCCCACCAGATGTCAAAGAGAACAACTACTACCAGACTTTTAGAAGACATCAGCCCTGTTTGGGGAAGCTTTTAATGTTTGATGCATTAGTGTATTTTAATATTTTGTTGGAAGCCGCCCAGAATGGCTGGGGAAGCCCAGCCAGATGGCTGGGTATATTATTATTATTATTATTATCATCATCATCATCATCATCATCATCATCATCATGTTTTACCTGAAAGAGCACCTCTGCCTGGCTCATCAAAAGCCACACCTGCAGATTCCAGTGGCTCACCTGGATAAGATAGTTAGAGCTGGAGCTGAGAAAGTCCAGGAGCTGATAAAAATTCTTGCACTGCAGGGGGTTAGACTAGATGATCCTCACAGCACCTTCCAACTCCACAATTCTATGATTCCTTTACGATCTAGTCCAGTACCATCAACAATAGCAATAGTCTGGCCAACGACAGAGAACCTGCTCTGCATGCTGAATGCCCCAGTTTCAGTTCACAGTGAAATTTCCAGGTAGGGAAAAGACTCCTTGCCTGAATCCTGGAAAGCTGCTACCAGTCAGCGTAGACCAGGCTTCCTCAACCTCGGCCCTCCAGATGTTTTGAGACTACAATTCCCATCATCCCTGACCACTAGTCCTGCTAGCTAGGGATCCTGGGAGTTGTAGGCCAAAAAAACCTGGAGGGCCGAGGTTGAGGAAGCCTGGCGTAGACAATATTGTCGGATGGACCAATGGCCTGATTTAGTAGAACAGAAAAGGGACGCAGGTGGCGCTGTGGGTTAAACCACAGAGCCTAGGGCTTGCCGATCAGAAGGTCGGGTGTTCGAATCCCCGCAATGGGGTGAGCACCCGTTGCTTGGTCCCTGCTCCTGCCAACCTAGCAGTTCAAAAGCATGTCAAAGTGCAAGTAGATAAATAGGTCCGGCTCCAGCAGGAAGGTAAATGTCGTTTCCGTTTGCTGCTCTGGTTCGCCAGAAGCGGCTTAGTCATGCTGGCCACATGACTGTACGCCGGCTCCCTCGGCCAATAAAGCAAGATGAGCGCCACAACCCCAGAGTCGGCCACGACTGGACCTAATGGTCAGGGGTCCCTTTACCTTTATGTATCGTAAGCGAATGGCAGCAGCGCTGTGATAAAGGTTCAGAAGGTCCCAGACTCAGTCCCCAACCTGGAGGGACCTATTATCCGGCTTGGTCTCAAAATATTCCCTGTGCTTCTGTTGAAATCAGCCCTTCATTCAGAATCATGAGGACTAGGCTCTTAAACTGCAGGTGGGAAAGACCAAAGCTCAACAAAAGAGCACATGGGTTAGATGGACCTAATGGTCTGAACTCAGGATAAAGCAGCTTTCTCTGTTCCTAAATCTTTAATGCAAGGCAAATCATTCTTGCTATAATCTTAGCAAAACCTGGTGGGTGGGTGTGTGTGCGTGCGTGGGTGTGTATTTTCTCAACTCTTGCTCCCACCACCCACCCTTCCTCATCTCGCTGGTTGTTCTTCTCATTTTGTGCCAGATCATTCATGCTTTTGAAAAAAAAATCTCACACCGCTGTGTTTATCATGTTTTCCCCGTTTGCGTTTACACAGCCTCCTTTAATGGGCAATAATGAATGAACAAAACCAATTAAGATTTTATCGCGGCTGAAGTGGACCTGTTAAATTCTCTCCTTCCTCTCTGTCTCCCCACCGCGGTCCCTGAGAGCTCAGAAAACTCTCGCGGGTGGCACTGGTAAAACGCCACCAGGATATTAAGACAGCTTTCAGTAACTTATACCCCCATCTTCTTCACCACCACCACAATACCATAAAATGAACAGGATGAGTTTGGGCTGTGAGTGAGAGGAATGCTACTCTGGATATGCTCAGAGGTCAGGAATGCAGGGAGGGTTAGAAAAAAAAAATCCCTTGGCAGGCTGCTCCCTTCTAATTGCAGGCTCGAGCCAGTAGGTGGCGCTGCAGCAACTGTGTCGCTAATTTGCATGGCGCTTGTCTCCTAGGCAGGTGATTGGTCCTTGGTCACCAGCTAACCAGCTCAGATTGCTGATTGGCTGGGAAGCATTTATAACTCGCGGAAATAACTTAAGACCATTTGGTGAGTTTGGCTCAGGATAGACTCCTTAAAATTGCTGAGAATGGCCTATTTAACAGTGCGGGACCTCAGGCCAAGAGGTCTAAGGGGTTTAAAACAAGCAGTGTATAAAGTGTTACATACATACTTCCCAAAGACAGTTCTCCAAAATCAACAGTGAAGCAGTGGATCTCTTTGAAGATGAAAAAGCAGACATTTCTGATATTTTTGCATCACTGAATTGTATTAATTGTTTGACAGATTGGTTTTGAAATGGTTGCAGTAATGTTCGCGATGTGTTCTAATTCCTAACACTGTCATTATCATGAGCTCAGCATTGTCACTGCGAAAGCCGAATGTAGATATTAAATGAAATCAAAATAAGCTCACCGAAAGAGCTACCCGTCAAAATTCACACTTCACCAAATTTCACAATGAAGTTCTCCAGCCAAGTTATGCCTGTGGTGGGGGGGGAAACGCATATACTGGGGTGTGCATACATTTGCATGTAGTAGGAAAAATACAATGGTGCAAAAATGGCATTAAATGCATGCAGAATGCATTATGTTGGAGCAGCTGCTTTGCAAAAAGGTGTGTTTTAGAGAAAACCACATACAAAAAAAATAGAGAATCACAGCATCATGGAACTGCAGAGTTGGAAGGCACCCAAGGGCCATCTAGTCCAGCCCCCTGAAAAGCAGGGATCACAGCTGACGAATCCCTGACAGATGGCCACCCAACCTCTGCTTAAAAACCTCCAAAGATCTTCACCATCTTCCGAGGGAGTCAATTCCACTGTCAAATTGCTCTTACTGCCAGATATTTCTTTCTGATGTTCAGTCAGAATCTGCTTTCCTGTACAGTGGTACCTCGGGTTACAGACGCTTCAGGTTACAGACGCTTCAGGTTACAGATGCTTCAGGTTACAGACTCCGCTAACCCAGAAATAGTACCTCGGGTTAAGAACTTTGCTTCAGGATGAGAACAGAAATCGTGCAGTGGCAAAGAGGCAGTGGGAGGCCCCATTAGCTAAAGTGGTACTTCAGGTTAAGAACAGTTTCAGGTTAAGAACGGACTTCCAGAACGAATTAAGTTCTTAATCTGAGGTACCACTGTAATTTGAATGTTGATTAGGAGAAATTCACACTAAAATGCTGACAAATTTTTGTGGCGTTTTTTTCTCTCTTTTTAAACACAATTTGTTGTGGGAAGACGAAATTTAAGATTGAAAAAACAAGGAACTTGGTGAAACCAAATCGCCACGTATGCACATCCCCATAGGGATCTCTGGCTATTGCCCCCATTCTCTCAGCCCTCTGGAGTTGAGAAAAATGAAATCAACACACACACACACACACACACGTTGCCAAAACTTGTGGAGCAGAAATGATTCAGGTGGGGGGGAAACCATCTTAGAGTTTTGTTGGCCTGGATTTTGAAACAGGAATGGGGAGCTGATCTCGCATCAATCAAGTGGTTAGGTGGCCCTGAGGTAAAACTGAAAGCAAGTGGATTGTGGGGTTGATGTCGCCCAGTTGGCCCCAGAAGGCAGGCACCCAAATGTCATCTTTGTGATCTTAAACCACAACGCTGTGAAAAAATAACTAAGGGTGGTGGCGGGGGCGGGGGGAGAGAAAGAAGATTCGGCCACGCTGCGGATGCGTGGAAGCAGCTGGTTCAAAACTCTGATTATATTAATATCGGATATCAAAAAGAAGGGGGACAGAATGCGAATGTTTTGCAAAATAACTTTCCAGAAGCTTTCCACACACATACAGAGAGATGTCTTATCTCTCCGGGTAATGGAAGTAACAGAGATGAAACTTCAGATACATTTTAAATACTCATATATGAACAGGGTGAGGAGGGGAGGGGAATTGAAGCAATCTTGGGTAAAAGCTGCTCTCTTTTTTTCCCCCCTCCTCGATGTAAAACCGTGAGCTGCAAAACTGGGCAAGATTCTGCAGGCTATGGGCCAGGGATGGGCATGACCACAGGCCAAAGTGAGTGTGGGGTAAGATACGTGACTCATGCTTTTTGTGCAGGATGAACCTCCTGGCCACATAAGAGCCGAAGTTTTGTATTCCCCACACGCTCATTTCTCTATCTGCCGCCTGGGTAAGCAAGGTGTGTTTTCGCAGTTCAAGGACAGATCGCAGCCTGGAGGAGCAGGAGCAGTGAGTGGGGAGTGGGTGTAGACTGGGAAGAAGGGGCACGGCCCAAGGGCCAGATCAACATGTCTTGAGGGCCACATCTGGCCCACAGACCTGATGCATATAATGGTGTTAAGTATTAAACTGCTGGGGGGAGAGAGAGAAAGAGAGGGAGGGAGAGAGAGAGAGAGAATGAGATATTTTTCCATGGAAAGAGATGCTGGAACTCACCATATTCTCTTGTAATGACAATGGCATTAGAGGTGCAGGAAGTGAGTTTTGATGATTTCCAGCTGAAAACAAAGCCATAGATGATGATGATGATGATGATAGATAGATAGATAGATAGATGATAGATAGATAGATAGATAGATAGATAGATAGGCAGATAGATAGATAGATAGATAGATAGATAGATAGATGATAGGCAGGCAGACATCAAGACGAATCATGCCCAAATTGGCCAGGACTGCATCCTCAGAAGCCAGTGTTCTGGGATTTTTCACACAACGGCCCTTTAGTCCTGTTTCTTGGGATGGGGAAGGGGACATTGAGTGAACTAAACACAAATTGTGTGGTTAGAGCAGCGGTTTTTGTAGCGGTTAGACTGCAGGGGTCAGCAAACTTTTTCAGCAGGGGGCCGGTCCACTGTCCCTCAGTGGATGAACGAATTCCTATGCCCCACAAATAACCCAGAGATGCATTTTAAATAAAAGGACACATTCTACTCATGTAAAAACACACCGATTCCTGGACCATCCGTGGGCCGGATTGAGAATGCGATTGGGCCAGATCTGGCCCCCAGGCCTTAGTTTGCCTACCCACAGGTTAGAGTGCCAGACTATAGGACCTAGGAGAGAGCGGCGTTCAAATCTCCCGCTCAGCCCCAAAGCTCACCAGGAAACTTTGGGCCAGCCCCCAACTCTCAGCCAAATCTACCTCACACGGTTGTTGTGAAGATAACATGGAGGGGAGAGGGAGCTTCCCGTACACCAGCTTTAGCTCCTTTGAATAATACGGGATGTTAAAATAATAATAATAATAATAATAATAATAATAATAATAATCCCTCAAAAGACTCTCCTGTATTCTGCGCAGGGGTGCCAACTTGAATTACCATATTTTTCGCTCTATAAGACGCACCAGACCACAAGACGCACCTAGTTTTTGGAGGAGGAAAACAAGAAAAAAAAATATTCTGAATCTCAGAAGCCGGAACAGCAAGAGGGATCGCTGCGCAGTGAAAGCAGCAATCCCTCTTGCTGTTCTGGCTTCTGGGATAGCTGCACAGCCTGCATTCACTCCATAAGACGCACACACATTTCCCCTTACTTTTTAGGAAGGAAAAAGTGAGCCTTAAAGAGCAAAAAATACGGTAAATATCAGAGGGGCCCAGGTGAGTCCTGCCCCACAAACTCTATCACATGATGTCCTGCATGCACACCATTTGAATGGCAATGCGCATAAACTTCTTGGGGGGAGCTCACCCTTTCAAATGTTTTCCTGGGGGGCCAAAGCCCCCTCGGCCCCTAGGAGTTGGCTCCTATGATTCTAGGCCATCGTTTGGAGAGATGTGTCCCTGAGTTGAGGTCCCCCTCTTTCCATGGAAGGGGGTCGTCCCTTGGTCACCCCGAGAATGCAACGTCCTTGCTCAGAGGCAAAGGCCTGGGGGCACAGCTTCCTCCTTTAAGTAGCATTGGCACTGGCAGCGTTCGAGGAAGATGTATCATCCGAACCACACAAGGAGCCTCTAAAATCCAGTTCCCCACCGACGGGGGGGAGGGAGGAACCGTGCAGCTGGCATGGCAGAAAACATTCAGAGAGGGAACCACAGAGGCTTGCCCAACATGGCATTTCCTTCTTAAATCCCAAGCAACCCCGAGCCAACTTTCCTGCGGTTGGTTTGGCTGTCAAAACGCCTCCTCTCCTCCCTCCTCCCTCCTTTTTAAAAAGAAAAAAAAAGAAAAATTATATATATATATATATTCTGCCATGTGAACCAACCTTGCTGGCTTCAGACACTCGCAAATAATTTATCTCTTGGGGGCTTTCCCTAGAGACCAATAAGAGGCGCGATCTCAGCCATGGAATCCAGGGGCGAATGGCGCCAGTTCCCTTCACCTGTTGCGGTTCTCAAATTTTCCTGGCTCCAAATCACGAGCTTTCAGACAAGTCCTCCCTGGAGTACCCTGAGAAATGTGGGGGTAGGTGCATTCCCTCTTCTCCACCCCCCCTCCCCACCATCACCACAAAACACACACTCCTCACAGCCACCAACTGAGATTTCTCCACACACACACACACACACACACCCCCAAAAAACCCAACCTCCATGCTAGCAGATGAGAGAAGCTTCAGATCGCCCTTCTGGTGGGAGACACAGGGCTGGCATCATCGCCAGTCTCCTTTGCCCACCCGGCGGGCCGTTTCAGAGCCGCAAATCCCAAAAGGCCACAAATGGGCCACCCATGGGCCCGTTTTGTGTAGGCAAACGTATTTCAACGTGCACTGTTTCTCCTGCAAACAGGCATGCCCGGCCCACAAACTTCATTCCGCACGAAGGCGGACTTGTTTGTTTTCAGGAATTTGGGGGACCTATTCCTAGATTGGATGAATGGTGAGGGAGTGAGGGTGGAGACGGTTTCAATCCCATCAGCAATTGTGCTACATCTTCTGAGTTGACAGCAAGGGAAGCCCCACACAGAACACATTGCAGCAATCTAGTGCATGAATTGGGGGACGGGGGACGGGTATTGTTTTGCCCGTTTTGTTTTACTTCTTGTTTTTGCTTTACTTATTTACTTGTTTTCATCCTGCATTGCATTCTGCGAATCGGCATGAGATCCTACGATGAAGGGCAGTATATAAATCAAATGAATAATAAACAAAACAAAACAAAATAGTAAAATAAAAATAAAAATCAAATAAAATAAAAATAAAAAACTGTTGTGACCAGGCTTTCCTGATCCAAGAATGGTCATAGCTGTCAAACCAATTGCACTTTAAAAAAAATTAAAATAAGAATTGAGACTCTTTCCCCCTGCCCTTCCCAAAACAGTTGGAGAATTTAGTCTTTTTCTGAGAATATCGGGTGGAATTGCCCAATTAGTCAGCCTGCAAATGGAGGGGAGTTTTTTGTGTGTGTTTTTTACACTGAATTCAGCACATGAACTCATTTGTGGTGTCTAACCACGCGATTCTCTCTCTCTCGCCTGCAAAACAAGAATAACGGCAGTGTCCTACACTGCAGGACTGTTGTAATGGTTGCCAGAAGGATCCCTGTTATGAATAATCTAATAATACCTAAGTGTCACTAAGGGTGGTGCTTTTCAGCTGGAGTTCATCTGAGCTCAGCTCCAGCGCCTCTCAGGTGGGCGCCGTTGCCATTCTAGGAGAGCAAGGGGAAAATTCTCTAGCACCTCTTGCTCTAGGAAAATAGCACTGAGTGTTGCTCTATAGCCAGAGTCAGAGAGAGGGGAGAATTTTTTTTATCTGACCTCCTCTCCTCTGCTTTGAGCAATGTGGCACTCCTCATCATATGGCTGTTGGGGCTTTTCTTTGCAGAGGAGCCCCAAAACATCCTTTGTCCCTGTAGTCACCGCAACGGAGCCTCTCTAACACAAGTGAAGATTTAGAAACCAACCTGGAGGAGGAAGAGGAGGAGTGGAAAGAGCACCATCTACTGTCAGATGGCCGTAATTACACATTGCATCCAAAACAATATTCCATTCCAGGGTATTCCCCCCCCCCCCACCTGGAGCAAAGGGGAAAGATTGCGGCTGGGGGGGGGTGTTCAAAGCAAGCACATTCCAGGGTCTGCTTGAGGGGGCGGGGCATGTCTGATATTTCACAGAATATTAAAGTCCTCAGTGGAGGCAACTAATTTAAAAAAACCAAACCAGAAGTTAAAAACACAGTAAGACAAATCTAAAAGCCCATTGAACTACAGTGGTACCTCGGGTTACATACGCCTCAGGTTACATATGCTTCAGGTTACATATGCTTCAGGTTACAGACTCCGCTAACCCAGAAATATTGCTTCAGGTTCAGAACTTTGCTTCAGGATGAGAACAGAAATTGTGCTCCGGCGGCGCATCAGCAGCAGGAGGCCCCATTAGCTAAAGTGGTGCTTCAGGTTAAGAACAGTTTCAGGTTAAGTACGGACCTCCGGAACGAATTAAGTACTTAACCCGAGGTACCACTGTATGTACTGTATGAATAATTGCAGCAGACTATTTATTAGATGATTGAGGGGGGGGCTCCTGCCATTTGAGGATGGCGCATTGTCTCAATGCTGGTGGGGGGAGCAGGTTTTGAGAGAGCACTTTTTCACCTTATATACGCAGTAGGTCTCTGGGTTCTGCAGGAGAATAAGAACCTAAGAACAGCTTGCAGGATCAGATCATCAGCCCCAGCCATCCAGCCCAGCACCCCATTCTCATAGTGGCCACCAAGGCGGCTATGGGGATGTAGCGCTCATCTCGCTTTCAGGCCGAGGGAACCGGCGTTTGTCCACAGACAGCTTTCTGGGTCATGTGGCCAGCAGGACTAAACCGCTTCTGGCGCAAGGAGACACCGTGACGGAAACCAGTGCGCACAGAAACGCCGTTTACCTTCCCACCGCAGAGCTACCTATTTATCTACTTGCACTGGTGTGCTTTCGAACTGCTAGGTTGGCAGGGGCTGGGACAGAGCAACGGGAGCTCACCCCGTCACAGGGATTCGAACCGCCAACCTTCTGATCAGCAACCTCAACAGGTTCAGTGGTTTAGATGGCCTTGCCCTCCGTGAATTTCTCGAATCCTTTCTGAAGCTGTCCAAGTTGGTGGCCCATCTCAGCCTCTCTGCAGAAGTGAGTTCCATCGCTTAACTATGTGCTCTGTGAAGATGTCCTTTCTTTTTTCTGTTCTTTAAAAAAATATATAAAAAAGATTTCCTTGAATTACAAAAGAACGTGCAATCTCTCTCTCTCTTTTAGATCATAGAGTCTCTTAGTGATGTTCAATGTAAGACAATGTTGTATCTAGCATAGGGGTTGAAGGGGAAGAGAAGTTGGAGGAGAGAGAGCTGGGAGAGGGTGAGTGTTAAAGTTGCAAATTATTTTTCCTTTTCTCAGAATGGATATATGTGTGAGTTTTTTTGTGACAGCGTGACTTGGGCAGGTCCTCTTTTTATTCATTTCTTGGATAGCCACAGGTTCTCGTATTATTCATCTCTCCTTGATGCCCCCCAAAATATCTGAAGCCCCTGCTCCCCAGAAACTTGGATCAGGGCCTTCAGTGTGGTGGCCCCAGAAACAGCATCCCAGTTGAGATATGACAGGCACATGCTATCTGCACTTTGGGGGGGGGGGTATTGTTCTTCAAAACTATTTTTTAAAAAGTTTAACAGTGTTTGCGGCAAGTCTGCAGATTACCTTGAGATGTATATGTATATGGTGATTCATAATTTACTCGTTTTGTTGTTGTTGTTTAGTTGTTTAATCGTGTCCGATTCTTCGTGACCCCATGGACCAGAGCACGCCAGGCACTCCTGTCTTCCACTGCCTCCCGCAGTTTGGTCAAACTCATGTTGATAGCTTTGAGAACACTGTCCAACCATCTCGTCCTCTGTTGTCCCCTTCTCCTTGTGCCCTCCATCTTTCCCAACATCAGGGTCTTTTCCAGGGAGTCTTCTCTTCTCATGAGGTGGCCAAAGTATTAGAGCTTCAGCTTCACGATCTTTCCTTCCAGAGAGCACTCAGGGCTCATTTCCTTCAGAATGGAGAGGTTTGATCTTCTTGCAGTCCATGGGACTCTCAAGAGTCTCCTTCAGCACCGTAATTCAAAAGCATCAATTCTTCGGCAATCAGCCTTCTTTATGGTCCAGCTCTCACCTCCATACATCACTACTAGTTTTACTCATTTTAACTATATATAAATATAACTTTATTTATATCCCACTTGATTGTAAACAGAACTTCTGAGCAGTATACCAAAAATAGCAGCGAAATTGTCAATAAAGAGGTTTAAGCACCCTAGGTTGTAGCCAATGATAGCCATACTCAAAGCATACCCATTGAAATGACTAAATTAGGTCCATTCATCTCAATGGACATGCCCTGAGTAAGTTGGATAAAAAATCAAATACGTCAACAGTTCAGATAAAAAGCAGGTTAAAGCATCTGTCAGCGTCTACATGTCTGGATAGTTTTGCCTATTATTAGCAACATTGATATTAAGGAGGAGGAAAATGGCAAGGGGAGACAATGTTGTGCAATGCTTAGAGCGTCAGACCAAGACCTGGGAGTCCAGGGTTCAAATTCCCCACTTGGCCACAAAACTCAGTTGATGACCTTGGTCCAGTCACTGCCTCCCTAACCTACCTCGCAGGGTTGTTGTGGTGATTAAATGAGGAGGGGGGGAGAATAGTGTATGCTACCTCGAGCTTCGTGGAGAAAAGGTAGGTGGTGCTGTGGGTTAAACCACAGAGCCTAGGACTTGCTGATCAGAAGGTTGGCGGTTCGAATCCCCACGACGGGGTGAGCTCCCATTGCTCGGTCCCTGCTCCTGCCAACCTACCAGTTCGAAAGCACATCACAGTGCAAGTAGATAAATAGGTACCGCTCCGGCGGGAAGGTAAGTGGCATTTCCATGTGCTGCTCTGGTTCGCCAAAAGCGGCCACATGCTCAGCCAATGAAGCGAGATGAGCGCCGCAACCCCTGAGTCATTTGCGACTGGATGTAATGGTCAGGGGTCCCTTTACCTTTACTCAAGAGTAGACCCACCGAAGTTAATTATCCCGACTGAGGGCCGTTGATTTCAATGAGATTCCCCTGAGCAGGATTTGGGAAGGGGAGACAGGAAAGTGGAATGGGCAACTTTGTCCATCTCAGCTTCAGACCACCTGTAAAAAGCCTGCGTGGTGTCAAACGCATGACAGGAGCGCCGGCTGTGAACCCTGAGCGCTTCAAGGTGCTTTGACGCACACTGGCACCATGGACACCCACCCGCTGATCCATCCACTTTCTCCGGCAGGCATCCCATGTGGTTTGAGTTACCACCTTGAGCAACACAGACAGGAGAGCGGAAGGTTGGTGGGAGTGGAGGGGCGAGGAGAAGTAGAAACCCCAACTTTGGGTTCCGTCCAAGAAGTGTCACACATCATCATCCGGCCTGTAATAATAACTACTTATCTAACAAGGGGGGACGTCAGACAGTTTGATTTGCCAATTAGCCTCACACTGAGCTGCTAACCAAAAGCAGATGGACTGATACGTTATCTCAGTGTTTCCCCGACAAAAAGGGAGAGGGAGAGAGAGGCAAGAAGCTTTTGCCTGGGCTGAAACAGGAGGCACACTCTGTTCTTAACACCCAAAAATTAAAGGGGGACTGCTAGAGCTGGGCAAAGGGTCCTCCCTCGTTTGTCTGTGCGAGTCGCCGTTCTCAGCAACTCATCCAGAGATGTGACAGGCACCCTCCTTCACCTGTTACAGCTGGGGTGTTCTGGTGGGACCCAGAAGCAACGGGATGATGCTTCCAGGTAAGGCTGCCATCTGGAGCAAGGGTCAAACCTCTCAAAGATGATTAAAACAGATGAGCTTCCGCAACCAGCCCAAATGTCCTGTTCACCATGGCCGAGGTGGAAGTAGATTGGGGGAATAATAGGGCTGCCGTACATCCAGATTTCCCCAGACATTACAAAGGCAGAATTGATGTCCAGGGGGAGGGTTTCTGAAAGGCAGCGCTTTGTCCTGGATCTTAGGCAAGTCAATAAAAAAAAATCACATTTTTGTAAATTTTAAAGTTTTATATATGATTTATTTATGATGGCCAATACTTTAAAAAAAGCTCAAATTTTTGGGGGGTGTCCTGGTACCTTATGGGGGTATAGGAGATAAGAAGAGATTAGGTGAGAGGAATGATGTGTCTCTGTCTGAAATACGACTTGTCCCGGACCTCCCACTTTTATTTGCCACTTTTATTTTCCTTTGAACACCACCCAGTCCAAACGGGCAGCTTGCATCGATCAGAGGGAAGTGGGGTGCAAAACAGTTGTCTTCCAAAACAACCCCTCAAGGATGCTTAAACACAGATGTGGGGAACCAGTGGCCTGCCAGATGTGGCCTAACTACAGCTCCCATCATCCCAAGCCATTGCTTGCTGGGGTTCATGGGAGAGGTAATTCCCCACCCTCTGGGGGAGCCAAAGGTTCTCCTCACCTGCTCTAACCCATCCCATACAAATGAAAATATTTAGGAACCAATCTGGATCTGCCACAAATATTGGGGTGGGAGATGGGTTGCAATAGGAAAAACAGTATCCCGTCCCCCAGCCCCATTACATTATTCCAGAAAATCAGCTGAATGATGACGAACATGTGTGGAAGCATGCAAAAAAATAATCCAGCAACTATAGTACAGTGGTACCTTGGGTTACATACGCTTCAGGTTACAGACTCTGCTAACCCTGAAATAGTACCTCATGTTAAGAACTTTGCTTCAGGATGAGAACAGAAATCGTGCTCCGGCGCCGCGGCGGCAGTGGGAAGCCCCATTAACTAAAGTGGTGCTTCAGGTTAAGAACAGTTTCAGGTTAAGAATGGACCTGCGGAACGAATTAAGTACTTAACCCGAGGTACCACTGTACTATAAACAGCAACTATAGTACTATAAAAGCTTGGCACAGAAAGGACCCCAGAATAGGGTTACCAGACGTCCCCGGTTTCCGGGGACAGTCCCCGGATTTGCAAGTCTGTCCCCGGGAAATGTGGCAGTGGCAGCCTCAGCAGCCCGGAGCCAGCCTGGTAGCACAGATGGCTCTGGCTGGCTTCAGGAGCTGCTCACTGACCGCTGCCACGGTGCCCGCCATTTTTCCTGCGCCACGGCAGCAAGCAGCTCCTGAAGCCAGCCAGAGCCAACTGCACTACCAGGCCGGCCCCTCCTGGGCAACGGCCACCCGCCTGTGACGCCCGGGCCTCCCCTGATCTGTCAAAACAAAGGGTGAGGAGATCGGGGAAGGCTCAGGAGTCATGGGCAGGCAGCACGCCGTTGTCCAGTTTTTAAACAGGGTGCGAAAGAAGGGCTTTGCACCTTTATACAATATGCATGTGTGCTTGGGCCCAGGGTCTTTTGCCTCACCATCCCCACCACCGTGGTACCTCGGGTTACATACACTTCAGGTTACAGACGCTTCAGGTTACAGACTCCGCTAACCCAGAAATAGTACCTCGGGTTAAGAACTTTGCTTCAGGATGAGAACAGTAATTGTGCTCCGGCAGCGCGTTAGCAGCAGGAGGCTCCATCAGCTAAAGTGGTGCTTCAGGTTAAGAACGGTTTCAAGTTAAGAACAGACCTCCAGAACGAATTAAGTTCTTAACCCAAGGTACCACCGTGCAGAATCCGTTCCGGAGCCCCATTCGCAACATGAGCAGAACGCAACCCGTGTCTGCGCGTCTGCGGGTCGTGATTCACCGCTTCTGAGCATGCGCGTGACATCATTTTGAGCGTTTGCGCATGCACGAGTGGCAAAACCCAGAAGTAAACCTTTCCGGTACTTCCGGGTCACCGCAGGACGCAACCTGAAAAGATTTAACCTGAAGCAAACGTAACAAGAGGTATGACTGTACTGACTCCCTGTTGCTTGTTGTTTAGTCGTTTAGTCGTGTCCGACTCTTCGTGACCCCATGGACCAGAGCACGCCAGGCACTCCTGTCTTCCACTGCCTCCTGCAGTTTGAACAAACTCATGCTGGTAGCTTCGAGAACACTGTCCAACCATCTCGTCCTCTGTCGTCATCTCCTCCTTTTGTTTCCCAAAATCAGGGGAACATCCATGAAGGGGTCCCTGTTGCTACTCAGCTTAAAAAAAAATAAGTGTCCCCAGATTCATTGAAAAAAATCTGGTAACCATACCCCAGAAGGATCCCAAATTTTTTGTGTGAGTCGTTTTACTGAGTGGGGTCCTGGTCTTCTTGCCTGAAAGACCAGCTCTGGTGGTCCTACTGTCCTGAACAAGACAAATTGAAACAGGTGGACAAGAGAGTTGAAAGCTTGCCAGTGTGCTAGCAGGGAACACTCAAAATCCCTTTTCTCTCTTCTCTTCTCTCCCGCTAACTTCCCCCTCCAACTTTCACACACTCAGAGTTGCGTTTATCATCTTCAAAAAAAAAGAGAGGTGTTTCAATAGCATTAAAGAGCTGATTTGAAGGTACTGAAGCCATGAAAATTCAGAGTTCGGGCTGAGAGAGAGAGGGAGGGGGGAAATCCTCTTGAAGCTTTGCCCCAACTTACAGAAAGAGCATCTGAGAACGTTTGCTATGGGCCTCTCTGTCTCTGAGCTGGTTGGCTTAGACTGGTCTGGAGATAGAGGAGACCAGGAGAGGAAGGAGTTGGCAGAAAAAAGAGGGGAAAATCAGAGCTTTTCAAGAGAATCAAACAGTAAGTAGGCCGGCTTTATAAAAGACTCAGATTCCACATAGGGATTGGACTTTATTCGCCGTGAACATTGGTAATAAAGCAGTATGTGGGGGTGTTTTCACAATTCTAAAGCCTGGCAGAACGTGGTGCTGTGGTTAGGGAGAGGAGAAGAAACTGGATACTGGATCAGGCCAATGGCCCATCCGGTCCAGCATCCTGCTTTCACAGGAGCCAAACATACCCTCCAACTTTTCTATGATGAAAATAGGGACATCCTATTCCATATTAAGAATAAGAATATTTTTTTTATCTACATCCCATCCATCTGACTGTTTTGTCCCAGCCACCCTGAGAGTCTTCCAACGCATATAAAAACATAATGAAACATTTAAAGCAGCAGTTCTCAACCTGTGGGTTCCCAGATGTTGTTGGACTACAACTCCCATCATCCCTGAGCTCTGGCCTTGCTAGCTATGGGTGATGGGAGTTGTAGTTCAACAACATCTGGGGACCCATAGGTTGAGAAAGGCTGATTTAAAGGATTCCATCTACAGCAGGCATCCCCAAACTTGCCCTCCAGATGTTTTGGGACTACAACTCCCATCATCCCTAGCTAACAGGACCAGTGGTCAGGGATGATGGGAATTGTAGTCCCAAAACATCTGGAGGGCCAAGTTTGGGGACTAGACAACCCTTGGGGTCCCTACAATTCCATGGTTCTATTATTCTATAACCCCGAGTTGATGGCCGCATCTTACAGCAGTGAGTTCCGTGGGTTTAACTCTACTCTGTGTCAAGAAGTCCTTTCCATTTGCTCATCCGGAATCAGCTTCACCAAAGAACCCCAGTGACAAGGAAGGAAGAGGGAGGGAAAGCCACTTCCGCCCTGCAGATTGCAGGCGTCACAGCCCCAGCCCCCACGCGATTGGGAGAATCCCCAGCCGCATCACCCCCTGGCCAGCCAATCAGCCGGCTCTGGGGGCGTGGCCTGCCCTATT
This sequence comes from Podarcis pityusensis, assembly GCF_964106645.2. NCBI lineage: Eukaryota > Metazoa > Chordata > Lepidosauria > Squamata > Lacertidae > Podarcis > Podarcis pityusensis. The sequence continues at coordinate 77,990,948 of NC_138033.1, forward strand.
TAACGCAGGCGCAGCCAGGGATCTCCCTCCTTTCCCGCCTATCAGCTGTTCCTGTTTCCCACCCTCCCACCCTTTAAGGTTTTCGTTCCTTGACCATGCTATGGACCTTGGTTGGTCGCCGTTGAGGGGCCTGGTAGGAATTTTTCCACTTGTCAAATTGGCACCAGCCACTTGGTTTTCGCCTACCTCGTAGCAAATCATCACAACTTTCTGGGTATTTGCGGTTAGGCATTGGTATAGTTCTATAGATGGAAGAGGAGAGGTAACGCCATCACCTGCCCCGTATATTGAAGGATAGTCCGATAAAGGATTCCGGGGGGCGTGGTCCTGTCCGAAGCCTATGGAGGTGAGGGCCTAAGGCACGCCCCCGAACAGTGACCCCGGGGGAGTTCCTAGTTGATGTGCATCAGCAGGACTCCCCCTACTGGTGGTTAACCCTTCCCGGACTTCAAGCAGACAGGCTGAAGCCAGATAGTCGGTTAGGACCAATGCCTAAGCCAATACTGCTCATCACCTGTAACCAATAAAGTTGTGGCCTTATTTAGCCCATTAACCTTAATAATTGTGTCATGTGTCTTTATTTCCACTGGGGGGGGCGGGAACTCGCCACACAACCTTCTCTCCGAGCAGCAATGTACAAATCAACAGGTGTCCATTTCATCCCACAAGGCTCTGGAATTACTCCTGCCTCATGGTGTAGCTTTGAATGGCATCCTGGAAGAAGGCGGTCGTATTGCGCTCCGGGTGAAAGAAAAGGATGTAACATTTGGGGCCAAAGTAGCCCACGCAGATACTGAACAAGTTGGACAGGACGGTGGCCGCTTCAAAGACAATCACCACGAACCCTTCGAAAATGGACATGACAAGGAAGAGGGCCACCCAGGAGCCAAAATAGCCCGTCATGCACAAGGTGATGTATTTGGCTTCGTTGTAGCTCTTCGGCAAGGCCTTCCCCATGTAGGCAAAGCAAAAGCAAAGGAAACACAAACTCATGTCAAAGGCATTGTTGAAGACCGTGGTGGCGCGGTAGTCCTGGTTGCACATCAAGATGAGTACGGCCGGGTGGTTGCTCACCCGGGTTCGGAAGGGTACCGGCTTGTTGAAGTAGATATTGAGCGCTACGATGAAGACCTTGATGACCAAGACGACGGCGACAAAGACCCTCTGCCCGTTGTACTTCCGCCAGGCGTCGTAGGCCCGAGGCAACTGGGCGGCCATCTTGAAGACGCAGATGATCTGGAAGGAGCGGACAGTGATGCAGGCAATGCAGGTGGTGAAGCAGAGGCTGAAGACCGTTTGGCGGCAGAAGCAAACCAGCTCCGTCGGACGGCCCACGAAGAAGAGGGCACTGCAGAAACCAGCGGCCAGGGAGGCGATCATCAGGAAGCAGAGGCGGCCCCCGGCAGACTTCACCACTGGCGTGGCAGAGTGGCGGGTGAAGAGGGCCAAGGTCCACAAGGTCGCCAGGAGGCCAAGGGTCGAGAGAGAAAGGAGGACGATGGAGATGGCGCCGCCCCAGTGGATGTAGAGCAGCTGTTTCATGAAGCACTCTTCTTTGCCGGGTTCCGACCACATGTCCAGCGGACACTCCTGGCAGGTGAAACTGTCTGCCGACCAAAAAGGACACACACCACAGACACACATAATTAGTCAAAGTTAAGTTGTCACTATATCAGGGGCTGGAAATTTAATTGGTTTGCTTTGTCCAACAAAAAGGTTGGTTGATGGATGGGTGGTGACTGGGAAAAGTGAACTGACAATCTTTGGCCCAACTATAAACCATTTTAAAAGGTAGAATTTATCTAGCTGACCTTCCTTCGCAATATTTCACTCTGTGGCTTTGGGAGGATATTCTGTTTAGTTGTTTGCAATGAATTTTCCTCTCAGTCTTGAAGCAGATTTATGTTGTGTCATGTTTGTTTCAATACTAAAGAGGATGCTCTCTGAACGCAGAAATTCCCTGATTATTATTATTATTCTGCATTTGCATTTGTTTGTTAAGACAGGGGTAGGCAACCTAAGGCCCATGAGCCGGATGCGGCCCAATCACCTTCTCAATCTGGCCCGTGGACGGTCCGGGAATCAGCATGTTTTTACATGCATAGAATGTGTCCTTTTATTTAAAATCCATCTCTGGGTTATTTGTGGGGCCTGCCTGCTGTTTTTACATGAGTAGAATGTGTGCTTTTATTTAAAATGCAGCTCTCGGTTATTTGTGGGGCATAGGAATTTGTTCATTTCTCCCCCAAAAAATATAGTCCGGCCCACCACATGGTCTGAGGGACAGTGGACCGGCCCCCTGCTGAAAAAGTTTGCTGACCCCTGTTTAAGAAGCTTTAGCTTCCGTTGTAGACCCTCTGGCTGGGTCTGGTTTTTCCATTAGGCATGCTAAATGTTTAGAGCTCCACCAGCAGAGATCTTCTTACTTGCTCACAGAGCTGAAAAGCCATGGGTCTCCTTCTCTCACAACTGCAACTGGGCAGGTTGTAGCAGAATTCTCGTGTACTTGGATCTATGACTATGGTGCCTATAAAATGTACATATTTATCTGTAGATCTAATATTGGAAGGATGGGCAGGGGGCGTTACGATTATAAGAGTGCCAATGGTCTACAAAGACTTTAATGCAGCCCTAGACCCTATAATCCCTAAGAGAAAAGCTTCAGGGTTGCTGTTGTTTTGTATTATCATTTAAACATCTTTTTTATCTCACCATATATCATTTCCCAAAATGCCCTCGGTTTCTTATGAGTCACAGTTTTGAGTGTCATAGGCGCCAACCCCCTGGGGTCCTGGGTGCCTGAGCACCCACAATATTCCCCACAGTCGGGGGGCCAAGTTGGAACTCCTGTCTAGTGTTATGAGAGAGGGAGGAAAACTATTTTTTCCATTTGCTTTCCCCAGGCCATGCATCATTTTATAGACCGCTAACATCACTGACTTGCCTTTTCTCTAAGCTAAAAGCAGAGTGGGTGGCAGGCTTTTCCCCATACCCACCACCTACACAAACTCTGATGGTAGACATAAGATTATAAGAAGAGCCCTCCTGGATCAGACCAGATGAAGATGACCTGCACTACAACTAATCCAGAATGCGGCAGCTAGACTGGTAAGTGGAAGCAGCCACTGAGACCACATAACGCCAGTCCTGAAAGACCTACATTGGCTCCCAGTACGTTTCCAAGCACAATTCAAAGTGTTGGTGCTGACCTTTAAAGCCCTAAACAGCCGCGGCCCAGTATAGCTGAAGGAGCATCTCCACCCCCATCGTTCAGCCCAGACACTGAGGCCCAGCCAGGGGCGGGGCGAACCGCTTGGCGGCGCACGTGCAACGTCCATACGGACTGCGCACGTGCGGCAGCACATACGGTCGTCATGTGAGCAGCAGCCCGTACGGATACCCATATCGACAGCGCACGAGAGTGGCAGTCCATACGGACGCCGTGCGAGCAGCGCCCATACTAACTGCGTGCACGCCCTTGGCCGCTCTACAGCTGGGGGGGCAGCGGGCCATCTTGTCACACATACCCCTGAGTGGTGCCCAGGATGACCCCCCCTTCGTACACTCCTGGGTCGAGCGCCAAGGGCCTTCTAGCAGTCCCCTCACTGGGAGAAGCGAAGTTACAGGGAACCAGGCAGAGGGCCTTCTTGGTAGTGGCGCCTGCCCTGTGGAACGCCCTCCCACCAGATGTCAAGGAAATGAACAACAATCTGACTTTTAGAAGACATCTGAAGGCAGCCCTGTTTGGGGAAGCCTTTAATATTTGATAAATTATTGTATTTTAATATTTTTCTGGAAGCTGCCCAGAGTGGCTGAGGAAACCCAGCCAGATGGGCGGGGTACAAATAATAAATTATTATTATTGTTATTGTTATTATTAGATGGGGACTCGTACACTCTAGCATCCTGTTCTCACAGCAGCCACCCGGATGCGCCTCCAAAAGGAAACCTGCAAATAGGACCTGAGCACAACAGCAGCTCTTCCTTCCTGTGGTTTCCAGCAAGTGGTATTCAGAAACTTACTGCTGCTGTTGAGAAAGGTCCCGGCCTCACACTGCACACACTCAAAACAGCAGGTGAGCACCCCGATCAATTTCTTCTTATGTCCCGCCTCACATTGCTCTGAGCAGATGGACTGAGGCGCCTGCAAATGAGAGAGCATGAAAAGAATTATACTTGATGTGCTCACCACTTATATACCGGTACATACACACACTGTGTGTGTGTGTGTGTGTGTGTGCGTGCGCACGCGCGCGTGCAAATTTTTTTTGACGTTTTAACATTATGAGGAAAGTGAGGATTTACAGAAGGAAAGTAAGAAAGAAAGAAAGGAAGGAGAGAGAAAATAGAAGAAGGACGTTGTGCAACCTGCTTGCAAAAGGAAACACTGCAGTGTGTGTGGTGAAATAAACAAAAACGAAACAAACCAAAATGTTAATCTTAATTCCCTTGCTTTCTTATCATGTGCACACCATATGACTACGGATACAATTATAGCAATAAAATAAAATAAAATTCTTAAGTGTTATATATTAATTTGTATTTTGTATCTGTATTTTTGTTTCTTTGTCTTATAAGGCTGATTAATATTTTACAGCATTTTAAATGCGTTTTTGGAAGGGGGGGTTATTGTGTGTTTTTTGTTTTTGTTTTAACTATTGACTTGTGTTTTTTATCTTGTCTGTTTATCCTGTGAACAGCCCTGAGATCAGGTGACAAAAGGCGGTATATAAATCTGATAAATATATAAAATTCTTGGGTGTGTTGTATCTTAACTATTGTATGTTCTTCTAAACCATACTAGAGCATAAATAGGAGAAACTGTTTATATGCCACCTTATTCATAAACAAAGTGTACTGCCCAAAAAACCAAAAACCTGTCTTTTTTGCTAGACACTCCAAAGCCTTTCCGTTTTTGTGGCCAAGGGGGTGGGATTTCTAACAAGGCTAATGCCAAGACCTTTGAATGTCAATCGCCCAAATTAGCCAGCTCAAACTTTTGCTCCCCTTTTGTTGTTCATCCCCCCCCCCCCCCCCACACACACACACAATTTTTATTATTTATTTTATCATGGTGATAAATCGGAATCTTCCTTCCTACAGGAAGGCCCTCTAACATCTTCCAGAGCAGAGGGTCTTCTGTTTGTAAGCCCGTCCATGATGCCAAGGGTTGTCACCAGGAAAATTGTCAATTTCGGTCAGTTACATTTATTTGTTGAGTTCCTTGGAATTTCATTCCCAGTGATGTGTTTAAGACACGGCTCCAGAAGTGCAGGATCTTAACGGCATCTCCAGGTGAGACACAGATAGTTTAAAGGTAAAGGTAAAGGGACCCCTGACATTAGGTCCAGTCATGGCCGACTCTGGGGTTGCGGCGCTCATCTCGCTTTATTGGCCGAGGAAGCCGGCGTACAGCTTCCGGGTCATGTGGCCAGCATGACTAAGCCGCTTCTGGCGAAGCAGAGCAGCGCACGGAAACACCGTTTACCTTCCTGCCGGAGCGGTACCTATTTATCTATTTGCACTTTGACGTGCTTTCAAACTGCTAGGTTGGCAGGAGCAGAGACCGAGCAACGGGATAACTGCCTCTCTGGCAGTGATCCTGGAGTAGCTTAGCTGTGCACTTTCCTTTGTATAGTGTCAGATTGCTGCGGTTCAAAACCCCGTGATTGTAAAACAAAAAAACAAAACAAAACAACCACCCTTAAAACAGTTTAAAGGTAAAGGTAAAGGGATCCCTGATCATTAGGTCCAGTCGTGGCCGACTCTGGGGTTGCGGCGCTCATCTCGCTTTATTGGCCGAGGGAGCCGGCGTACAGCTTCCGGGTCATGTGGCCAGCATGACTAAGCCGCTTCTGGCAAACCAGTGCAGCGCACGGAAACGCTGTTTACCTTCCCGCCATACTTTGCACTGTGACGTGCTTTCGAACTGCTAGCTTGACAGAAGCAGGGACCAAGCAATGGGAGCTCACCCCGTCACGGGGATTCAAACCACCGACCTTCTGATCGGCAAGTTCTAGGCTCTGTGGTTTAACCCACAGCGCCACTCGCGTTCCATTAAAACAGTTTACAACGAGTTAAAAACAGCAAAAAAAACCCCACAACTCTTGGATATAATCAAAAGATAGAAATCAGCAACAAAACAAAAACAGATGCGGATGGCGCTGTGGTCTAAACCACCGAGCCTCTTGGGCTTACTGATCAGAAGGTTGGCGGTTCGAATCCCCGTGATGGGGTGAGCTCCCGTTGCTCTGTCCCAGCTCCTGCCAACCTAGCAGTTTGAAAGCAGACCAGTGCAAGTAGATAAATAGGTACCTCTGTGGCGGGAAGGTAAACGGCGTTTCCGTGCACTATGGCTTCCATCAAGGTGTTCTGTTGTGCCAGAAGCGGTTAAGTCATGCTCGCATCATGACCCGGAAAGCTGTCTTTGGACAAATTCCAGCTCCCTCAGCCTGAAAGCACTGCAACCCCATAGTCACCTTTAACTGGACAACCGTCCAGGGGTCCTTTACCTTTACCTAATGTTTGGAACATCACATTAGGCCTGGCAATCTTCCACTGGCTTCCAGTTCATCTCCAGGTCCAATCCAAGGTGTTTCTTCACTTACAACGCTCTGTGGGGATTCGGACATCAGTACCTAACAGAACATGTCCACCTGTTTGTAAGGACCCTTTTCCCAATAGCTCAGCAGGTAAAGCATAAGACTCTTAATCTCAGGGTTGTGAGTTCAAGTCCCACGTTGGGTAAAAGATTCCTGTATTGCAGGGAGTTGGACTAGATGGTCCTAGATGGCCCTTCCAAATCTACAATTCTATGTCTTGAAACAGCCTTCATCCACCTGGTACCCTCAAAATACCTGCGACTACAGCTCTCATCAGCCCTGGCATCCTTCATCAGCTCTGTGCCCAATTTCATCCCCTTTACATGCACTGTAGACATTTTCAAAATGACCAAAAAAAAAGCAGCGGTGATTATTATATCTGTCTTTCAAAGACAAAGCTCTATACAGGGACGCCTCAAGGAGTTAACCTCCAAACAGGCACAAGGTGGCAGTCTTGAGCCAATGTAAACAAGTTGTGGGACCCGCCTGGTGCAGATATCTATCAGAAGGGGGGAACTGAGATTTCTATGGACTTGTTTGCATTCACCCTAAAGCATATTGGTAAATTATAGGGAAGGACAGGAGCTGAGTTGCAGAGCTCCTGCCTTGCATGCAGAAAGCCTGCAGTTCAATCGCTGGCACTTCCAGGTAGGGCCGGGAAGGACTCCCTGCCTGGAACCCAGGTGAACTCTGCCGGTCAGTGCAGGAAGTATTGAGCTGAGTGGAGCAATGATCTTCAGGCAGCTTCCTCAGGGTTTTGGGTCGGAGACAATTCCGATGGCTCTGTTGGGGGTTGAGCCTCAGATCTCCAAGCAGGTATCGAGCTGTGGACCTTCCTCAGAAAGTGACGGTCAATATTGTCCACATCTCCAGAATTTCCCTGACATAGCCAGTCAGAAATACTATCCAGGCAGAAATTGCTGTAATGTCCGGGAAAACCCGGACGCACGTCAACCCATGTCGGAAGGGTAGATTTTTGCAAACGTCCTTTAAAAAAAGCTCAAAAAGCTCAATTTTTTTGAAAATTTGAAATATGGCAACCCTAGTCCATGGTAATTTGTGGCCTGGACCCTTCCAGATTAGACTGTTGCAATTTGGGGGGTCAGGGGTCGGTGGGTGCAGTCCTTGAAAACTGTCCACAAGCTTCAGTTAGAACAAAACCTCCGCTAGCTCACCTAAACTCCCTGAAATCCCCATTTTTGACATTTGTAGTTCTCAATCAGAGGTGGGTGGAACCTGTGGTCCTCCAAAGATTGTTCAACCACAGCTCCCAGCATCATCCCTGACTACTGGCCATCCACACTGGACTGATGGGAGTTGTAGTCCAAGGACGTCTGAAGGACCACAAGGTGCCCATCTCTTAATTAGGCAATCACTTGTCCTTATTGCCCTAGGCTACCTCCACCACAACTCTGCCTGTTGCTGCCTCCCTCCCATGGGTTGCTGGACTCTAGGTCCCATCATCTTCCCTGACCATAGGTCATGCTGGCTGGGACTGATGGGAGTTGGAGCCCAACAACACCTGGCCTTAGATGTCCCACCCCCCAACCTTGAGATACAACGCCAGGTCTCAATGGAAGTTCCCACCACCACTAAGAAGACCCTTGTATCTAGTAAGTACCCAATGGGTTCATTCCACAACAGGAGAAAGACCTCGGAGGTGGAATGGGCTGTCTGGCACAGGGCAGCCATGGGAGTCCCTTGAGACGCTACTCACTGTGTTGTTTGCGGTGTGCCAGGTGATGATGTTTTCATTGACGTCGAGCCTTCCCTGCAACGAATTATAGGAAGCAATCTTCTTGAAAGGCTCGCCGGGAACGTTCCATTGCCACTGTATGACCTCGAAACCGTTCGGTGGGTCTCCTTTCTGGTCAAAGTTGATCACGGTCCTCAGCAGGGTGAAGTTCACCTTGTGCATCTCCTTCAGCAGCTACGACACGAGGAGAGAGGTACTGTTTGTGCGGCAACGCCAAGCCATTTTGAGCTCAGGCCTCAAAACCACACTACAACCACCACCGCTCTCCCTGAATCTACTCTTGCAGGTGCAGCAAGTGAGTGACCCCCATAGAAACACCCTATGTCATTTTTTGCTTACCTCAAGGGCGCCCTCTGTGCTGCAGTACCAGGGGCCCACTTTAGCATTCTGTCAGCTGACCCCAAAGAGCCAATCCCTGCCCAGGCTCTATCTCTCCCTCTAGTTTCAATGTTCAGCATTCAGCTGTTGTTTAGGTACCCAAAACAGCACCACCCACATGGGGTCATTCCAGCAGTTGACCCAACAGATTGTGCCCAGTGGCCCTGGAATGATGGCAGACTGTTGGAAAGGGGTTTTTTTTTTTTTTGTAGCTGGAAGGCTGCATTTCCTCCTGGGTCTCCTTACTGGGGTCATTGGTAGGGCTGGGCGATATATCGTCCAAAACTAGTTTCAAGTCCATTATCATGATATCGGCTTTGTAATTTTTTACCTGGGAATATATTGTAAATCACAGTGTGTGTTAGGACTGGGCAAGGTATATCGTCCAAAATTGTTTCAACTCCATATCACGATACCAGTTTTGTAATCTTTAACCTGGGAATATATTGTGAATCATGATGCGTCTTTGTGTTTGTGTACAAAAAATCACAGCGTGGGGGGAAACCGTGAAGCCAGCCGATGCCTCTACAGTACATAGCTCCATCCTTATTTCAGACACCGTGATATATTGGTTATGTCGCAATGTTTACCTGGTGACATATTGCATTGTTGAAAACCAGATAATCGCCCAGCCCTAGTCACTTGCGGAACCAGAGGCAAAATTTGGTTCAAAATTTTCTTTGGTAGGCAAATTTCTACACTCGCGTTCATCATCCCTCTCTATCCTCCGTCCACTGGGTAAGTCAGGGCCAGTGAGGGGGTAGGGCCCTGGGGCGGGGGTGTGGTTTTGGGACGGGGCACAGCCTGTAAGGACCCCCAGAGGCCAGATAAAGAGGTCTGGATGGCCTCAGCTGGCTCCCTGGCCTCATTTTCTCCATCCAACCCTAAACAACCGTGTCTTGCAGCCTCCCGCCTTTGGTCAGGCCTCCATGAATACCGTATTTTTCGCTCTATAAGACGCACCAGACCATAAGACACACCTAGGTTTTGGAGGAGGAAAACAGGGGAAAAAATATTCTGAATCTCAGAAGCCAGAACAGCAAGAGGGGTCTCTGCGCAGTGAAAGCAGCAATCCCTCTTGCTGTTCTGGCTTCTGGGATAGCTACGCAGCCTGCATTCGCTCCATAAGACGCACACACATTTCCCCTTACTTTTTAAGGTACCCCTGCCCATACGGGCCAGTCGTGTCCGACTCTAGGGTTGTGCGCTCATCTCACTTAAGAGGCCGGGAGCCAGCACTGTTCGAAGACACTTCCAGGTCACGTGGCCAGCGTGACGAAGCTGCTCTGGCGAGCCAGCACCAGTGCAGCACACGGAAACGCCGTTTACCTTCCCGCTATAAAGCGGTACCTATTTATCTACTTGCACTTAGGGGTGCTTTCGAACTGCTAGGTGGGCAGGAGCTGGGACCAAAAGACGGGAGCTCACCCCGCCGCGGGGATTCGAACCGCCGACCATACGATTGGCAAGTCCTAGGCACTGAGGTTTTACCCACAGCGCCACCCGCGTCCCTTCCTTACTTTTTAGGAGGGAGCAAAAAATACGGTACATTCCCTCCCTCCCCAGCCATGTGGCAGTGATGCGGGAGTTCACCTCCCACGGATAAATCTCCCGCCGGTCGCATCTCGTGGCGCTGCATCTTAGCAGCTGGTGCAAGGCATGCGCGACCACGTAAACGGCCGAGTAGACGTTGAAGTTGATGCGGTCCCCTGTGCCCCGGAGGCTCTTGTCGTAGGAGCAAGCCTCCGCCAGACAGTCGTCGCATTCCTGGTTGCACGTTGCCGCGCCGGAGGCGTCCTGGCCTTCGCCACCTTCCCCCGGGTGGGACGGACCCCTGATGCGGAAGTCGTCCATCCCAGGGACGGGCACTTCCCTCACGGCCACACCAAAGATGGTGCCCACACTCGAGATGTTGGCGACGTCGTGGGTGGTCGGGTCGATGGACCAGGCCTCTGCGGCGATCCACACGACGTCCGTCATCTCCTGGCGGATGACTTCTCTGAAGAACGTGGGGAGAGGCAGTTCCAGGCTGAGGATGATCACCACTTTGGCCGTGCTCCTGCTGATCTTGGTCACAATACTGCTGATCCACTCCTCTGTGCTGTTGCCCGAATCGTGAGGATCCTTTCCCTGGACTGGGATGGTCTCCTGGAAGGCAATGCAGCCTCGGGTGGCCTGGGCTCGCAACAGCTGCAGGTTTTGTTGGCCATAGTCGTCGTCGCTGGAGAGGACAATGAACCAGTTCCACTTGAAGTGCTGCAGGAGCTGGAGCATAACAGCGATCTGCTGCTCGGCGCTTGGGATGGTGCGGAAAGCCACCGGGAAGACCTTAGGGTTGCCCAGGAACTCGGTGGTGGCGCTGTAGGTGATCTGGAGTGGAAGGAGAGCATAGCTGTCAACTTACGGATTTGAAGGGACCAGCAGCCTTGAAAATAAGAGATCAGCAGCCAAAATAAGGGATTTTAGTCAACCAGCAGCCAAACAAAGCCTCAAGCGGTGGTTCCCACAGCGCAGCAACCCGGGAAAGGGGATGCAACAAGGGAAACCACCGTAACCTCTCCGCTGGGAAGCGCTGAGCAAAGGCAAGTCCCCAGACAACGCGGCCGATTTGATTGACACAAGGCATGCAAGCTCCACCCCCCAGTCGTTCTTAGACTCCTTATTAGGTGAGCAACGCAGCCAAGCAACACAGTTGGAGCCTCCCTCCTCCCTGGCCGGCAAGGAGGGAGGGAGATGAGCTGCTTCCTTGGAAACCCAGGAAATTTAAGGGACATCATCAATAAGGGACAGCAATAAGGGACTTTCCCACCAAATAAGGGACGGTTGACAGCTATGAAGGAGAGCCGAGTCACCCTCAGGGCGACCAAAGAAGAGAACCTCATAGGAGGGCATAGCACCAGCAAGGCAGGACTAGCAGATGAAACTGATGGAATATGTAGAAACCGCTAGCTTAAACTAGCAGAATCAGAGATTAGGAAGAAAGAGTTTTTAAAGAAGAGTGGGGGGGGATTGCGGAATACTTGAAAAATTATTGTAAACAACTTAAAACGTTAGCAGGGTGGGAATAAATTGAGCAGTTGGACTACACGTGGAGGGGAAAACTGGAAAAGAAAGAATAAGAAATACCGTATTTTTCGCTCTATAAGACGCACCAGACCATAGGACGCACCTAGTTTTTGGAGGAGGAAAACAAGAAAAAAAATATTCTGAATCTCAGAAGCCAGAACAAGAGGGATCGCTGCGCAGCGAAAGCAGCAATCCCTCTTGCTGTTCTGGCTTCTGGGATAGCTGCACAGCCTGCATTCGCTCCATAAGACGCACACACATTTCCCCTTACTTTTTAGGAGGGAAAAAGTGAGTCTTATAGAGCAAAAAATACGGTAGCTAGAATATGCAGCGGTAAAGGAAAAATGAAATGAACCATAGAAGGGGGGGAGGGAAGTCAAAGCTAAGTAAGCTGGTAATATGTGCAAATTAGAGTGGCTGGGGAAACCCAGTCACATGGGTGGGTATTATTATTATTATTATTATTATTATTATTATTATTATTAAACAGGACATCCCTATTTTCATCAGTGAACTTTTGGAGGATATACATAATGCCAGCTAGGCGAAAATACTGAGAGAATGACTCCAGGCCGGCCAGAGGCATGGCTTGTGGAGAGGAGGTGTGGCCTTGGGAGGCTTCCAAGGGCCAGACGTTGAGGTGTGAGGGGCCGCATTCCACCCCTGGGGCCCGCAGTTCTCTGCTCCTGCCGAGGAGGGCCACCAACTTTACCTGTGGGACGAGGAACTGGCTCAAGAGGAAAGCGGCTGTCACCGCTGCCTGAGACGAGTCTGGCCCGATGACGGCTACCACCCTCGGGCGGTACTGCGTGTAGTTGGTCTCGATATCCAGCAGGGAGCGGTTGTTGGAGAGGAAGTATAAGATCGGATGGATGGTGTTGGTGAGGTAGCAGACGTCCACCATCTCGTAGCCCAGCCGCACCCCTGGCAGGAGGGCGCTGGCTTTGTTGATCTCTTCTACCGCGTAGCGCATGGCCTGGAGGTAGCTGTAGCTCACGACTTTCAGATTGTACCTGGGAGAGGGGTGAGAGGCGATGCACTGAGGGCCAGCTCTGGACCGGGAAGGCCGGGCAAAGCTCCGGTTGAGTCGCCTGCTCTTCTTTAAAAGGATTCCAGCAAGCATCGTTAAAAAATGTGAAACACAAGAACATCAGAAGCATAGCTGTCAAGTGTCCCTTATTTGGCGGGACAGTCCCTTATCCCAGGGCCATGTCCCACTGCTGTCCCTTATTGATGATGTCCCTTAAATAAGCTACTGAAGGTAATGGGGCCCTTTCTATGTCCAGCTGTGCTTTGTCAACAACAAATTTTTGCTGTTTTTTTGTGTTGAATATATGCTATATGGTAATTTATAGGACCTAATAGGTATCTAAAGCCATTTGCACGCAACAAAATATGTATTTTATCAAAGTAATTGTTGATCCCTTATTTTGGCTGCTGATCCCTTATTTCTGAGGCCGCTGGTCCCTTATTTTCAAATCTATAAGTTGACAGCTATGATCAGAAGCCATCAGACCCATGGTCTAGCTGCCTGCACTGACTGGCAGCAGCTCTCCTGGCCTTCAGGCAAGCCTGTCCAGATGCATATTCCACACCTGGAGTCCTGTGTCCAGTTCTGGGCACCACAATTTAAGAAGGAATTTGACGAGCTGGAACGTGTGCAGAGGAGAGTGGCCAGTATGATCAAGGGAAGCCAAGCCTGATGAGGAACGGTCAAAGGAGCTGGGTATGTTTAGCATGGGAAAGAGGAAGCTGAGAGGAGATATCTTCAAATATCTAAAGGATAAGCCGCATGGAAGATGGAGCAAGCCTGTTTCCTCCTGCTCTGGAGAGCAGGGCCCGAACCAACAGCTTCACAAGGAAGGAGATTCCAACAAAAGACCAGGAAGAAAAATATATGGTAGAAAGAGCTGTTCCATTAATTTGAATTTGAATTGATTTTAAATGAATTGATTTTAGAATGCTGTGTTACTTTTATTGTTGTTAGCCACTCTGAGCCCAGCTTTGGCTGGGGTGGGCAGGATATAAATAAAATTATTATTATTATTATTATTATTATTATTATTATTATTATTATTATTCCAACAGTGGAATGGACTCCCTTGGAAGGTGGTGGACTCTTTTTCACCAGTGGTTTTAAAGCAGAGATTGGATAGCCACCTGCCAGAGATTGTTTAGCTATGGATCCTGAACTGCAGGGGTTTGAACTATATAACTCTTGGGTGTACCCCAGACACTTCTATGAATCCACACCCGAAATCTCATTTCATTCCTAAAATGACCTGCCCTCCCCAGTGCCGGATTTACATATAAGCTAAACAAGCTATAGCTTAGGGCCCTACTCTCTTGATGGGGGGGGGGGGATTAAAGGGAAAAAACCTGGATGTACATTTCCAAAATATAAGATAAAAAATAAATAAAGCCTACATACAGCAAGTGTTTTCTGTTATGTAGGCTCCTATGATGTAAGTAATGGGCCCCGCCTGCTAGCCTGCTCCCTCAAATATCACGGGTTTGCTCATTTCTATATATAAGGTGCCTACATGGAGTGGTTGCATGACCACATGTGCAAATGGCTTGAGATACCTATTTGGTCCATTAATAATAATAATAATAATAATAATAATAATAATAATTTATTTATACTCCGCCCATCTGGCTGGGTTTCCCCAGCCACTCTGGGCAGCTTTCAACAAGACACTAAAATACAATAACCTATTAAACATTAAAAGCTTCCCTAAACGGGGCTGCCTTCAGATGTCTTCTAAAAGTTTGGTAGTTGTTTTTCTCTTTGACATCTGATGGGAGGGCGTTCCACAGGGCGGGTGCCACTACTGAGAAGGCCCTCTGCCTGGTTCCCTGTAACCTGGCTTCTCGCAGCGAGGGAACCGCCAGAAGGCCCTCAGCTCTGGACCTCATTGTCCCGGCAGAACGATGGAGGTGGAGACGCTTCTTCAGGTATACTGGACTGAGCACTGGATATTCAGAATTATTATTATATTTGCATGCATATCTCACCTCTTCTGCAAGAAGCTCATGGTTTCCCCAATTTAATCTCCACAACCACCCTGCGAGGTTGGTTAGGCTGGGTGATGACAGTGACTGCCCCCCGCCCTGGTCGCCCAGTGAACTCCATGCCCAGGTGGGGAGTCTCACCCTGGTCTCCCTGATCCTAGACCGACACTCTAACCACCACACCACACTTTCATATTCATAAATTCAACACAAAAAAACAGCAACCATTTGTTGTTGACAAAGGACAGCTGGACATATAAAGGACCCCATTACCTTCACTAGCTTTGGGCCTCATCAGACCTAAATCCGGCCCTGGCCCTCCCCCATTTCTGATACCCGGTACATACTTTTTGCAGATGGGGACCTCCTGCGCGGGGCTGAGCTGGGGCCTGCCCACAGCTTCTGCGTGCAAGGAGAAGAGGCCCCCTAGGATGTAATCTCCTGCCAGGTGGAAATGGGAAGCGGGTGTGGTTACTGAGGCCGCAGCAGCCACCAAGGCACCAACGCAGGCTGCCACCAGTCCGGTGAAGCGCATGGTGGGGCACTTTTTTTATGGCACCCTCATATCGGCAGCTGTCCAGCCAGAAGATGGATGAGATGTCTCTGACCTTCCCCTTGCCACCTGCCAGAGCCTTTCGCTAGCTCCTTTGCATAGGAGGCAGGTAAGGACCAGCTCATTTGCATGCATTTATCCATGGGGTGGGCCGGACGCGGGTGGTGCTGTGGTCTAAACCACAGAGCCTAGGGCTTGCCGATCAGAAGGTTGGCGGTTCGAATCCCCGCGACGGGGTGAGTTCCCGTTGCTCTGTCCCTGCTCCTGCCAACCTAGCAGTTCGAAAGCACGTCAAAGTGCAAGTAGATAAATAGGTACCACTCCGGCGGGAAGGTAAACGGCGTTTCCGTGTGCTGCTCTGGTTCGCCAGAAGCGGCTTAGTCATGCTGGCCACATGACCCTGAAGTTGTACGCCAGCTCCCTCGGCCAGTAAAGCAAGATGAGCGCCACAACCCTAGAGTCGTCCGCGACTGGACCTAACGGTCAGGAGTCCCTTTACCATTATACATGGTGTGGGGAACCATGACCTGGGCATTGGACTCAATGGCTCAAGTGAAAACATAGGCCTCAGTCGTTTTGCTGCAATGTGCTGACCGCTTTATATTTTTCAGGTTTGGCCAACGTGGCCCCCTGCAGATGTTAAAGGTAAAGGGACCCCTGACCATTAGGTCCAGTCGTGACCGACTCTGGGGTTGCGGCGCTCATCTCTCTTCATTGGCCGAGGGAGCCAGCGTACAGCTTCCAGGTCATGTGGCCAGCATGACTAAGCCGCTTCTGGTAAACCAGAGCAGCACACGGAAGCGCCGTTTACCTTCCCGCCGGAGCAGTACCTGTTTATCTACTTGCACTTTGATGTGTTTTCGAACTGCTAGGCTGGCAGGAGCAGGGACAGAGCAACGGGAGTTCACCCCGTCACGGGGATTCGAACCACGGACCTTCTGATCGGCAAGTCCTAGGTTCTGTGGTTTAACCCACAGTGCCACCTGCAGATGTTACTGGACTCCAATTCCCATCAGCCCCTGGCAGCTCAACCAATGGTCCAGGATGATGGGAGTCAGAGTCCTTTGACAGCAGGAGGGCTAGAGTTTCCCCAGCCCTGCCTTAAAAGCTAGGGACAGTGAAGGCAAGAGATGGTCCGGTTCAGGACTTAGCCGAGATGGCGAAATGACATGTTTAACCAGAGAAAAGTCAGTGTTCACATTTTTTGACGACTGGAAGTCTCCCGTAGACTTTGAATGGAAAAGAAAAATAATGACTTTGGATTTGAAGACTGAACATGTTTTTTGTAGAAAGTGGCTTTGTTAGGTATTGAGTGAATGAAGTGAATGTTGTTTGCATATGGCAAACGAAGAATTCAAAGTCTTACCTTCTGAATTTTATTTCTCTCTCTCCTTTAACCATTATATTTCCTTATTTCTCTCGCGCTCTTTCTTGATTCCTCCCCCCCTTTATGTTTTTATTGTATTTAGATCAAAGTCTTAGTTTGGACAAAAAAAGGAGGGGAAGATATTCAGTATTAAGTTTTGTATTTTTCTCTATAAGCACTAATATTTTTTTTAAGACTATAGAGAGCCTTTATTCTCAGTAATAAAGGAACACACAGGTGGAGAATACTTTTATTTCTTTATTATTTGTAAGCGGAATCTTTGTACGAGTTAATACTTCATGATCCCTTTGGAGCTTTGCTGTATCTTCGCATTTTTGCCCTTCCGGGATGTCCTTCTTTGTGGTTTAAATATCAGATTCTTTGTTTTCTTCCTCTTTGTCGTCTGTACTTTGGAGGGGATGGGGCTTAACAAATCAATAAAATTAAAAGAAAGAAAGAAATGGACTTCTGTTCACATTTAAAGACAAGGCTGCCTAAAAAATGGTTTATGTCAGGGGATCATAAACCAAAAAAAACCCCTCAGCCCTCTTACCTCCCAGATTTGCACCATGCTAGAAAACTCCTCTCCCCCTTTTCCATGCAAAGCTCAGGGTTCGCTCAGGCAAATAACCCTGTGCTTTGGATTTGCATAAGTAGCCTGTTTGCATTTAACCTTACAAGAACAGGCCAACTGCTCTGTCAAAGCTGTGGGGGGTTGCATTTTGAGAGCATGACACCAATCTTGATCCGGAGACCCCGGTGTTCTTTGGAGGACGAGGGCAAGGGCAACTTTCTGCTGTTGTGGTGGTGGTGGTGGTTGTTAATTTATTTATTTATTCATACCCCGCCCATCTGGCTGGGTTTCCTCAGCCACTCTGGGCGGCTTCCAATATTAAAAACATAATACAGCATCATAATTAAACATTAAAAACTTCCCTAAACAGGGCTGCCTTCAGATGTCTTCTAAAAGTATGATAGTTGCATATTTCCTTGACATCTGATGGGAGGGGGTGCCACTACCAAGAAGGCCCTCTGCCTGGTTCCCTGTAACTACACTTCTAGCTACAAGGGAACCACCAGAAGGCCCTTGGCGCTGGACCTCAGTGTCTGGGCTGGATGATGGGGGTGGAGATGCTCCTTCAGGTATACTGGGCCAAGGCCGTTTAGGGCTTTCAAGGTCAGCACCAACACTTTGAGTTGTGCTGGGAAACGTACTGGGAGCCAATGTAGGTCTTTCAGGATAATAATAATAATAATAATAGCCATTATTCCAAAAGCTAGCCAGCTTGAGAGTTGGATGTGTTTTGGACATGCAATCAATAACTACTACAGTGGTACCTTGGGTTAAGTACTTAATTCGTTCCGGAGGACCGTTCTTAACCTGAAACTGTTCTTAACCTGAAGCACCACTTTAGCTAATGGGGCCTCCTGCTGCTGCCGCGCCACCAGAGCATGATTTCTGTTCTCATCCTGAAGCAAAGTTCTTAACCTGAGGTATTATTTCTGGGTTAGCGGAGTCTGTAACCTGAAGCGTATGTAACCTGAGGTACCACTGTATATGGTCTCGGCGGTCGCTCCCAGTCACCAGTCTTGCTGCCGCATTCTGGATTAATTGCAGTTTCTGAGTCACCTGAGCGCATTGCAGTAGTCCAAGCGAGAGACTGTCCAGATCATCATAAGAACATAAGAAGAGTCTGCTGGATCAGGCCAATGGCCCATCTAGTCCAGCACTGTCCTTTCACAGTGGCTGCCCAGATGCCTCCCAATGGACAGTCTGCAAGCAGGATTCAAGCAGAAGACCACCCCGTCTCCTGAGGTTTCCAGCAACTGGTATTCAGAAGTATCGCTGCCTCCAACCCTGGACACTAGATTTCTGCCACATCACTGCTTCTTGGCGTAACCTACCTCGCAGGGTTGTCGTGGGATGAAATGAGGGGGGAGCAAAAGCCACCTCGAGTTCCTTGAGAGCCAGTGTGGTGTAGTGGTTAAGAGCGGTGGACTCGTAATCTGGTGAACCGGGTTTGATTCCCCGCTCCTCCACATGCAGCTGCTGGGTGACCTTGAGCTACTCACACTTCTCTGAAGTCTCTCAGCCCCACTCACCTCACAGAGTGTTTGTTGTGGGGGAGGAAGGGAAAGGAGATTGTTAGCCGCTTTGAGACTCCTTAGGGTAGTGATAAAGCAGGATATCAAATCCAAATTCAAACTCCTTGGAGGAAGAAAGGTGGGACAGAAATGCAAGTTCTACAGCAGGGATTAGGAGGCAGTGATTGGCTTTAAAAGAGAGGATTGGGACAAATTCATGAAGGAAAGAGCTATTTGTGGCTACAATCCTCAATTGCTATGTGTTATGGTGTATTGTCATAAAACTGTAGAGTGGGAATGGCCATCTAGCCCAGGGATTCCCCAACTGAGGTCTCCAGCTGTTGTGGACTACAACTCCCATCATCCCTAGCTAGCAAGACCAGTGGTCAGGGATGATGGGAATTGTAGTCCCAAAACAGCTGGAGGCCAAGGTTTGGGAAACCATGCTCTACAGAGACTCATCAACCTTTTTGTCCAAGACTGCAGGGAGTTTGGCCTTTCACCAGCCTGGCGAAATAGAAATACTGTATTTTTTGCTCTATAAGACTCACTTTTTCCCTCCTAAAAAGTAAGGGGAAATGTGTGTGCGTCCTATGGAGCGAATGCAGGCTGCACAGCTATCCCAGAAGCCAGAACAGCAAGAGGGATTGCTGCTTTCGCTGTGCAGCGATCCCTCTTGCTGTTCCGGCTTCTGAGATTCAGAATATTTTTGTTGTTGTTTTCCTCCTCCAAAAACTAGGTGTGTTTTATGGTCTGCTGCGTCTTATAGAGCGAAAAATACAGTAATCTAGATGACCACCCCCCCTCGCCCGGAATCTTGCTTACAGAACATGAACACCTGATTTTCCCAGCATCCCAATTACGATTCAGTCTACCGTCCTCTGGGGGCAGGAAGGACACTTGATGAAAAGTCATGCTGAATAAGATGGGTCAGTTGGTGGCTATTTCCATCTGATGTTACAGAGGGCTCAGCAATCTGGCTGGTTTGCATACATTTCCCTGCCCTGAAGTATCTGGCCTCAAACCTGGAACAGAGGAGTCCAAAAGCTGCAGCCGACAGACACACCTAAGGCAGAAACCCCTCCCAGGCATTGCCTGGTGAAAAGAATCTCGGGATGCAGGGTTTGGGGAGAGCTGCTGCCAGTCAGAGTAGGCAGTACAGAGTTACTGTACTGGGCTGTAGCTCAGTGGTAAATCAAACAGTTTGTTTCAGTCTGAACCCCTAAAAAGTTGTTACCAGTCAGTACAGGCTAATTTTTATCATTTACAGGGGTACCTCGGGTTACGAACTTAATTCGTTCCGGAGGTCCGTTCTTAACCTGAAACCGTTCTTAACCTGAGGTACCGCTTTAGCTAATGGGGCCTCCCGCTGCTGCTGCTGCTGCTGCTGCTGCTGCCGCCGCCGTCGCGCGATTTCTGTTCTCATCCTGAGGTAAAGTTCTTAACCCGAGGTACTACTTCCAGGTTAGCAGAGTTTGTAACCTGAAGCATCTGTAACCCGAGGTGTTTGTAACCCGAGGTACCACTGTATTATTATTATTATTATTATTATTATTATTATTTGCATTCTTCAGTCTTGTTTTGTCTCATGAAAAGTAAACTCAAAGCAGCTTGCTACACATCTTCGCAACTGAGTAGTTACCAGCTGGATTTCCAGGACACAAACTGGACTAGAACCTTAGGGTCCTGTGGCAGAGCGTGCCCAAGCAAGGTAATGCTGCTGTTGCAATTTATGGGAAATTAATTTTAAGCATAAGGGATGTGCGCCTTGTCTGAAGACGAAGAAGCCTATTTACACCATTAATCAACGGGATGCCTGTAGAATTCATTAAGTGGTTCCGGTTGCGTTTTCAAGGCTTTAGTGGAACAAAATGGTGTACCGGTGGCAGGATCACAGCCCGTGGCAAATGCACTTAGCTCACCTCTGCAGCTGCTGACATCACACAAGAGTCCACAAAGTCACACGGCATTTTGTATTGTTGCAGGAACCCCACCCATCATTCAGTTTGTACAAACATCACACACACACACACACACACACACACACACACACACGACATACGTGACGTTTCTGTTATAAATTTATAGTAAATCAACCATACATCGGATTTACACCGGTCCACTTTTATTTTGGAGGGACGCGGGTGGCGCTGTGGGTTAAACCACAGAGCCAGGACTTGCTGATCAGAAGGTAAGTGGTTTGAATCCCCTCGACAGGGTGAGCTCCCGTTGCTCAGTCCCAGCTCCTGCCAACCTAGCAGTTCGAAAGCACCTCAAAGTGTAAGTAGATAAATAGGTACTGCTCCGGTGGGAAGGTAAACAGCGTTTCTGTGTGCTGCTCTGGTTCGCCAGAAGTGGCTTAGTCATGCTGGCCACATGACCCGGAAGCTGTACGCCGGCTCCCTCGGCCAATAAAGCGAGATGAGCGCCGCGACCCCAGAGTCGACCACGACTGGACCTAACAGTCAGGGGTCCCTTTACCTTTACCTTACTTTTATTTTACTCCATGAAGGAAGAACTATCACAGGGGGATGGTTTGATACAGGATGGCCATAATCCCTTAACCATACCAGCACATACACAGGAGCCCTACCCAGTTGGCATGACAACCTTGATGGTCCCAGACAAGACCATCAAGGTCACAAAGGACTTGCAAATGGAAGTGGATTGAACATGGACTGGAACAAAGGACAATGGTCAGATCTTCCCTCTGGGGGCAGGAAACTGCCAACTCCCTTTTGTCCTCTGGAAATGACTCATGGGGAGGGGGAGAGGAGGAGCCAGCCAGGTGACAAGATACTCAGGTTACCTCCACAACTCCTCCCTCAACCCCTCCTTTTTGTGATGTAGTTGTGATGTAGTCTTAGGGGTGTAGTTTGGGGGATTAGTAACTAATAAAAGTTGGGGTCTTCTATTGTTCTGGACTTCCATTTTGCTTCATCTTGTTGCAGGTGGGAGTCCTGTCGCGACAGTATTCAATAAAGGCCAAGACTACAGGCTGCCGTTTTGCTCCAAGTTATCCTGGTTGGTGTCTTTGTTTTTGTCCAAAGGAGCCCTCGGATTTTTCCGCTAACAGTATGACACGTGGCCTCATTCAACCCAACGCTAAAAGGTTTTCACCCACAGATTCCCACTTGTGGGATCCCCAAGAGCTGGGTTCCTACACCGGAGGAAAGTTGCCTCTAACCCCCTGATCCAGCTAACCTGAGCAAACTCAAGCGTGTGCATGTCACATGAATTGAAATCCTCAAGCCCAATGGCAGGATGTGGCCCTCCAGACCTCTGTATCTGGCTCTCAGGATCTCAAACCACAAAACTTCCCATCAAGCAACTCAGCGGTGCCCTGACTTCCCCACCCCTTCCCTAAGTAAGCGTATTTTAATAAGCCAAGTCCAAAAACGCATAAAATCTTAATCAGATTTACTAAGCTCTCTTTGTTCCAAAGGCACATACAAATATACACCCTATTACATTATTATTAACACTGAATTTAACAGCCGTGTTGAGCTGTTAAACATATTGCATGTTAGCCGCCCACAAATCAATCATTCCATTTTAACTTTCCCCTCCAAAGAATCCTTCTTTTATTTTATTTGGAAAGTTGATGCCGGAATCTGGATAAAAATATCTGGGCTGCAAAAATAGGCATCCTTAAAAAAAAAGAAAATCACCTTTGCCTAGCCCCACTTGAGTGATCAAATCTACAGCAGGTGAGGTTTATAAAGAAAGAGGCATTGTTGTCCAAATAATATTGGCCAATGGGAACTTGGGTTTTGGAGATTCTATCCAAAAAACCCCACAAAACCCCACAGGGGTTGGAAGGAACAGGTCACACAGGTCAGAAAGATTGCAGTGCTCACTGCTGATACGATCCATGCTCAGTCTGAAACCAGAGGTCTTTTGGGGGATGCAACCCTCTTTTTCCAATCCACAACTCTGAGTGCAAAGGCTTCAGGGTCAGCTCAGACAAGCAAATGCCCCTATGAACCAACATTTTAACGAAGCTGCGCTTGGCAGAGAAACTGTATTCCTCTGCCCAGGCGGGAGCAGGGCACAGTTTAAGGTGGAAAAATAGAATGATGCAAACTTTTTAGAGACCTGGATCAAGAGGGCTTAGCTCAGCATATCTGGAATCCTGCCAAGGTTTAAAATGTGTTGAAATTAAGAGAGCTTTTTAAAGATTAAAATAATATTAATAATTAAAGGTTATTCCAAAGGCTAACATTGCACTGAGCCTCAATGTTTCCTCCAAAACAGGAAATAAGGTTCCCCAAGGGATTTGGGGCGGGGGCATCAGTTCCTAAATACACCTGTGCATTACGAGAGATTGCCTCTACTTTAGCAGATCCACAGTGCGGTGGGTCAGTAACCCAACTGCGGCTCCAAGATAAAGGCACCATCAAGAGCTGCATCACTGCATGTACGGATACTTCCAGTCCCCCAGGGGTGCGTGGGTTTCTTTGACGGCTTGGGGGGACGTCCAGCGCAGGATGTAGTGGGGGCTCCCGGGCTTGTCGTTTGTTCCTGTTTCCAAAGGAGAGAAATGCAAACGGCAATCTGAGAACAACGATTTCCATTTTTTCCCCTCCAAAACACAAAACAAGCAAAGCAAGCTGCTAGACCTCATTGCGCCTCCGGCTACTTATTTCACGTTAGGGATTTTCTATTGCTAACACCGTTTTCTTCTTCTTTCGCCTGCCTTTTCATTGGTCTTTACCTCTTTGCATTTTTAACTTTTTCTATGGTTTTCTTCCACGGTTCTGTTTTTATTGCTGTAAACTGCTTTGACGTACATTTTTGAAATGCTAATTTTTTTAAAAAAACAACAAGATATTCAATAAATAAATCTTGGGATTTGGAAGTATGCACTATTACAAGGAAATGTAATATTACATTTCCTCTCGGCACTCCCTGTTAATTCCTTTTGGGCAGCCAACATGGTGTAGAGCAGGGATGTCCAACAGGTCGATCGCGATCTACTGGTAGATCCCTGCGAGGTCTTGGTCGATCGCTGTTTGATCTCTGGCTACCTTTC
This sequence comes from Podarcis pityusensis, assembly GCF_964106645.2. Classification (NCBI taxonomy): domain Eukaryota; kingdom Metazoa; phylum Chordata; class Lepidosauria; order Squamata; family Lacertidae; genus Podarcis; species Podarcis pityusensis. The sequence goes on from NC_138033.1 coordinate 78,014,804, forward strand.
CTCAGCGTTGTTGAAACTGACTCCTGCCCTGCCCTTCATTGTTGTCTGATAAGTGGAAGGGAAGACAGAGCTTTCCCTCTGTGGCTGTTATCATTCAAAGCGATATTATTGTGAGTGACTTTTTCCCTTTGACCCTTGCCTCTAACACCCCCCAAAAAACGGAAAAAGCTCCCTAAGAAAAGTTCAACAACTTTGACCTGAACCCCCCAAAAGTGGGGGATAGATCACTGCCAGATTTTAATTCTGAAAGTAGATTGCAGTCGCTCGGGAGTTGGCCACCCCTGGTGTAGAGTGTCAGACCTGGGAGGAGAGACCAGGGTTCAAATCACCCCATTTGGCCCCAAGAAGCGCCCCCCCCCGGGGAGACCTTGGGGACAGCCTCTGTCCCTCAGCCTAGCCTACCCCACAGGGTCGTTGTGAGGATAAAATGAGGGGGAGCACTAGGCATGCCACTTTGAGCTCCTTGTAGGAAAGAAGATGGTCGTAGAATTGCAAGGGATTCCAAAGGCTCACCTAGGCCAATTCCATGACAGATAGCCATCCAACCTCTGCTTAAATTCTATTATTATTATTATTATTATTATTATTATTTATACCCTGCCCATCTGGCTGGGTTTCCCCAGCCACTCTGGGCGGCTTCCAACAGAATATTAAAATACAATAACCTATTAAACAGTAAAAGCTTCCCTAAACAGGGCTGCCTTCAGATGTCTTCTAAAAGTCTGGTAGTTGTTCTTCTCTTTGACATCTGGTGGGAGGGCGTTCCACAGGGCAGGCGCCACTACCAAGAAGGCCCTCTGCCTGGTTCCCTGTAACTTGGCTTCTCGCAGCGAGGGAACCGCCAGAAGGCCCTCGGCGCTGAACCTCAGTGCCCAGGCAGAACGATGGGGGTGGAGACGCTCCTTCAGGTATACTGGGTCGAGGTCATTTAGGGCTTTAAAGGTGACTAAAACAGAGGAAGAAGGTTCTGCGCTGCCCCACCCAGTGCAAAACCCCACCCAACTTTCGCTCTCGCACACCTGAGGCCCGGGATCCTCCGAACGGCTGCTGCGCCACGACGGAGCCAGTTGACTTGTCGTTGATGTAGAAGTTGCCGGCTGCGTTCCTCAGGACCTTTGACGCTTCGTCAATGACGGCTCTGTAAGAGACATAGAAACGGGGGTGGGGGGAGGAAATCATGTTAAGACAGCACGAGGCCACACCTGCGCGACAGGTCACACAGACAACCCAGAAGACCAGGGATGGAATCACTGGATGTGCCGGGGGGGGCAGTCAGTGCCTCTCTCAGCCTAACCTACCTCGCAAGGTCATTGTGGGGATGAAATGAGCACGGACAGAACCATGCACACCGCACTGAGCTCTTCTCGGAGGGGAAAAAGTGGGGTACCAACCCAATGAAATAATAAGGAACAATAATAAAAGTGGGTCCTTGTCTTGGAAAGACGGCCCAGAATCAAAACCCATACCTATATAAAATTAGTTCCTCCTCTCTTGACTTGCTCGCAGCACCTGATTTGTACTATGCTGGCAAATGTGGTCAGGATGAGACCCTGTGGGGGGTGGGGGGGTGGACTCCAGTGCTTACTTATCTTGGGCAAACACTGCCCCCGTGAGGCCATACGGAGAAGTGTTGTCAATCAGCTGAAGGATGTCTTTGTACTGACTCTCCGGGTAAACATACACAGTCAGGATGGGCCCGAAAATTTCCTGAATATTGGGGGGGGGGGGAGGAGATAGGGGGCAAAAGATAAGAGATAAGAGATTCATCTCTGAGAACAGCATTGGTGTGAGTGTCTAAATCTGCAGATCTTCAGGATCTGTCCCAAACCTTCCAACATTCAGCTTAGATAACACCTAGAGTCGAACTTAGCTGGATGCCACATAATGGGTCTACTCTGAGTAGGATTCCAACTCCCAGCGTTGTCCCAGACCACTGGCCAAGCCTGGCTAAAGCTGATGGGAGCTGGAGCCTCAACAACTCTTTGTGTTGCAAGTTCCCAATCCCTGAACCAGGCTGTCACTTTTGCCTTTACTGTCCCTAGATGCCTCCATCGCTTGCCTTCACTGCCCCCCGGCTACCTCCATCACATCATATAGTGCAGAGATGGGCGATCTATTGATCTCTGGATGCTGCTGGACTACAGCTCCCATCATCCCTGACCATTGTCCCTACTGGATGAAGCTAATGGGACCTGGAGTCCAACAACCTCTGGGTTTTTTCCCGGAGTAGAACGTGAGATCCAACATAAAATGTTTCTGCCTCCAGTCTTAACAGATCAAAGGCTTTTTTCTTTCTAAGGTAAAGGGACTCCTGACTGTTAGGTCCAGTCGCAGACAACTCTGGGGTTGCAGCGCTCATCTCGCTTTACTGGCCGAGGGAGCCGGCATACAGCATCCGGGTCATGTGGCCAGCATGACTAAGCCGCTTCTGGCGAACCAGAGCAGCGCACGGAAACACCGTTTACCTTCCCCGCCAGAGTGGTACCTATTTATCTACTTGCACTTTGATGTGCTTTCGAACTGCTAGGTTGGCAGGAGCAGGGACCGAGCAACGGGTGCTCACCCTGTCGCAGGGATTCGAACCGCCAGCCTTCTGATCAGCAAGCCCTAGGCTCTGTGGTTTAACCCACAGTGCCATCCGCGTCCCTTTTCCTTTCTAGAGTAGGGTAAATGCCTTCATCCATGGTACCCACCTTGGAAGCTGTGTTTGTGGGGGGGGGGACACAAATACTGTTGGCAATTTTTGCTTTAGCAGCCAGCTGGATCAGGCCAATGCCTCATCTAGTCCAGCGTCCTGTTCTCTCAGTGGCCAGCCTGATTGTAACCCACAAGCGAGACCTGAACCCAATCCCCAATCCCTTCTTGCAATTTCCAGCAACCAGTATTCAGGAACATTGCTGCTTCTGACTGTGGAGGCAGAGCACAGCCATAAATAAATAATAAATAATAAAATTTTATTATTATTTGATTTGAACTGATTTTATAATGAAATGATTTTAGAATGTTGTATTATTTTATTGTTGTTAGCCACAGCTTCAGCTGGGGAGGGCGGGATATAAATAAAATTTTATTATTTATTATGCAAACACACACACACACAGACCCCGAATTTTTCCAATCCCCTTTCAAAGCCATCCAAGTTGGATCTTGTGACTTCCTAGCTACACCTGGCCTCGCTTTCCGGCTTCACACGAAATGTATATGTGAGCCACAGAGGACGGTCAACGTTCCCCTGGCAAGAAACGCTGCCCCCTTCGAAGACACACCTCTTGCATGATGGGGTCTTTCGGGTCCTTCGTCTCAATAATACACGGCTGGACAAAATACCCAACCTTATCGTCGCACCTGCCTCCGGCCAGGATGCTGAGGTTCGACGACGTCTCAGCGTGGCCAAGCCACTTCTTGATGCGCTCAAAAGACTGGAAGAGAAGGACATAAGAACATACAGAGAAGCTTCCGGATCAGGCCAACGACCCATCAAGTCCACCATCTCACGGTGGCAGAACAGGAAACCAGCAAGCAGGATCTGGTCACAAGAGCCCTCTTCCCCTTCAGAGAGCTAGTGTGGTGTAGTGGTTAAGAGCGGTAGTCTCGTAATCTGGGGAACCGGGTTCGCGTCTCCGCTCCTCCACATGCAGCTGCTGGGTGACCTTGGGCCAGTAACACTTCTCTGAAGTCTCTCAGCCCCACTCACCTCACAGAGTGTTTGTTGTGGGGGAGGAAGGGAAAGGAGAATGTTAGCCACTTTGAGACCCCTTCAGGTAGTGATAAAGCGGGATATCAAATCCAAACTCTTCAAACTCTTCCCACTGTTTCCAGAAACTAGCATTCAGAAGCATGGCTGCCTGTGGCTAGCAGCCATCAATAGTCTTCTCCTCCTCCATGAATCTGTCCAATCATCTTTTAAAGCCACACAAGCTGGTGGCCATCACTGCCTCCTGTGGCAGGGAGTTCCGTAGTTTAACAATGTGCTGCACATAAAGAAGTTCTTTTATCCGTCCTGAATTACCGTATCCCACGTTCAGCTTCATCGGATGCCTAACGAGTTCTAGTGTTATTTTGAGAGGGAGAAAAAAAACCTTTCTCTATCCACTTTCTCCGTGCCACCCATAAATTTATAAGCTTCTATCGGGTCGCCTCTTACTCACCATTTCTCTAAACCAGTTGGGCCTCCAGCTGTTTTGGACTACAACTCCCATCATCCCTAGTTAGCAGGACCAGCAGTCATGGATGATGGGAACTGTAGTTCAAAAACAGTCGGAGACCCAAGTTTGGGAAAACACCACTCTAAATCAAAAAGTCCCAAACATTGCAACCTTTCTTCATAGGGGTCACTCCACACACGCACCCCCCTTTGATTATTTTGCTGGTCCTTTTCTGAATCTTTTCCAACTCTATAATATCCCTTTTGAAGGGAGGCAACCAGAACGACACACAGTATTCCAGATGCAGTCGCACCACAGGTTTGTATAATGGCATTATGGCACGGGCAGTTTCCATCCCCGCCCTACAAAATTTGGGTGCAACCACCGGAATGGAGGGTTTGTGATGGAAGGCCCAAGTCCTGCACCCACCCAGATTGCATTCGCACAACCGCCGGCATTTGGGTGATTGGTACAAACACCCCGACAGCACTCTACTGTGTCGACTGAAAATCAAGCATCACCAAGGAGGTTAACATTACTTAGACTCCACAAGGCATTACTAGCATATACAGTGGTACCTCGGGTTACATACGCTTCAGGTTACATACGCTTCAGGTTACACACTCCGCTAACCCAGAAATAGTGCTTCAGGTTAAGAACTTTGCTTCAGGATAAGAACAGAAAACGGGCTCCGGCTGCGCAGAAGCAGCAGGAGACCCCATTAGCTAAAGTGGTGCTTCAGGTTAAGAACAGTTTCAGGTTAAGAACGGACCTCCAGAACGAATTAAGTACTTAACCTGAGGTACCACTGTAAAGCCCTTAATAGCCTGGGACCAGTTTGCTTGCAGGGTTGCCTTAATAGACACCCACACGACTGCTAAATTCTGCAAAACTGCCACTGTTACAGGTGCCTGTTGTACACTATGCAAAAGATCTTTTTCATGAAGGCGGCACCTACACTTTGGAACTCCTGGCCTTTTGAAGTCCAGAACGTGCCAAAACTCACGGCGCCCTTTTCGGCGCCCACCAGAAACTTTTTTTTTTGCCTATCCACGCATTCTTCGGCTGACCGCCGGTTTTAATTCTTTCGGAAGTTTTCGGATACTAGCCAATTTCATCATTTTGTTTGTTTCCGTAAAGCGCTCAGAGGTTACACAGTGGTACTTCTGGTTGAGAACTTAATTCGTTCTGGAGGTCCGTTCTTAACCTGAAACTGTTCTTAACCTGAGGTACCACTTTAGCTAATGGGGCCTCCCGCTGCTGTTGTGCCGCCGCCGTGTATTTTCTGTTCTCATCCTGAGGTAAAGTTCTTAACCCGAGGCACTACTTCCGGGTTAGCAGAGTCTGTAACCTGAAGCGTCTGTAACCTGAAGCATCTGTAACCCGAGGTACCACTGTACAGTAGTACCTTGGGCTACATACGCTTCAGGTTACAGACGCTTCAGATTACAGACTCCGCTAACCCAGAAATAGTACCTCGGGTTAAGAACTTTGCTTCAGGATGAGAACAGAAATCGTGCTCTGGCGGCGCGGCGGCAGCGGGAGGCCCCATTAGCTAAAGTGGTGCTTCAGGTTAAGAACAGTTTCAGGTTAAGAATGGACGTCCGGAACGAATTAAGTACTTAACCTGAGGTACCACTGTAATGCCCTCAAGCGGCGGCTCCACTCCCTTGGCCAAGGTGGGCTGGCTCATCTGGGGGGGGGGGGGGTTGAGCTAGATGGAAGGGACGGTGGCCGCCCCTGACCTTCTTAGGAGGGCCAAGCAAAGGAAAGAAGAGGAGGATTCTGGGAAACGAGAAACTTGCCCCAAAGATAGATCCCCGTGGTCAGTGGCGCCTCTTCCCAACCCCTTTGGGTGTGACGAGAGATTAGCCCGATTCAACAGGAGAAGCAAAGGACTTCAAAGGGAAAGTCTTCGGCTACGGGAAGGGGGAAATGTGCCTAGACGGAGCGAAGCAGGGGAACGTGAGGGCGGGGAGCGAAGAGGAGGAGGAGGAGGAGGCGATGGCAGCGGTGGGGTTATCATTATTGACAGATGCCTGCTCCTAAGCTGTGAAAATACGTCTTTAAAGAAAGCATTTGCCGGCTCAGCCATAATCTCAGCAGGGATTCGCTCAGCAGAAAAGGCAGGAATGGAGGAAGCTCAGCTCCTGGGAGGTGGAGATAGCAGAGCAAGGGGGGGGGCGAGGAAGGAACCGAGGTGGGGGTAATGCCACGCAGGACCCAGAGACTGGGGAAGGGGTGGGACAGGGAGCCATCGAAAGCGGGACAGGGAAGGGCAGGTGGCTGTGGGATCGTTGGCTGTGGGTCCGAGAAGGATGGGGAGGCCAGACCTATATCCCTAGGTGAAGGAGGAAACGGGTTTGCTAATTTGGGCCTTTTTTGGTTCCTTTTTATCCCACCTTTTTCTCCCAAGGAGCTCAAAGCACCCGACGTCATTCTCCTCCTCTAATCCCCACAACAAACCTGCGAGGTAGTTTAGGCTGCCCCAAGACCACCAAGCGAGTTTCATGGCCAAGTGGGGGGTGGGTGAATTCGAACCCTGGTCTCTCGGGTCCTAGCCCAACGCCATAACCGCTACACCACACTGCCTTCAATGCAACTGATGCACTCCGGAGTTTTGTTGAGGATTATCCTGGGAGACGTTCGGCTGAAGGGCAACTCACAGAGATATGATGCAGAACAAATAGTGTTGCGTCAGGAGGTGGCCAAAGAGAGGGAGGACCCCGATTTGGCTGCAGTTGGAGGGAGTCAAGAGGGTGGGGGCTTTGTGAGTTTCATTAAGGGCCCTGCTTCCTTCAGGAACATAAGAACCCCCCACTGGATCAGGCCAATGGCCCATCTAGTCCAGCGTCCTGTTCTCGCAGTGGCTGACCAGAGGCCTCAAAGGGAAACCCACAAGCAGTGTCTGAGCACAAGGACATTGTCCCCTCTGGTGGTTTCCAGCAACTGATGTCCACAGAAGCATCACTGCCTCCAACTGTGGAAGGCAGAGCAGAGTCGCTGTGGCTAGTAGCCATCAAGAACCCTCTCCTCTATGAATTTGTCCAGTCCTCAGTGATGGCCATCACTGTATGCAGTGGGAGGGAGTTCCACAGCCTAACCACACACTGCACAAAAGAAGACTTCCTTCCTTCCTCAATGTTCCAACATTCAGCTTCAGTGGAGGTTCACAAGTTTAGGAGGAAGAAAAACGTTTCTCTGTCCACTTTCGCCGTGCAGAAATTTATAAACTTCTGCCAGGTCTCCTCTAACTTGCCTTTTACCTAAACTAAAAAGTCCCAAGGACTGCAACATTTCTTCATAACAGAGTCATTCCATTTCCACTTTGATCATTTCGGTTTCCCCTTTCTACACGTTTCCCAACTCAACATATCCTTTTTGTGGGGAAGCGACCAGAATTGGACGCAGAACATTCATAGATTTCTAGAGTTGGAAGGAACCCTGACGGTCATCTAGACCAACCCCCTGCAATGCAGGAATATGCAGCTGTCCCATTAGGGGATCGAACCTGCAACCTTGCCATTATCAGCACCATGCTTTGCATTCCAAAAGTGCCCAGACCAAAGATTTCAATAATGGCATCCTGATACTGGCAATTTCGTTTTCAATTCCTTCCTTCGCCTTAAGATTGATCACTCTTTATGCCAGAGAAAACTGAGGCCAGGTTTTCCTCGCCTTCTCAGGGAAAGTGCACAGGTAAAGACTGGTGGGGAGGAAAAGAGAGCAATGTCTAGGGTTAAAATAACAGGCTGGAAGGAACACATCCCAAACTGGTCTGTCTATCTCAGTTTTGTGCGCACACATGGACACACATCGGGGGGAAAGCTGTTGGTCCATCAAGCTTGGTATTGTCTACACTGACTGGCAGCAATTGCTTTCAAGGGTTTCAGAGCAGGTGCCCTACTCATTGAGCCTGCTCACTCCTTCCAGCTGGGACCCTGCAATTTTTAGGGGCTGGTTTACGTGAACCGACACCACCCAAAGAACACTACAAAACGAAACAAAAAGGTTCTATATGTGGGACCGTAGAAATGCTGAAAGCCTGGCTAGTTGCTGTGGGAATTAAGCCATGAATCCATGCTCATGTGTGAACTAGTTTTCCGCCAAGTTTTCCAGGACTAAGCAGCAACCTGCATTGCAGAAGGGCAAAAATCTGCCATAGCCATGAACGTCTTTTGAACCCCTGTCTGGACAGGGATAGACTAACCTCTGTAGTCTATGCTCTGGTAACCTCTAGGTTGTTGTTGTTCAGTTGTTTAGTCGTGTCCGACTCTTCGTGACCCCATGGACCAGAGCACGCCAGGCACTCCTGTCTTCCACTGCCTCCCTCATTTTGGTCAAACTCATGCTGGTAGCTTCGAGAACACTGTCCAACCATCTCCTCCTCTGTCGTCCCCTTCTCCTTGTGCCCTCCATCTTTCCCTACATCAGGGTCTTTTCCAGGGAGTCTTCTCTTCTCATGAGGTGGCCAAAGTATTGGAGCCTCAGCTTCAGGATCTGTCCTTCCAGGGAGCACTCAGGGCTGATTTCCTTCAGAATGAATAGGTTTGATCTTCTTGCAGTCCATGGGACTCTCAAGAGTCTCCTCCAGCACCATAATTCAAAAGCATTAATTCTTCGGCGATCAGCCTTCTTTATGGTCCAGCTTTCACTTCCATACTTCACTACTGGGAAAACCATAGCTTTAACTATATGGACCTTTGTCGACAAGGTGATGTCTCTGCTTTTTAAGATGCTGTCTAGGTTTGTCATTGCTTTTCTCCCAAGAAGCAGGCGTCTTTTAATTTTGTCACTGCCCCTTCATGGATCACTGCCTTGCCGTGGCAAAGGAGCTTGAATAACTCAGAGAAGCTAAGAGCTATGCCATGCAGGGCCACCCAAGATGGACAGGTCATAGTGGAGAGTTTTGACCAAACGTGATCCACCTGGAGCAGGAACTGGCAAGCCATTCCAGTATCCCTGCCAAGAAAACTCCATGGACAAAATAAAAAAATTCCTTCCTGTAGCACCTTAAAGACCAACTAAGTTAGTTCTTGGTATAAGCTTTCGTGTGCATGCACACTTCTTCAGATACACATGTGTATCTGAAGAAGTGTGCATGCACACGAAAGCTTATACCAAGAACTAACTTAGTTGGTCTTTAAGGTGCTACAGGAAGGAATTTTTTTATTTCGACTATGGCAGACCAACACGGCTACCCATCTGTAACTGGATCCATGGACAAAGACCTCTAGGTTAGATTACTGCAATTGCATTATACATAGGGTGGCCCCTGAGGATGGTTTGGAGGCTTCAAGCTGGTCCAGAATTTGGCGGCCAGGTTGCTCACCAGAGCAAGACGGCGTGAGCATATTGCACCGATCCTGGCCTGGCTGCGCTGCTTGCCAATTTGTTTCTGGGCCCAATTCGAAGTGCTGCTTTTGATGTATAAAGCCTTAAACGGATCAGGACCGCAATACCTCAAGGAGAGACTCTCCCCATAAAAGCGACCTGGACCCTGGACCCTTCTTCACGTGCCTCTTCTGTGAGAAGTCCGGAGGGTGGCAACACAAGAACGGGGCCTTTTCTGCAGTGGCTCCTCGTAGAGGCTCGCCTGGCACCTTCATTATACACCTTTAGGCACCAGGCAAAAACACTACTCTTCAACCAGGCCTTCCACCTCTATCTGTGCCGTCTGAGAAGTGGGTGAGACGCATTTCCCCATCCCCACCTTGATTTTAATGCATCTATGTTGCAGGGGTGTAGTTGTAAGTTGCTCTGGGTTGCCTTGGGCAAGATAAAGCAACTAGCCAGGTTAATTAGTAAATAAATGGGGGTCTCAGGCCCAGGGGTTGATTTGAGGTCCTCTAAGCCTCTCTGTCTAGCCCCTAAGACTCTCGCCAGGCCACCCCCCTCCTCTGAGGCCACACCCCTCACTGGTCCTGCTTTGCACCCCACTAGAGTCTTTTAGCCTGGCTGGGAAGTGCTTCCCTTGAACTCTGAAAATGCCTCTTCCTTCCTTGGGTGGGGACATAAAGAAGGACATGCGACTGTTTTATTAAAGTACCCAGTGCCGGATTTACGTATAAGCTAAACAAGCTATAGCTTAGGGCCCCACTCTCTTGGGGGCCCCAAAAAAATTTAAAGGGGGGAAAAACTGGATGTACATTTCCAAAATATAAGATATAAAATAAAATAAAACCTACATACAGCAACAGTTGTGTAGGTCCATAAATTACCATATAGCATATATTCAACACAAAAAAGTGACAATTTGTTGTTGACAGCAGGACATATAAAAGGCCCCATTACCTTCAGTAGCTTAGGGCTTCATCAAACCTAAATCCGGCCCTGAAAGAACCCTATTGCACAAAGGCAAAATTTACCTTTGTTGCCCCTCCTACTTTTGCCTCTGCCCCCACCCACCATGACACGTGGCCCCCGAAAGCCTGCCTAGAAGGGAATGTGGCCCTCGGTCTGCAAAAGGCTGGGCAAGCAGTGGCCAAAGGATAAGGAGTGTGCACATGTGTTGTTGTTGCTGCTAAATTTGTTGCATCCCAATCTTTCTCAAAAAAAGCCCTGGGGTGGCGGCTACCAGCAGCTAAGACACAAAATGGATTTTACAGAAACCATAATCTAGAATCCGGTATGATGCTCAAAATAAGCAAGAATCCCAGCTTGGCCATACAATTCTCCATTAGTGATGGCGGTTGGCGCCCACTGGGCCCAGTAGGGCAGAAGGCAGGGAGCCAAACAGCAGGTGGCGCTAGAGCAAAAGACAGGCGGGAATCACTAGCTTAGGACAGAGTCTACTGAGCCAATGAGATCAACCCTACAGCACCCTAAAAGCCTGCAAGGATAAATGAACAAAACCAGCGTAGGGGGCAGTCAGAGGTGCACAGAGACGGAATTTCCATAGAGAAATCCCGATTTCACCGTACAGAAATACTGGAGTGACCGGAAAAGAGATACGAATGAAGCCCGTTACCTTGTGGTCGATGACAGCAGAGAAGAACGTCTCGAAATCTGTCGGCTGGGGAGAAAACCAAACGAGGGAGAAAAAATGTGAGATGCCTCTTGGTTTCTGTTCTGCCCATCTCCCACCAAAGTGAGGGCTGCATTCATGTCTTACGTTGAAGGTACTGTGATACCATTTCAACACCGCTTTGGCTTCCTCTGAAGGATTCTGGGAACTGTAGTTTGTTAAAGGTGCTGAGGGTGGTCTGAGATCCCTCTTCCCCTCCCAAGTTATTCCCTGGGAAGATGGATTGATTGCTAAACTGCTTTGGAAATTGTAACTCTGGGAGGGGAAGGGGGGAACCTCCTAACAACTCTCAGCAGCCTTAACAAACTACAGTTCCCAGAATCCTTTGGAGGAAGCCATGAATGTTTAAAGTGACATGATAATGCTTCAAATTTTCAGTGCAGATGGGTTTTTTTGTTGCGATCAGCGCTGTTTCCGTCGCACTACAGTTCCGAGTCCCACTAAAAACTATTAATCTCGCTATCTGCAATGGTCAAAACTAATGTAATTAATTGCCAAATGAAGTTCAGTGTCTTTAGGTACAGAAGCTACTATCATCAATGCTTTCCCCAAAGAATTCAGGGAGCTGTAGTCTGTTATGGGTGCTGAGAGTTGTTCTTTCCCACTCGGAGCTACAATTCCCCAGAGTTCCTCAGGAAAAAGGACGGATTGTTAAAGCACTCTGTGAATGTGCTCAATGAAGACACGAATCACAGAGCACGAGATTTGGATGGGGAAGGGAGCTAGGTTCAACCCTCGCCATCTAGGGCTGGAAGGGGAGCCACCACATGTTTTGGGGACCCCTCCTGTTTTTGTGACTGCGACTGCTTGCAATATTGTGCTCTGATGTTGCAATCCACCCTGCGGCTTTGACCCAGGCCAATGGCCCAAGTAGCCCAGAATCGCAGTGCCCAGTAAGTAGCACAGCTGCCCCAAAGGGGAAACCTGCAAGTGGGGTCTAGGAGCAAGCGCCCTCTCTCTCATCCTGTGGTTTCCAGAAACTGGGACTCGGAAGCATTTCTGCCTCTGACTGTGGAGCCAGAGAACTGCCACCATGGCTAGTAAGGTAAAGGGACCCCTGACCATTAGGTCCAGTCGTGGCCGACTCTGGGGTTGCGGCGTTCATCTCGCTTTATTGGCCGAGGGAGCTGGTGTACAACTACCTGGGTCATGTGGCCAGCATGACTAAGCTGCTTCTGGCGAAAACAGAGCAGCGCACGGAAACACTGTTTACCTTCCCCACCAGAGTGGTACCTATTTATCTACTTGCACTTTGATGTGCTTTCGAACTGCTAGGTGGGCAGGAGCAGGGACCGAGCAACGGGAGCTCACCCCGTCGCGGGGATTCGAACCGCTGACCTTCTGATCGGCAAGTGCTAGGCTCTGTGGTTTAACCCACAGCGCCACCTGCGTCCTGCCACCATGGCTAGTAGCCATCAATAGCTTTAAGAAGAAAAAGGGAGGGATGGCAAAAGGCAGCGGTTGTTGTTTTTTTAAATTAGTCTGTTCTGTGCAACCAATCCCTGCCTGTGTAGGCAACAAGTCAATTCCTAATTGCCAGAGAGAGAGAGAGAGAGAGAGAAAGAGTACAGTGGTACCTCGGCTTAAGTACTTAATTCGTTCCAGAGGTCCGTTCTTAACCTGAAACTGTTCTTAACCTGAAGCACCACTTTAGCTAATGGGGCCTCCCGCTGCCTCCGCGCTGCTGGAGCACAATTTCTGTTCTCATCCTGAAGCAAAGTACTTAACCCGAGGTACTATTTCTGGGTTAGCGGAGTCTGTAACCTGAAGTGTATGTAACCTGAAGCGTATGTAACCCGAGGTACCACTGTACTAAGGACGAAGGAGAGAGTTCTGTAGGGAAAGGGGGTGTCAGGCATTGCGGGGGGGGGGCAGGGATGGTCCCGAAAGCGGGGAGGGGGAAAGCAGGGGATAAAGAGGTGCCTTCAATGGGAATTAGCAGCCAGCCAAGTGCAGCCTCTAATCCCATCAGCCACCCGCTGAGCCGCAAAGCCCCTTCAGCGGGAGAGGAGTCTTCCCACTCACATCGCCCACTTTGATCTTCCGGTGCTCTTCCAGGAGCGCGGCTTTGATGCGGGGCCACAGAGAGTCGGGGGCGTAGAGGCGGGAGCAGGCCGAGCACTTCTGCCCGCCGTACTCGAAGGCCGAGCGCAGGGTCCCGCTCACCACGCTGGGCACGTCCGCCGAGGAGTGGACAAAGTGGAAGTTCTTGCCGCCGCACTCTGCGCAGAGGGGGAGAGAGAAGGGAGACTTTGGCACAGGAGTTGAGCGGCAGAATGGCGTTGACTTCCGTGCTTTGTGAGAACGTCGGAAGAGCCCTGTGGCTGGATCAGGACCCTGGCCCAGCGTCCTCTTCTCAGAGTGGCCAGCCTGGTACCCTGAGCACGACCCGAGTCTAGCGGTGACACTCCTGCAGTTTCTGGGAGTCGAAATCCTCACACAAACATCCCCCCCCCATCAAACATTGAATTGTTGCTTGTTTTTTATATAATTTATGTTGCGGTCGTGACGCTCTGCTATGTTATTACCGTATGCAAAACCGCTTTGCGGCTCAAGCGAGTGAAAAGCAGCACTGAAATACAGTCGTACCTTGGAAGTCGAATGGAATCCGTTCCGGAAGTCCATTCGACTTTCAAAACGTTCGAAAACCAAAGCACGGTTTCCGATTGGCTGCAGGAAGCCCCTGCAGCCAATCAGAAGCCCAGCCGGATGTTCGGCTTCCAAAAATAGTTCACAAACCGGAACAGTCACTTCTGGTTTTGCAGCATTCGGGAGCCAAAACGTTCAAGAACTAAGCTGTTCGAAAACCAAGGTACAGTCATACCTCGGGTTACAGACGCTTCAGGTTGCCTTTTTTTGGGTTACAGGCTGCCGAAACCCAGAAGTACCGGAACGGGTGACTTCCGGGTTTCGGCGGTCACGCATGCGTAGAAGTGCTAAATCGTGCTTTGCGCATGCGCAGAAGCGCCGAATCGCAACCCACGTGTGCACAGACGTGCCGCTGCGGGTTGCAAAACTGCATCCCGCACGGATCATGTTTGCAAGCCGAGCATCCACTGTACAGTTCTATAATGAATGAATGAAACATGGCAGAAGGCAACTCGGAGTCTCCGTGAAAACCATCACCTGAATTTCAGCCTTCCAATCCACATGCCTCCCGGAGGAATATAAGAAGCCCCCAGCTGGATCAAGCCATCTAGCTTAGCATCCTGTACTCACAGCGGCCAAACAGATGCCCATTACAGGAAGCCCACAAGCAAAGCTCAAGCACAAGGGTGCTCTCTCCTAAGAGCCTTGAGGGGTGGGGAGAGTTGCTGTTCTGCTCAGGTCCTGCAGCAGGGAGTTCCAAAGGTTCGCTGCACATCGCACAGCGCAGATCGGTTTATTTCCATCCTTCCTGAGCAGTTCATGCATTCACTGAGTGACTAACAACCACAATGGCTACAGCTGGAGGCAGCTATGCTTCTGAATATCAGTTGCTGAACGTGGCAGGATGGGGAGAGGGCTCTGGGGTTCAGATCCTGCTTGTGGGCTTCCCACTGAGGCATCAAGCTTGGCCACTGTGAGGACAGGATTCTGGGCTGGATGAGCCATGTGTCCTGATCTAGCAGGCTGTTGTTATGTTCTTAGTTCCTTGGAAGAAAGGAGTAAATAACAGCAACTCATGCAAGGAACAACTCAAGTCTTTCCAGCCTCCGTGGAGAATTGGGGCAGCATCACCCACATCAGACGCTTACCCCCAGCAAGCCGTGGGAAGGTGCGGTACCGATCCAGGTTCTCGGAGACCTGCTTCCAGAGGCGCTTGAAGGTTCTGGAAAGGAGGGGAGGAAAAAGAAGAAGAAGAAGAGTTTGGATTTGATATCCCACTTTATCACTACGCGAAGGAGTCTCAAAGCGGCTAACATTCTCCTTTCCCTTCCTCCCCCACAACAAACACTCTGTGAGGTGAGTGGGGCTGAGAGACTTCAGAGAAGTGTGACTAGCCCAAGGTCACCCAGCAGCTGCATGTGGAGGAGCGGAGACACGAACCCGGTTCCCCAGATTACGAATCTACCACTCTTAACCGCTACACCACACTGGCTCTCATGATGCAGAATTTCAGAACCCAGGCTCTTTCGATGTTCGTATGAACAGTGATGTTACACACACACATAATCTCTGTTTCGATCTGTCAAGCCTGCCCCTAAACATATTGTATGTGATCCTGGGTTCAATCTCTAGGGGGCTGGACTAGATGTCCCTGTGGAGTCCCTTCCATCTCTAACAATTCTACAATTCTCAGGGCACCAAATTCTTGGTTTGCCACCAGCCAGCCGCTTAATTTCTGGCAGAGGCTGCATCAGCAGATTCTCTCTCTCCCTCCCATTACAATTTGCTGTTTTCTGGGGCGAGCGGGAGTTGCCATTTCCACCCAGGCCTGACCCCCCTCTCCTGCAATCTCTGGCTCTCAGAAGACTGCGAGGCTATTAAAAGCGCCAGCCTCCTCTAAACCTCTGAACGAGCGCCACGCTCGGATGCGCCCCTGCTCCTTAAAAGGTGGGGAGCTCATAAATTAGCGCCGGAGTGTGGGACTCCTGGTGTGAGAGCATTAGCATTTTTATTGTTTTGAAAAGCAAGAGTTTGGTCACACTTGAAATCAAAAAGAAGAAAAAAAGAGGGGGGAGAGAGAGAGAACAAAATGAAGTACTTCTGGCTTTGCCTCTCCTGCACTCTGCCACGGACAGGAAGTGTCAACCTATAAACAGGAAGTTGAGCAACCCGTAAACACACTTTCCAGGAAGTATCAGCCAATAAACAGGAAGTTGAGAAACTTGCAAATACAACTTCCAGGAAGTGTCAGTGTGTAAGCAGGAAGCTGTTTACACGTAAACAACTCTTCCAGGAAGTGGTACCTATAAACAGGAAGTCAAGCATGCTGCAAATTCATCTTGCAGGAAGTATCAGTCTATAAACAGGAAGCTGAGAAGCTTGCAAATACAACTTCCAGGAAGTGTCAGTGTGTAAACAGGAAGCTGTTTACACGTAAACAACTCTTCCAGGAAGTGGTACCTATAAACAGGAAGTCAAGCATGCTGCAAATTCATCTTGCAGGAAGTATCAGTCTATAAACAGGAAGCTGAGAAGCTTGCAAATACAACTTCCAGGAAGTGTCAGTGTGTAAGCAGGAAGCTGTTTACACGTAAACAACTCTTCCAGGAAGTGGTACCTATAAACAGGAAGTCAAGCATGCTGCAAATTCATCTTGCAGGAAGTATCAGTCTATAAACAGGAAGCTGAGAAGCTTGCAAATACAACTTCCAGGAAGTGTCAGTGTGTAAACAGGAAGCTGTTTACACGTAAACAACTCTTCCAGGAAGTGGTACCTATAAACAGGAAGTCAAGCATGCTGCAAATTCATCTTGCAGGAAGTATCAGTCTATAAACAGGAAGCTGAGAAACTTGCAAATACAACTTCCAGGAAGTGTCAGTGTGTAAGCAGGAAGCTGTTTACACGTAAACAACTCTTCCAGGAAGTGGTACCTATAAACAGGAAGTCAAGCATGCTGCAAATTCATCTTGCAGGAAGTATCAGTCTATAAACAGGAAGCTGAGAAGCTTGCAAATACAACTTCCAGGAAGTGTCAGTGTGTAAACAGGAAGCTGTTTACACGTAAACAACTCTTCCAGGAAGTGGTACCTATAAACAGGAAGTCAAGCATGCTGCAAATTCATCTTGCAGGAAGTATCAGTCTATAAACAGGAAGCTGAGAAACTTGCAAATACAACTTCCAGGAAGTGTCAGTGTGTAAGCAGGAAGCTGTTTACACGTAAACAACTCTTCCAGGAAGTGGTACCTATAAACAGGAAGTCAAGCATGCTGCAAATTCATCTTGCAGGAAGTATCAGTCTATAAACAGGAAGCTGAGAAACTTGCAAATACAACTTCCAGGAAGTGTCAGTGTGTAAACAGGAAGCTGTTTACACGTAAACATCTCTTCCAGGAAGTGGTACCTATAAACAGGAAGTCAAGCATGCTGCAAATTCATCTTGCAGGAAGTATCAATCTATAAACAGGAAGCTGAGAAACTTGCAAATACAACTTCCAGGAAGTGTCAGTGTGTAAACAGGAAGTTGAGCATCCCGGTAAACAACTCTTCCAGGAAGTGGCAGCCTATAAATAGGAAGCTGAGCTGCCCACAAATATGACCTCCAGGAAGTGGAAGATTGTAAACAGGAAGCTGAGCATCCCGTAAACAGGACTTCCAGGAAGTGGCAGCCTATGAACAGGAAATAGAACAACCTGTAAATACAACTTCAAATCGGTGGCAGCCTACAAACAGGAGGTCTCCCACCCGTCCTAACTCACGGTACACTGCCGGTGAAGTTGAGTCCACAAAAGTGCTCCGAGGCTGTCACTGTATCGCCAAAAACGGGGCCGTCGGCCGGGACGAACTGGATGACGTTGGGCGGGAGCCCCGCTTCCAAAAGGATCTTGTAGACGGCATAGCTGGACAGCATGGCTGTGTCGCTAGGTTTCCAGAGGACCACGTTCCCCTGGGAGAAAGCAAAGGCCACAAAGCAAATCAGATTTGTCACAGAATCATAGAATTGTAGAGCTGGAAGGGATTCTAGTCCACCCGCCTGCAACGCAATTGGTATTTAGTTAGGACAGTTAAATGGAACCTCCAAGTTCAGGGGCCGTGTACCTCAGAATGCCAGCTGCTTTGCAGAAACAAGGGCAGAGGGCTGTTGCCTTCGTGCCCTGATTATGGGCTTCCCAGAGGCGTCTGATCAGCTGGTGTGGGAAGCAGGAGGCTGGCTTGACTTTGGGCCTTTGGGTGTTCTTAAATAGCCACTGTGGCATGGAATGGAGCCTTTGTGTACGGGGGCAGTCTACCTCCAAAATGCCAGTCGCTCGGGGACAAACAGCAGGAGAGACAAGAATAGGTGGGCTCGCTGTGGTCTCACTCAGCAGGCTGAACACTGAACAGGTAGCTGCCTTATCAGACCAATTGGTACATATAGCTCAGTATTGTCTACACTGACTGGCAGCGGCTCCCAGGGCTTCACAAAAAGGACATCTCAAGCCTACCTGGAGATGGCAGGGATGAGCCCTGCAGCTACAAAAGAGTTTCCAAGGTTGAGCCTCACCTCAAAAAGGACACTGTTGAGTTTCAAAAGGTTCAGAACAGGGCAACTAAAGCGATCGAGGGGGAGGAGAGACTCCCCTGCGATGAAAGGTTACATCATTTGGGACTTTTTAGTTTAGAGCAGGGTTTCCCAAACTTGGGTCTCCAGCTGTTTTTGGACTACAACTCCCATCATCCATGTCTAGCAGGACCAGTGGTCATGGATGATGGGAATTGTAGTCCAAAAACAGCTGGAGACCCAAGTTTGGGAAACCCTGCTCTAAAAAGTCCCAAATGATGTAACCTTTCATGGCTTTGAGAAAAAGCAAGGAAGAGGGGGCATGATAGAAGTTTACAAATTTGTGCGTGGCTTGGAGAAAGCGGAGAGAGAAAATATTTCTCCCTCTCTCATAACACTAGAACTCCTCCAACGCAGCCGAACATTGGAAGATAAAAGAAATAACTTCTTCATGCAGTGTATAAACTATGGAACTGCCTGCCACAGGAGGCAGTGATGGCTACCAACCTCTCTTTTGCGGAAAACTGCAGGAGGGGAGAAGGCCCTTGCGCTTGAGGGACTAGTTGGGACAGTGGCCTGACTATTCCTAAATTTTTACGTTCTTGAATTTGAGAGATTTGGATAGGTGCTTTTGTCCCTAACCCACTCTCCTCCCCGTCTCAGGATTGCCTAGCAAACTTTGAGGAAGTATCCTAGTGTTAAAAAAAAGACCTTTTTTTAAAATGTCCAGAGGATGGCGAGGGGAGGGAGGGTGATGTTTAAGAACCGGAACGCTTTCCCCGTGAGATGCTCAGCTCAGCGGGCAGCGGGAGGGACCCCCCCTGGTGTTCAAAAAGCACAGGGCTGGGTGTAGAAATACGTGATGCCCAGAGAGGGGAGGGGGGAGAAACACTTCTCCCCAAAACTCCCCCTGCCACTGGCTGGTGGGGGGAGGACGAAACACCAAAGAGCCACCCAGGGCGCCCCCCCCCCCCGATTACTCACCATCAAAGCGGGAGCTCCTGCCAGGTTCCCTCCGATGGCGGTGAAGTTGAAGGGGGAGACGGCAGCAACGAAACCCTGCAGGAGTAGGGGGGAAAGGATGAATTAGGACCGTGGAATAAGCAGCCACGGAAGAGTTTCTGGGGGGGAAGGGGAAGGCGCAAGCGATCGAGCGAGCGAATGAGCCCGCATAAGCATCTGTAGCATCTTTTTTAAAAAATATGCACAGGGCTGCAGCTCCCTGAGAAACTTCGTTTTCATTTTTAAAAAAACACACAACCCTGCAAAGCTTCTAGCCCTCATTGTGCACAGGCGAGCTTGAAACCATGCAGAAGTCAGAAAAGGTGGGTGGGCGGGACTAATAAGATGGTCAGAAGTTGGGGGGGTGAACGCCATTTAGCAAAGCACATAATAATAATAATAATAATAATAATAATAATAATAATAATAATTTATTATTTATACCCCGCCCATCTGGCTGGGTTTCCCCAGCCACTCTGGGAGGCTTCCAACAAAAGATTAAAATACAGTGGTCTGTTAAACATTAAACGCTTCCCTAAACATGGCTGCCTTCAGATGCCTTCTAAAAGTGAGATAGTTGTTTATTTCCTTGACATCTGATGGGAGGGCATTCCACAGGGCGGGCGCCACTACCGAGAAGGCCCTCTGCCTGGTTCCCTGTAACTTGGCTTCTCGCAGCGAGGGAACCGCCAAAAGGCCCTCGGCACTGGACCTCAGTGTCTGGGCAGAACAATGGAGGTGGAGATGCTTCTTCAGGTATACTGGGCTGAGGCCGTTTAGGGCTTTAAAGGTCAGCACCAACACTTTGAATTGTGCTCGGAAACGTACTAGGAGCCAGTGTAGATCTTTCAGGACCAGTGTTATGTGGTCTCAGCAGCCACTCCCAGTCACCAGTCTAGCTGCCGCATTCTGGATTAGTTGCAGTTTCCAGGTCACCTTCAAAGGTAGCCCCACGTAGAGCGCATAGCAGTAGTCCAAGCGGGAGATAACTAGATCATGCACCACTCTAGCGAGACAGTCTGCGGGCAGGTAGGGTCTCAGCCTGCGTACCAGATGGAGCTGGTAAACAGCTGCCCTGGGCACAGAATTGTCCAGGATTCTGCATGGATTGTTGTCTTTATGATCATAGAATTACAGAGTTGGAAGGAACCCTCAAGGATTTTCTGGTCCAACCCGCCCCCCGCCCCCCCACCCCCGCAGTCACAATGGTCTCTATCCTGACTGTCGCATACAGGGTACCCCACCCCAGGGGGGAACAACCTTTGTGCCCCACCTCCAGCCCCCGATAGATCATGCTGTTGGTACTGGGGGGAACGCTGAGCGGCTGTCGCTCCTCCAGCTCCACGGCGTATTTGGCATTGAAACGGAAGAAGTCGATGAGCTCCGCGGCCGCGTCAATCTCTGCCTGGATGACGGTCTTTGCCTGGTTTAAACAAACAAAACTTTCCAAAGTTGCCATTCTTCCAAGTTCATGTTCGGTCCCTTATCCACACGGGCCTCTGCTTCCCTCCCCTTAACGCAGAGCTACCACATAATACTTGTTCAGCGTTCATAAAAAAAAAAATGAGCAGAACAATGAAATTATTACTTTAAAAAGAAAAGTTAAAATCAAACATTTGAAACACTGGGAAAAAAATAACAAAAATCAACAAGGTGTTGAAAATCGGGTCAAAACCCTCGCAAGCATTCCACGTGCCTGGATCGGCTTTGCCTAATCAAAAACATTTTCAGAAGAAAGTGTATGGTGAAGATGCTTGCCCGGTGTCAAGAGGAAGGGAGTTCCAAAGTCTAGGCGCTAAAAGATTGGGTTTCTTTTCTTTTGCAATCATACAATCCAAGGACTGTAGAGTTGGAAGGGGCTGCCAAGGGTCAGCCCCCTGCAATCAAGCAGTACAGTGGTACCTCAGGTTAAGTACTTAATTCGTTCCGGAGGTCCGTTCTTAACCTGAAACTGTTCTTAACCTGAAGCACCACTTTAGCTAATGGGGCCTCCTGCTGCTGCTGCGCCGCCGGAACACGATTTCTGTTCTCATCCTGAAGCAAAGTTCTTAACTTGAAGTACTATTTCTGGATTAGCGGAGTCTGTACAGTGGTACCTCGGGTTACATACGCTTCAGGTTACAGAAGCTTCAGGTTACAAACTCCGCTAGCCCAGAAATAGTACCTCGGGTTAAGAACTTTGCTTCAGGATGAGAACAGAAATCACGCGGCGGTGGCAGCGGGAGGCCCCATTAGCTAAAGTGGTGCTTCAGGTTAAGAACAGTTTCAGGTTAAGAACGGACCTCCAGAACGAATTAAGTTCTTAATCCAAGGGACTACTGTATACAGGTTCCCCATCTCTGCCCTAAAAATAAACTGAAAATCATTTTTAAGATACAGAAAGGGGCAAATCATGCAGGAGGGGCCACAATCTTCCCTGCGAGGAAAAAAGAGAAAGCATTTGATTTTCGCCTTTAATTTTTTTTAGCAGGAAGGTGACTAAAGGAAAGGATAGATAGATATTACAGAGATTTTCTGCCATCGTGAATAAAGAGAGCTTTTGCCCTCTCTCATAATACAGTGGTACCTTGGGTTACATAGGCTTCAGGTTACAGACTCCGCTAACCCAGAAATAGTGCTTCAGGTTAAGAACTTTGCTTCAGGATGAGAACAGAAATCGTGCTCCGGTGGCGTGGCAGCAGCGGGAGGCCCCATTAGCTAAAGTGGTGCTTCAGGTTAAGAACAGACCTCCAGAACGAATTAAGTACGTAACCAGAGGTACCACTGTATATAATATTTTAGTAAAAATAAACAAACAAATGATATTGCTTCTTCTTTCAGATTTTTGTTTCTAACTCAACACAGCACGCGGGAATGCAGAGGAGGGTCCTAACCACAGAAACATCTCCCATAATCCCTTGCACAGCCTGCTGGGGTTTTAGACCCGCGACACACCACACACCTGTCCCACCATAGTCTTGGCCAGGATTTCCGCTCTCCTGGGACCGCTCAGCAGGTTGGCCGCTTTGAAAAATATCTCTGCACGGTCCTGGACAGGCCGTAGGTCCCATTCCCTTCGGGCAGCCACAGCGGCGTTGATGGCCTTGTTCAGCAAGTCCTGGTTGGCAGAGAAGACGACAGGGGAGGTTTATAAGAATTAATAAATTGAAGACAGAGGTCCTTTGGCTGGGAAGGGACGATATGGGATTGGGGGGGCAACTCCCATCTCTTGCGGGGGCGCAATTAGTGCCAGCACCGTCCGTTAAGAGTTTGGGTGCAATCTTCGACACCTCCCTTTCCATGGAGGAGCAGATTACAGTTATAACAAAGGCGGCATTTTTTCATCTCCGCCAAGCTAAGCAGTTGGCTCCTTACCTCTCTCGCCCTGACCTAGCCACTGTGATCCACGCGACCGTCACCTCCAGACTGGATTATTGTAACTCGCTCTACGTGGGGCTGCCCTTGAGACTGACCCAGAAACTCCAGCGGGTGCAGAATGCCGCGGCGAGACTCCTTACGGGTCCTCGCTGCGAGATCACATTCACCCGGTGCTATACCAACTGCACTGGCTCCCAGTGGAGTACAGGATCAGGTTTAAGGTGATGGTTTTAACCTTCAAAGCCCTATACGGCCTAGGACCCTTGTACCTACGGGACCCTTGTACCTACGGGACCGCCTCTCCTGGTATGTCCCACAGAGGAACTTATGGTCTTCAGACAAAAACATCCTGAGGGTCCCAGGCCACAGAGAAGTAAGGCTGGCCTCAACTAGAGCCAGGGCTTTTTTGGCTGTGGCTCCGATCTGGTGGAACGCTCTGTCACAAGAGACTAGGGCCCAGCGGGACTTGAGATCTTTCCGCAGGGCCTGCAAGACAGAGCTGTTCCACCAGGCCTTTGGTCAGGGCACAGCCTGACTCCCTCCTTTGGCAATCTTCACAGAACTTTAGCCTAATGGTTGCCATCAATTTGAGTTGAATTAATTTTATAATGAAATGATTTTAGAATGTTGTACTATTTTATTGTTGTTAGCAGCCCTGAGCCCGGCTTCGGCTGGGGAGGGCAGGATATAAATAAAATTTATTATTATTATTAAATCCAGTTTGAAGAGAATAGAAAGAGAGAATAACTTCCTCCGCCGTTCGATGCACACAGCACCGGCGACATTCCCTGCCACAGGACAGCAGCATTCATCTGAGTACTGGACGTTGGGGAGTTTTGCACCCTGCTGGTGGGCCAACCAGAGGCATCTGATTGGCCGCCGTGGGAGGTAAGAGAGGGACTGTAGCTCAACAGGTAGAGCATGCAGGAAATCCCATTTCTGCCACCAGGAAATTATCCGTGCCCAAGCAGCACATCTGCCTCTAGACACGGCTTCCGACGCAGGCGCTGCTCACCTTATCTGCGTAGCAGTATTTGGCCACTTTGTGGGAATGGTTGAAAGGCTGAAAAAGAAAAGAAAGGTATTTTTGGAGGTCCTTATAGTAACGTTCTGCCCATCTACTCAGAAACCAGCCCCGTCTCCCAAGGTTCAACAGGATTTACTCCCAGGTAAGTTTATACAGGGACGCGGGTGGCACTGTGGGTTAAACCACAGAGCCTAGGGCTTGCCTATCAGAAGGTTGGCGGTTCAAATCCCCGCAACGGGGTGAGCTCTCGTTGCTCAGTCCCTGCTCCTGCCAACCTAGCAGTTCAAAAGCACATCAAAGTGCAAGTAGATAAATAGGTACCGCTCCGGCGGGAAGGTAAACGGCGTTTCCGTGCGCTGCTCCGGTTTGCCCGAAGCGGCTTAGTCATGCTGGCCACATGACCCAGAAGCTGTGCGCCGGCTCCCTCGGCCAATAAAGCGAGATGAGCGCCGCTACCCCAGAGTCGGCCACGACTGGACCTAATGGTCAGGGGTCCCTTTACTTTTACCTAAATTTATATAGGATAGCAGTAGTCTTAGCTAGGAATAAAGCCCATTGGCATTCCAGAAGATATTTCAAGGAGTATTTCAAGCTCACATCAAGGGCTACCCAGGTAGCAACTAATCCCAACAAGATTTTCTTTCATTAGATTTATATCCCGCCTTTTTCTCCAGGGTGCTCAAGGGGTGTACATAGTTCCTCCCTGCCCTCACTTAAACCCAGCAACAACCCTGCGAGATAGGCAAAAGCAGCAACTGGCCCCCAGGGTCCCCGCAGAGAGCTTTACAGCTGAGTCAGGATTTGAACCCAGGTCTCCCAGGTCCTAGCCTGACACTCAAACAGCTACATCGCCACAGGCTCCAAAGACAGAGAGGTTATCCTTCCCAAACAAAATCTAAAAGCAAAATCTCGGCAGCTTAGTGGTTTTGGGAAGTGGAGGGAAAATTCATCACAGGGCTATGTCAGGCCACTAACAAAATAAGCGGAAGTTTGCCAACGGAACTCACCGAGACTTGATACCTCACATCGGCCGTCCACACCTCCTCTCCTCCGACGACACAAGGGATGGATTCGGTCTTGCCTTTCAAATCATTTAGAGCCTACAGAAAGAGTTAAGAGCCATTTGGTGCCCAGCTTATATATCTGAGATTCTAACAGCGGATGGGAACTGTAGTTAAGCAATATCTGTAAGCCATGGGTTCATTCCCCATCTCTGCATTAAAATTATTATTATTATTACAACTACAATTATTAATTAAATTTCTATACTGCCCTTTATCCAAGGATCACAGAGTAATTTACAACATAAAAACATAAAAATACGTAACGTAGTAACAAACAAAAACAATAACACAGTTTAAAAGGCCATAGATGGTTGAAGTAGCCAAAGGCCTGGAGGGGAAAGAATGTTTCTGGCTGGTGCCTAAAGATATGTAACAAAGACGTCTGTCACTCGGACCCATACATGTATAAGTAAGATTAAGGGTTATGTAACTTCTTCCAAAGGGACGCAGGTGGCACTGTGGTCTAAACCACAGAGCCTAGGGCTTGCCGATCGGAAGGTCGGCAGTTCGAATCCCCGCAACGGGGTGAGCTGCCGTTGCTCGGTCTCTGCTCCTGCCAACCTAGCAGTTCGAAAGCACAAGTGCAAGTAGATAAATAGATACCGCTCCGGCAGGAAGGTAAATGGCATTTCTGTGCGCTGCTCTGGTTCGCCAGAAGCGGCTTAGTCATGCTGGCCACTTGACCCGGAAGCTGTACACCGGCTCCCTCGGCCTATAGAGCGAGATGAGCGTGCAACCCCAGAGTCAGTCACGACTGGACCTAACAGTTACCTTTACCTTTAACTTCTTCCAAAACAGCATGACACTCTAGAAGTTGAATAGGATGCAAAATCTGAGGATGCTTCGAATTAGGGTACCTAAGTTGGCATAACAGTAAAAACGCTTTGGCATGAAAAGCCCCATAACCCAAGGAAGTAGGTATGAAGAAGTAAAAAATGCACAAGAAAAACAGTAGCTGATGGAAGTACCGTATTTTTCCATGTATAGGATGAGGGTTTTTTATTTGAAAATTATGCAAAAAAATGGGGCTCGTCTTATACAAGGATAGTGAAGAGTTGGGACAAGCAATTGTTGGCTGTCGCAAGTAGGAGATTGCCAGCGGCATTTTTGCGTGTTATTGGTGGGTGCGTCAAGGTCCGCTGGCTATTGGCTGCTGCGGCAATTGGGCGGGTGCTTGGCGCTTGCTTTCGGCGAGTGTGCAGATGATTGGTGGCTTTGTGGATGTGTGTGCGATTGGTTGTAGCAGTCCTGTGGGTGAGCAATTTTCAACAAGTCTAGGCAATTCTCCCCGAAAAAGTTCAGCAACTGTGGGCAATCCCCTCCCCAAAAAAGCTCAGCAACTCTGGGCAATCTCCCCCCATTTTCTCAATTTTTAGTCCCGTAAAAGAGAGGGTGTGTTATACACAGGGGCGTGTTATACATGGAAAAATACGGTAGCTGGGGGCAGTAAAGGCAAGTGATGGTCTCGTTTAGGGATGGGGGAACTGTGGGCCTTCCAGATGTTGCTAGACTCCCAATTCTCATCAGCCGTGGCAGCAACATCTGGAGGGCCAAGGCTTCCCCATTCTGGCATTAAAAGAAGGCAGAGTTGTGACGGAGGCAGTGAGGGGCAGTAAAGGCAAGTGATGGTCAAGTTCAAGGATGACCAAAGTGCGTATATCTCCTCTATGCAGTACCTTCTGCAGAGCTGCTCGTTCGGGGCTGCCGGACTTGAATGCCAAAATGGGTTCGTTGGCCACCTCTGCAGTGGCTCGGTGCTGCCATCGCAACCTGGCAGCGGCGCAGGTGGGAGAAGAAAGAAAGAAAAGGGAGAAATGTTAGCTCTCGGGTCCCTTTGCGAATTAGCCCCTATTAAGCTGACAAACCTAGACAACATCTTAAAAAGCAGAGACATCACCTTGCCAACAAAGGTCCATATAGTTAAAGCTATGGTTTTCCCAGTAGTGATGCATGGAAGTGAGAGCTGGACCATAAAGAAGGCTGATCGCCGAAGAATTAATGCTTTTGAATTATGGTGCTGGAGGAGACTCTTGAGAGTCCCATGGACTGCAAGAAGATCAAACCTTTCCATTCTGAAGGAAATCAGCCCTGAGTGCTCACTGGAAGGACAGATCCTGAAGCTGAGACTCCAATACTTTGGCCACCTCATGAGAAGAGAAGACTCCCTGGAAAAGACCCTGGTGTTGGGAAAGATGGAAGGCACAAGGAGAAGGGGACGGCAGAGGACGAGATGTTTGGACAGTGTTCTCGAAGCTACCAGCATGAGTTTGACCAAACTGTGGGAGGCAGTGGAAGACAGGAGTGCCTGGCGTGCTCTGGTCCATGGGGTCACGAAGAGTCGGACACGACTAAACGACTAAACAACAACAAAGCTGCTGGGTTCTTTTACAGAAAGGCCGTGGCGGATGACAGATACAGAATGACATCCACAACAGTACTAGCAAAAAATCTTGTTACAGGGACGCTGCCATTGCCAACGCAGCCTGCCCAATGCTTTGGCCTTCAGTCCAAAGTTCAACAGTTTGCTCAGCAGACTGTAGCTGGACCTGTGCGTCTTGGTGCAAAGTTTGACATTCTTCTCCGCACCGGGCCAGCGAGCCAGCTCGAATTTTCTTTAAGAACTTTAGGGCAAGTGCAGTTGGAGAGACATGGGGAAAGCAGACCGGCTGCCTATGTTTGCTTTCCTAAGATGGTGGCTTTGCCGGTCTGTTATCTCATGCACGCACTGATAAAATCCAAGCCCTCATTAGCTGCGATAAGGAAAGGAAAGGTGCGAGGCAGATAGAGATAACAGGACTGTGGGACTGTTGGAATTACCAGGAGTCTATGTCAACGGGAGGCAAGAGATAGACTTAAGAATTAAGGCCCTCTGGATGTTGCTGAACTACAACTCCCGGCAGACCCAGCAAGCATAGCCAGCAGCGGTGGGAGTTGTAGTTCAGCTGCATCTGAAAGGGGCATAGTAGAAGGTCCCAGATTCAATAACTAGCATCTCTAGCTAGGGCTGGGATTCCCCCTGCCTGAAACCCTGGAGAGCGGCTGCCAGTCAGAGTAGACAGCACTGAACTAAATGGACAAATGATTTGAGTTGGTAAGACCACACCAAAATTGTGATGTTTCCATTTGGCCAAGTCTGCCAAAGCTGAATGGGAACTATCGCCCTGTTGCTATCTTTTTAAATATTTTATTTCATTTTTATTTCAGTCTGAATTTTAAAAAACAACAACACAAGTGCGTCTTTTTAAAAATCACGTGTTGGTTTTACCACCTCAAGGACCTGATCGCCTTAGGGTGAAGGTTGGGTAATTAACAATAATAATGAATTTAGCAGTAAAGCCTGGGATCAGCATTTTAATTTAAAGCCTATAAATAATTCTTTTCCAAATAAAGTTAAGGCAAGCACTCTGAAGGGCAAAAATGCAGAAGTTCTCCTCCTGCAGTTTAATTTTTAAGAGCTAGAATCATCTTTTAACCTCCCACTGAAGTTCTTTTGCTGGTGGGGGGGAGAAAGAAAAAATTCCACTTGCTGACGACAGGCCAGAAAATGTCATCAGAGCAGCCACCCGACCTCTGTCAAAGTTCTTGCCTTGAAGCTCCTTGCAAAATCTTTGACTGCCTAGGGAGAGAGGGAAAGACACCTAAGAACCCCTCCCCCAGGTCTGTTTTTTTCCAGGTTATCTGAATTTGGGGAAATTGCTCTTTTCGGGCATGGTCAAAGTCTCAGAAAGCGAAAGGCTTCTGGAGATAAAAAGAGAGGAAAACGGGTGCCTGTCCCTGGAAAGAAATACTATGGGCTAGTTTTACCCAAATTAGACCTACTGAAATTAATGGTCTCAAGTTTGACAATGTCCATTAAGTTTCTGAGTTTACTCAAAGAAGGGCTAATGAGAGACACAGCTCAACAAATACAGATCTCAGTCCCCTGCTACCATCCACCAATAGAATGTTTACTGACAGTTTGAAACCGCAAATCCTTAAAACAGCACAAGAGAGTAAGATCCAGGAGACAGAAAGAGATCATGGCTGAAATCCTAACTATGTATACATAAATGTCCCATTGAATTGAATGGAGCTTAACTCACAGATTAAGTGAAGTTAGGCTTGCAGGAAGGGGCCCTTACGTTAGGAATCAGTAGAAGGGGGCTATTCATTGAGGAATGAATAGAAAAGTAATTCCTGGGGAAGCTACTAGGAGGTTCCCTAACCCCCCCCCCCAAAAAAAGTAGAAGGGACTGCCCAGGTTTGATCTTTGTTTACTGGAGGGGTACTTTTGCACGCAAGGAAGGAGGTTACTTCAGAGATACCCCTAGAACTAAGGGCTCCAGACTCCCCCCACCATCCCAAAGAGTGATCAGATAGTGGCAAGAAAACCTTCCTTTCAAAATGGGGGTGGGTCACTTTCAGACTTCTATAAGAGGGGCTTTGCAATATCCAATTTAAGCCAGCCAGGAAACTACAACTAATCCAGAATGCGACAGCTAGACTGGTGACTGGGAGCAGCCGCCGAGACCACATAACACCGGTCTTGAAAGACCTACACTGGCTCCCAGTACGTTTCCGAGCACAATTCAAAGTGTTGGTGCTGACCTTTAAAGCCCTAAACGGCCTCGGTCCAGTATACCGGAAGGAGCGTCTCCACCTCCATCGTTCTGCCCAGACACTGAAGTCCAGCGCCGAGGGCCTTCTGGCAGTTCCCTCGCTGCGAGAAGCCAAGTTACAGGGAACCAGGCAGAGGGCCTTCTCAGTAGTGGCACCTGCCCTGTGGAACGCCCTCCCACCAGATGTCAAAGAGAACAACAACTAACAAACTTTTAGAAGACATCTGAAGGCAGCCCTGTTTAGGGAAGCTTTTAATGTTTAATAGGTTATTGTATTTTAGTGTTTTGTTGGAAGCCGCCCAGAGTGACTGGGGAAACCCAGCCAGATTGGCGGGGTATAAATAAACTACTACTACTACTGCTGCTGCTATTATTATTATTATATACAGGAGCACAGTCTGAGATGGGGTGGTTTCAGCCTGACTGCCCCACACTTGGAAAATCGGGATTCAAGACAGGAAAGAGAAGATTTGCCCCCCTCCCCAAATAGTCTCCCCCTCGCCCCCAATTATCCAAACTCACCCCACTCTGGGTAGCGTTCTCTGTAACAGTGGAAGCAACATCCTACGGATACACACTGTATATATCTCTCTCTTTAGAGGCTTTGCAAAAAGGAATCCCAAACTGGGAGCAAAGCACGCATGGAAAGGGGTAACCCCTCCCTGTTCCTTAATTTGGAATGGACCATTCTCTTAGCAATGCGGGGGAGGATATCTGCATAACCCCCACCAGAGAAGAACAACCCATTACGCATTGCTACAGAACATAGCTCCGAAAAGCATTTATTGTTATGTATATTTTCTCAGCAGAGTTCAGCCTCAAATATCCCTAGCTGAAAGTATCTATATTTAGATTCTTCTTTTGCCCCCCCCCCCAAAGAAAGGCAAGTAGGCTAACCCAATGCTCTTCGGAAAACGGGGAGGGAGCCGCGGGAACCAACCAGAAGGCGGCACCGCAGAGTTCCGACCAATCAGACGCCGGCTTCAAGTTGCAACCTTTAAATGAGAGAGGTAAAGGGGAAACGCAGCAAAGGTCTCTTAAAGGGGGAATCAGCTGAGAAAGCGGGTGGGGAAATGTGGGGGGCAAACTAAGGAATCCTGCAGCATTTCCAATGCATTCACAAAGGGTTGGATATCGGCCCCAGACCCAGGCAAGCATTTTCCCTTAGTCTGCGGCAGCTGGACCACAGGCAGAAATGCAACTGGTGCAGCTGTCCGTGCTATGAAGATGCATCTAGAGCAGGGATCAGCAAACCTTTTCAGCAGGGGGCCGGTCCACTGTCCCTCAGATCTTGTGGAGGGCCGGACTATATTGGGGGGGGGCGGAATATGAACGAATTCCTATGCCCCACAAATAACCCAGAGATACATTTCTAATAAAAGCACACATTCTAGAGCCAGTGTGGTGTGGTGGTTAAGAGTGGTAGACTCATAATCTGGGGAACCGGGTTCACGTCTCCACTCCTCCACATGCAGCTGCTGGGTGACCTTGGGCCAGTCACACTTCTCTGAAGTCTCTCAGCCTCACTCACCTCACAGAGTGTTTCTTGTGGGGGAGGAAGGGAAAGGAGAATGTTAGCCGCTTTGAGACTCCTTCGGGTAGTGATAAAGCGGTATATCAAATCCAAACTCTTCTTCTTCTTCTTCTTCTTCTTCTTCTTCTCATGTAAAAACACGCTGATTCCCGGACTGTCCGCGGGCCAGATTTAGAAGGCGATTGGCCCGGATCCGGCCCCCGGGCCTTAGTTTGCCTACTGTAATTGTTAAGTTGTGGGTGAACATATCAGACGACACAGCAATTCTTCAAACAGCTCTTGTTTATTCACAGAACAGAACTGAACTGAAGGGTTCAGCCAGCCTGCTTATATAGAGCTCCACTAGAACACAACAGTAACCATTTTCTGTAACTATCCAATCACTGAACGTCACTTTCAATCCCTTATTTGCATATGTGGACCTGAGTGAAAACTATCTACAGTATCCCCCTGCTGGCCCAGGGTGAGAACTTTAGTACATAACAGTAATAAACGTAAATCTGCCCTTATTCCCTTATGGGGGACACAAGAGCCCTTACAGAGTCCTTTGCAGGTTCTTCATCGGTCGGAGAAAATAACAGAGGCCAACCTGAGAATATTGAGAAGCAAAGCCTGATCTTTATTGAACTGTTGCAACAGGGTGCCCCCTTCACATGCAGGAGAAGGAGGAGGACCCAGAACAAAGGTGTGTCCACCCTTATATAGACATTTTAAATTGCCCGCCTTGGAGTTCAAGACCACCCCCAGAAACATCATGCCTACATCACAGAAGGGGTGTAGCTCAAGACCACCACCCCCAGATACATCATACCTACATCACAGTGTTACGGAAATTACCGGGAGGGGCACATCTTTAAAGTTAAATATTACAAATATTATGCCTGAATGTATCCTTTCAACTTGACAGCTCAGGGAAGTTACCTAGCTTTAAAAATAATATAAAACCTTTCCCAGTTTCCTCCATTCCAAAGCTATTTTCCCCTTGAAAAAGGACTCCAGGAAGTTCCCAGAGGTGACAATTGCTGGGCTCATTGTTAGCCAAAGGAAGCCAAATCTTTTGGGTGGTGGGTACTTAAGACATATTTGTCTATGCTAATCTTATACCTGAGTCTTGCCCTGCCATGTCTGCTTATGCTAATCTTGTACCAAGGACTTGTCTGGACATGTTTGCCAAGGTTAACCCCTCACCTTTTGTGACATGTCAGTGATGTAGTATTGATGTAGCAATGATGCTGTACGAACTGTATTCTGGGATATGGTGGGAAAGTTTTAAAAGTCTTTGTCACTCCATCCTTGGGGTTCAAATTTGCTCTTTGAAACTATTGCGCAATAAACTTTGGTCTATAGCTATTTGCTCCGGTTGGCTGGACTCCTTCCTTTATTCTGCAGGGACCCGTGGGCTCTGCCCGACGAGCTGGGTGACTGAGCAGCCTCACACCTAGATTTTTCCGTAACAACAGAAAGGGTGGTCTACAGCAGAAATCTGAGTGTGTTGTTTACCTCCTGTTTGGCAGGTTACCTGTTAATGCTTACTTGATTGGATACCCTGGGGAGCCTGGCCAGACTTTTGTAATGACAAATACTTAGTTCCTGAGCCAGGTCACAGGCTCACCCTATTCATACACAAACATACCCTTAAGACAGGATTTGTGAACAAAAAGACAATGGGGAGGCTCCCCCACCTCCTCCCTCCTTGCAGAAAACACATTTGAAAATGGTTTCAGGGCGGTCCTCCTGTGCTGCTCCAGACATGTGGTTCACACATCCATGTATGAACTTGGTTGGTACATTTATGAACATTTATTATATATATAATACCTTAATTTTTTTTATTTCACTACCCATGCAGCCTTTCTCAACCTTGAGTCCCCAGATGTTTTTGGCCTACAACTCTCATCATCCCTGACCACTGGTCCTGTGAGCTAGGGATCATGGGAGTTGTAGGCCAAAAACATCTGGGGACCCAAGGTTGAGAACCACTGATAGAGAGAAGAGCTTTCTCTGTGGGATATCTGCCTGGTATTGCTGGAGAACATAAAAAGAGCCCTGCTGGATCAGGCCAAAGGTCCATCCAATCCAGCATCCTGTTCTCACTCTGGCCAACCAGATAGATGCCCAAAGGGAAGTCTGAGAGCAGGATCTGACCACAAGAGCCCTCTCTCCTCCTGTGATCTCCAGCAACTACAGTGCAGTTGGGTCAAGAGCTCTTGAGTCGTCAAGGCATAGCTGTCAACTTACAGATTTGAAAACAAGGGATCAGCAGCCAAAATAAGGGATTTTAGTCAACCAGCTGAAATACAAAGTGAAAAGGGACCAGATAATTTGGGAGAGCAGCGCTGGTTTTTAGCCCTTCGTTTCCAGAGGTTGCTGCTCAAGACACCAGCTGATGAAACACTGCAATTAAATAACTACAAGCAGCAACCACTTTTCGCGCAAAACAAAGTCCAAGCTACAAAGATGCTGCTGCAGTTCTGTATCTTTTCTCTCGTGCTCCATCTGCAGCTCTCAGTTCCATCAGGCGGGGTGGGAGGAAGGGGGGGGGAATAGCACCCGAAGTAAACCCGCAGGTCAGACCATCTATGCTAGTCTACCACTACAAATCTATGGGAGAAGCGCTTGCAGTGCTTCCTCCGCTTTCCCCCTCTATGGTTAGCCCTTGGAACACCTGCCTGCGCCTCCACCTCATCCTCCTCTCTCTGAACTGCTTTCTCTATGGTTGCCCTCGCTCTCCTCTCAAGGCTCCTCAGTAATTCATATGCCGCGCCAGGCTGCCCATCTCATCCGGGTCCTTCAGCAGCGCAGCCGCAGTAGGGTCTAGCGGGAGCGGCGGCAGCGGCAGGCAGAGGGGAGGTCCCAGGCAGAGAAGCTCAGTTCAGCGGCTGTGAGGAGGATGGCGGCGGAAGGGCCCAAGGCTCCCGACAGTCCCGGTGCAGAGGGGCTCCCAGAGGCCGAGGCTGGTGAGAGGAGGCCGGAGGGGGACGGGCCGGGCAGCCAAGCAACACAGTTGGAGCCTCCCCCCTCCCTGGCCGGCAGGGAAGCTGCTTCCTTTGAAATCCGGGAAATTTAAGGGACATCATCAATAAGGGACAGCAGCGGGACACGGCGCTGGGATAAGGGAGTTTCCCGCCAAATAAGGGACGGTTGACAGCTATGCGTCAAGGGCAGGTTCTACCTCCTGTTAAGAACGGTGCCAGGGGCCTTGAAATATTAGTTGCTGGGAATCACAAGCAGGGCTGCTAGTGGTGAGGCGAGGAGCCCAGAACAAAAGCATGTTAAAAATTCCAAACCCTCCAATAGTACCTTCTGGGTCTTTAAAGCCCTAGACCCAGGCTGCAAACACCTAAAAGGCCACCTCCTTCCCTACAGAGCCTTCTAGGTGCTGAAATCAGCAGAGGGGCCTCTCTTGGTAGTTCTCAGAAGCTCAGGGGGGTGGCCAGCCCAGGAGAGGGCATTCTTGGTGGCACCTTCTGAACTGTGGGACTCCCACCCCACAGAGGTCCATCAGGTATTTTCATTGTGCAGCTTTTGTTGTATTCTAAAGACACACTTCTTTGCTCTGGCCTTTTGACACATGAGATGTGTTTTCGGAACGCAGCCCGTTATTTGTTTTAACCATTGTTAATGTTGAATTAGGGACGCGGGTGGCGCTGTGGTCTAAACCACAGAGCCTAGGGCTTGCCAATCTGAAGGTCGGAGGTTCGAATCCCCGTGATGGGGTGAGCTCCCACTGCTCGGTCCCTACTCCTGCCAACCTAGCAGTTTGAAAGCACGTCAAAGTGCAAGTAGATAAATAGGTACCACTCCAGCGGGAAGGTAAACGGCGTTTCCGTGCACTGCTTTGGTTCGCCAGAAGCGGCTTAGTCATGCTGGCCACATGATCCGGAAGCTGTACACTGGCTCCCTCGGCCAATAAAGCGAGATGAGCGCCGCAACCCCAGAGTCGTCCGTGACTGGACCTAACGTTCAGGGGTCCCTTTACCTTTAATGCTGAATTTTAAGGTTGTTCTAGCCTATCCTGGGGACCTGTTGGCAAAGGGCAGGTAATAAATGAAATAATATTTTCAAGAAATGTGCTGTTTTTTTTAAAAAAAACTAATTCTGTTTTAAATGAGGTAGTGGAGGCTGAGCAACTAGGAAAGGTGCTCTCGGCACACAGATCTATCCAGACAGACCATTATCAGCATTACCTTGAAGTGAGCTATTATTAGCCTTCTAAGGCTATAAGTAGAAAACAGGTGTAACAGAACACTGCATGATCAATGGGCCTGCTGGAAGTACCAGGAGAAAGTTATATGCAAGTTTCACTTAAAGAAAAAACAAAGCCTGATGCCACAGTGAGGGACTGAATACAAGAGGCTTGATGCGGGTGGCACTGTGGCCTCTTGGGCTTGCTGATCGGAAGGTCGCAGTTCAAATCCGTGCAACAGGGTGAGCTCCCATTCCTCTGTCCCAGCTTCTGCCAATCTAGCAGTTTGAAAGCACACTAGTGCAAGTAGATAAATAGGTACCGCTGCAGCGGGAAGGTAAATGGCGTTTCCGTGCGCTCTGGCTTCCATCATGGTGTTTCGTGACCCGGAAAGCTGTCTGTGGACAAAAGCCAGCTCCCTTGGCCTGAAAGTGAGATGAGCGCCACAACCCCTTAGTCTCCTTTGGCTGGACTTAACCATCCAGGGGTCCTTTACCTTTTTACCTTACAAGAAGCTTGAGGGAGAATTTTTGCAGGATCCTGAGCTCATAAGGGGCAGGTCTTCACAGGCTTCACTTAAGGTGGAAAGAGTTGGTGCGGATCAGTCACTACCAACCTGGTGTCCTCCAGGTGCTCTGAACTGTAATTCCATCAGCACTGGCAGGGGCTGATGGGAGATTTAGTCCAAAACACTTACAAGGCACCAGGGTTGGTGGAGCCTGGTGTGCAACACAGAGGATTCACTACAGCCTTGTTCTGTAGCAGCAGCATGGGCTTGCTACTACTTGCAGTGTGGAACACTCCATTCCAGGTTCTTGCCAGCCTTACAGTCTTCCAGAACACTCCATTCCATCCCCCAACTTTCTGCTCCCTACTCCCCAAACAGGCACTCAGTGTTCTGTGACCACTGAGCATGCTCAGTCTTCACTGGACTAAATTAAGGGTGGGGAACCTCAGGTCCAGGAGCTGAATGAGATCCAAGCCTCAAGCCTAACCATCCCCCAACTCCAACCCTGCTCTATAGCCACTTCCTTGAGAGCTTTTGGACGCGGGTGGTGCTATGGGTTAAACCACAGAGACTAGGACTTGCCGATCAGAAGGTCGGCAGCTCGAATCCCCGCGACGGGGTGAGCTGCCGTTGCTCGGTCCCTGCTCCTGCCACCCTAGCAGTTCGGAAGCACATCAAAGTGCAAGTAGATAAATAGGTACCACTCCGGCGGGAAGGTAAATGGCGTTTCCGTGTGCTGCTCTGGTTCGCCAGAAGCAGCTTAGTCATGCTGGCCACATGACCCGGAAGCTGTACGCAGGCTCCCTCAGCTAATAAAGCGAGATGAGTGCCGCAACCCCAGAGTTGGCCACGACTGGACCAAATGGTCAGGGGTCCCTTTACCTTTTTACCTTTACCTGAGAGCTTTTGCCTGGAAAAAGGAGGGTGTGTGTATGAGAGGGACATGCAAACCTGATTTCTGCCTGGATGAAATGTAACAAAAGGGGGTAGTCACATCCACTGCCCCACCCATTCTGCTACTGGCTCCGCCCACCATTGCTGTGCTGCCCAGCCCCGCAGAAAAAGATAGACACACACGAAACTTTCAATAACCAGGAAGTTTGGCGTTTATTGTAAGGGTTTTTTTTCCTTTTAAACAAAGAATTACCAGAACCCGTTTTCCCCACCAACAAGCTTCAGGTACATCCCTGATTCACAGAGAAGCCCGTTTGGTATGTGAAAGAAAGGGAAGGGGAGGAGAGAGATTATTCAAAACCAAAACATTTGCTAGAAAGAACTTGAGAAATGAAGGATGAACCATGTTTCAGAGCTCCTCTCCTAGAAGCAGGACCAGCAGCACAGGGCAGTTCAAGCAGAGATGGACGGGATTCGTGGGTGTGCTTCCTTTTCCAAAAGAGGAAAAGTCCCCACAGTGCTTTGGGACATCAGATTGGATGTGTAAGGTGGGAGCTTTTTGGCACTCATGAATGCATGGCAACAATCCGCTTGGAGCATGGAAGTGCCAGGATGCTCACACAATTTTTGGGTGCCCTAACCAAAATGAAAGTTTCTGAACCATCAATAAACACAGGCTCATGTGAGACTGTGCTACAGATGAGGAACAGGGAAATCCCACTTTGATGGGGGCTGGGAGGCATGTGCTTCTGGAGTAAGCTTAAGAAATGGTTAACCCTTGGACCTTTCTCCCAATTAGAGCACAAATACATTACATCTGGTTATCCCCACTCCCTTAAAATGCTAATATACAGAATATAAAGCACAATATGTACAACAACACAGTAAACAGTTTCTTTCCCCATCCCACACTCGTTAAGTAGTCAGGGTTTTTTGCAGTTGGAAAGGAAATACTTCAGCAACTTCAGTCATAAAGAGAAAGGCGGCGGCAGCGGGGTTAATCCAGATTACCCTTTTTGGCCCCAAAATTGAGCCGCCTTAAAAAAATAAAATAAAAAACCACAGGATACCAGCATTTGGAGGACGTTATAAATTTCTTATAGCTTATACATTCCTTATAGCGGAAGTCATAAAACAATGTATGCCCACATTACTACTCACAAACTTCTCTGCTGCATTATTATTTTTTAGGCAACAGTGCAAATTCAGAATTTGCAAGGGGACAGAGGGGCCTTGTGGTCCCTTTGCTGGACGAACATCAGCCATCAGTTGCAAACAAAAAACCAACAAGCAAATCAACAGCAAACAGACAATACCCAAGCCCTTGTACCTAAGTTTCTGCAAGACAGCCAGCCGAGCAGCTATTTTGCACCATGCAATTCCTATGACACCACCTGCCAAGATCAACAGGGCCTCCATTTTAGAACTTACTTTGCCTAATAAAGTGCAGTTTGTGGATTTCTAAAAGCAGCTCTGCAAGATACATTCACAAAAAAGTTACCAGCTTACAGAAGTTTTTAGTAGTCCGCCTGCCTTCTCACAACACATCCCCTATGTCAGTCATTTAGGGGCCTAAGGTGGAAAAAAATAAGGCCTCTGCTTTGGTACAGCTTTTTATCTGCAACTAATTATACACATGACAGGTTACCTACAAGCCTGTTGGAGCTATGAAGGGTGTGAAATGCTAATAAGCTCTTTGAAAATAGCAAAAACACCAACCCAAACTTTTGTGTCTCCACTTCTTCAGAACAGGAGAGGCTATATAACAAAGGATGGCCGAAATCTCCAAACCAGACACAAATGCTGAGAATCGCCATCTTTAAAGCAGGCTGCTTAAAAAGTGGTCTTGCCTTGGCTCTCCTGCCAAGATGGATCAAGGCCCTTCCTTTTCTACATCTCTCACAAAGAGTCAGAGTCAGCAAAGGATGAACGCACAGAGCTTGGCAGACAGAAGCTTGAATTATCTATGAATTATCTGGAAAACTGGTCTGAAAACCTACCAGGAGGGAAAAGTTGAGTTTGTGCTATTGACCATCCGGAGCAGCAAGTTTTATAGAGGCAGGCAAACAGTCTGCAGCAGCATGACTGTGTTTTGAAACCTGCATCCTCTTCTAGTCTGCTTCTGAGAGAGACACAACAATCAAGTGATCTGTTGTGGAAACTCTGGCACCGACACATGACATGAATGTTGCAAAGGCTAGAATGGCTCTCTCAACAATTTATGCTCAATGTGTTTGAAGGGATGGAGGAGCCAATACAAGGCAGAGAGACTCCTGCATACACCAGGAGCATGCCTAGCGCTCTGGAGGGAAATCCATACAATCATTTTTGCAGGTGGAAGCACCTTCCAGAAACTATCTGCTTGTTGCTGCAGATATTGTTGGAAACAAAGGCAGACAACATCTTTGCTATTATTAATCTTCCATGCAGAGTACTGGCTGGGCAAATCAGCTAGTTATATTTTTGCTACTGTGAAAATTTGGGAAATTGAACTTTGCTGTTTTTGACCACCAAGCCAAGCTGCAATAGGTAGCAAAGTGCTAAGTCAGGTACAACCTTCCTAAAACTCTGAATCCTTTTTGTGAGCACCATCGACCTTGGCCAACTCAAAAATGAAGTGGTGAGAGGATAAAGCGCCCCCCCCCAGCCCCCAGGTTCCCATCATTCAGATTCAAATTTGCTCCAACCATCCTTCCCCTTCTGATACATTTTGAGTATGTGAGCTAGCCAGGAATGGTGCTGAGTACAGGAATCCTTTGGGTTGGAGCCAAATCAGTTTTACTCAGAGTAGAAGAAGAAGAAGAAGAAGAAGAAGAAGAGTTTGGATTTGATATCCCGCCTTTCACTCCCTTTAAGGAGTCTCAAAGCGGCTAACATTCTCCTTTCCCTTCCTCCCCCACAACAAACACTCTGTGAGGTGAGTGGGGCTGAGAGACTTCAGAGAAGTGTGACTGGCCCAAGGTCACCCAGCAGCTGCATGTGGAGGAGCGGAGACGCGAACCCGGTTCCCCAGATTACAAGACTACCGCTCTTAACCACTACACCACGCTGGCTCTCAGTAGACCCACTGAAATCAACAGTTCATGTCCATTATCTTCATGCAGAACTAGCATTAGATAAACCCTCTTGAGATTTGAGTGTTACTTCATGTTATGCAGAAAACTGATTTTGACCCATTTCTTTGTGTGTATGTGTGTGTTTGTGTACATTTGTGTACACACACAAATAATTCAGATTGAATAATAATAATAATAATGCCACATCCTTACCTCTATTTCAGTTCCCACATGGGG
Organism: Podarcis pityusensis; assembly: GCF_964106645.2. Taxonomy (NCBI): domain Eukaryota; kingdom Metazoa; phylum Chordata; class Lepidosauria; order Squamata; family Lacertidae; genus Podarcis; species Podarcis pityusensis. The sequence goes on from NC_138033.1 coordinate 78,054,567, forward strand.
AAATCTAGAAGGGTTTGTTTCTTGAATAATGCATGTGGAGCGACTGACAGGACAGGAAGTTTGCTCTCTGTTTTCCCTCTAGTGAGAGGCAAAAACCTTGGAGAGTCCTGACTGAAGGATGGTGAGCATGTTTTTCAGCTATTGCAGTTTGTTACATGGCTTCCCCCAAATGCTGCCAAACAACGGTTATGATGTCTGAACTTAACACCTTTAAAAATACAGCATCCCCTTTGAAGAGTACACATTTAAGCTAATTGAATTTCATTAGGGGGTGGTTTTCCTTTTTGTCCTTGGCATTCATCTTCAAAGCAGCTTTGCATACTTGTTCACTGCCTGAGCCAAGATGTAGTAATAAAACACTGGGAATAATTCAACATTATTGTTCTTTGGACATTTTTTCTAAAACAACAACAACATGCATCCATAAAGCAGGCCCAAGGCCCGTCTATTGAATTCACCTTTTCTTTTCTTTTTACAAACCTAGTTTGCTTAGGAATCTTGACAGATCTTCATCCTCTCACTAACAAGTAAAGGAAATTAGCCGGCTTAAAAAATCCCTTAAAAACCCACAAGAAAATAAGATTCCCACCCCCACTCCCACCCAATTGTAATTAATTTTTTAAAAAGTGTCAATATGACACTGCCTCAAGAATAGAAAATAAAGTATTTACAGCTTTACAGAAGGGGGGGGGGCGAAGTCATTACAATTCACGTCCAGCATTTTCACATTTTTTTTCCTGACAAGCTTTAAATCTGGTTGCTACGGACGGACAAGACTAAATGCAAATCTAGAGGTGCCACTGTCTACTAAAGCCAGCAGCACTGGCTGAAAGAAATGCAATATGAAGGAAACTGTACTGTTAAGGGACTGATCCATTCGCGAACTCACCCTGATGCTCCCTCAGATATAATAAAACCTCATATTCAAAATGTGAAGAGAAATTCTTAAATTCAGGTTGCATATGATAAAAAAGATACCAACCACCACCTTAACCACTACTATTCTGTTCTATCGTTATTCTTACACAGGTAATCCCCACCTACCTCTAACACATACAAATAATAATAATTGCTTACTTGAGTACCCACCTAGTCATTACAAAATGAACCATTTTGTTGATGCCCTCCATGTTGACCAGTGAAACCTCATCCCCCTACCCACTTATACAACCATACAAGAACCAGTTCCCCCCGCCCATGCCTACCCACTACACTCTACCTTGAGCATGCCACCCATTAAAAGCAAACACATTGACACATGCTCTTAAAGTTTAAAACACACCCCTCCCCCCAAAGAAGATTAGCAGCAATGAAGTTGGATGGCCTTAAGTAAAAACCGCTCAAATTCTTAGTTTCAGAAATAGTAAATCCTACAATTTCTGGGCAACTGAAGTTTAGCAGGTACACATACAACCTGCACTCAGGAGCTGCCAGATTGGGTAGACGGGTCTCCCAGTGTCTGGAGAAACTGCAGAGCGAAAGAGCCAACATTCAGTGCTGGCTTCAGGACCCTGAGATGCTATTTATGAAAGTGCCAAGGCCCAACCCTTTGGAAAGGACAGGGCTGCTGGTCTCCCCTCCACCCCCCCCCCAAAAGCTGCAAAACTCACAGTCAGAAAAGGGTACAGCTTTGGATAGAAATGGGGTGAAAAGAATAAGGGCTTAGGAATGAGATTCCTTTTCCAAAGCAGAGAGAGAAAGCGATGAAGCGCTTGACCAAAAGTTGCAAAAACAAGCTTTTTAAGGGCCGCTAAGCAATGGGGCATAAAGCTACTAACCAGAAGCAGCAAACTTGAGTTTCAAGCAGCAAATCAGGACGAACACAAAGTGTCCCTTTTTATATTGCATCTCCCACTCCCCCCCTTTTTTTGCATGGATGGGAATATAGTAAAGCTCCCCTTCTGAAGCCAAATACTTCCCCACCCAGGAGTGTCTCTCTCACATGACAGACGTGTTCATCTGCCTAGGCACCAGCCATCACCTTCAGCAACCCAAAGCAGCAGCCAATTGGACAAGAAAGCACTCCGGAGACAGAGGGGGAAGGAGCCCATCAGCCACACAACAGCTTTTACTAGGGGTTGATCTGTAGGCATGAGGGGAGAGGTTTCTTCTTCTAGGCATTTCGTGTCATTAAGAAGCGTTTTGCAGGAGAGATAACTATCTGACACCCACCCACCCACAGCAGCTTTGCCAGAAGGGTGATTGTGCCTCCAAATCTGGGCAGCATAAAATGATACCATGTTGGCAAAGAGCTACTCTTTTGTTCTGGATAACAGCAAGTGATCTGGACCAAGAAGATGCTAATTCATGGCACCGACCCCAGCTGACTATCTGGCAAATAAACATCAGATGTTTGTGTTTAAGCCACCAAAGGATGGAGTGGGGGCTAGTCTCACTTGCTTTTCAGAAAAGCAAAGCATGTGACAGTTATACCTTAGTGCCAGACAATACAATACTGTACTCTTGATTTTTCTTAAAAAAAAAAACACCACATCTTGTAATACTTATTTTCAGTTTACCTGAAATACAGTGGTACCTCAGGATACATATGCTTCAGGTTACAGACTCCGCTAACCCAGAAATAGTACCTCGGGTTAAGAACTTTGCTTCAGGATGAGAACAGAAATCGTGCTGCGGCGGCACGGCGGCAGCAGGAGGCCCCATTAGCTGAAGTGGTGCTTCAGGTTAAGAACAGTTTCAGGTTAAGAACGGACCTCTGGAACGAATTAAGTACTTAACCCGAGGTACCACTGTACAGGTGCAGGACCTGACATGCTTCAAGACATCTAAAGCTGTGTTCCTTGCTGAGGGGTCTTGGGAAAGGTAATGCCACTCACCCTATAATTTAGTTAACACTGATTCTGAGGATGGTGTGGAAAGCTATCACGCTCCAAGCTTCCGAAAGCAGCACAAAAATGCAGTCCTTCCTCAACAGTAACTTTTTGAGAGGAAATCATTTGATGGCTAAAGTACAAATGAAGGGGGAGGGTGAAGAAAAGAGGGAGGGAAGGAAGAAAGTTTGGAACCAAAGGATCACTGGGAGCAGATGCAGCAGTAGGAAGCTCCCTTGGCCAAAACAAGCTCCACAAACAAGTAAAGGTGTGCAAAGTGAATGCTCAGCTTCCTTTCCAACAGGAGACAGAGAAGCCCAGCAGTGACCTAACATTCCATACAAATAAGGCGAACGCTTTGCTTGCTTGTTTTTGCATAGTAATTAAAAAACAGTGTTATTCCCACCCCATCAGACTTTTGCTATTCTTGCCTTGCCACCAAGCTTCTAATAGAGTTCTGGACCTCAGCAGAAAAGGTGTTGTGCAGGTCTCTGAAAGGATTCTCTCAAGCCACAATTCACATCCCTTCTAACTGCATGAGCCAAGAGCAGGTGTCATTAAAGGGCTATGATTGGGAGGGGAGGACACTTTCAATCCACGCAAGACACTTGTCCTCATTGCTGCTCAATGGTGTGATATTTGCTACTTAGTTGCCACGGGGCCTGCTCTGCCAATTTGCCTAGCACTTCAGTTCAGTGCTAAACTTCCATACCAATTCATTCTTCTGCTACCAGAAGCTTATTTAGAATCATCATTTTTATATAAAAAGCACTATGATATTCCAGTGGAGCTCAAAGTGGCTCAGCTTGGGGCAAAGGCACAATTAAAATACCATATTCACATACTTTTTCTTACAGAACTCCACATCTGTCATTTGTAGAACAGTATAAATGTTTTTTACAGCACCAAATCCTTGGATGGGGTGGGAAAAAATACTAGATCAAGTCCTTGGCACCCCCAAGGCTAGGGGCTTTGAAGTCTCTGATCTCTCTGCATTTGTGAAATCTCTTCTTTTTCTGGGTTTTCTTTTTCTTCTCTCCTTGCGCCAGAACGTTCTGGTTATTTATCAGCTGACCATGGGCTCAACGTCTGCTTCTCTGTCAAACTCATCCTGAATTTCATCCGTGTTTCCTGAGTCGCTGCTGGCTACCGAACTGGGAGACGGGGAATTTCTGCTGACAAAGAAAAGGGGAGAGAGAGGAAGAGTGTGGTTAGGTCCATTCTCTTAATAAGCCGTCTTTCCATGTTAAACAGCGGCAAAAGCATGTTCAACTTACATGGATGTAAAGTAGGGAAGTACTGGCTCCCCAGAATGCAAAGGGCAATATGTTTGCTGCATTTCAGGCATCAACAGTTTTATAGCAACATGTAAAACCCTTCGCAGACATTGCAAAAAGTGAGATGACAAATGGAGCAGACAGCACCCTAGTGCTCTGGACCACTGGGTGCCATGAAGTATCTGTCGTACTTAAACAGTATTGCTGTTAAACTGGATTTTCAAGGTAAACAGTTACATCTTGGGGCCTGCTGTGTTTGGTACTTTCAGCGAAACCAGACACCTCAGAACAGCTAGTCTTCAGATTATTGAGTCCCTCCCAATACCTCTGAACGAAAGCTCTCCATCACCATCCCACTTGGGCAAATAAAAGTTATCAGGTGTGGATTCTGTGTTACCTTTCAGCAGAGCCTTTAATGAGCCGCCGGCAAGTCTCCATTTGCACATCCAGGCCCCGTTTCATGCTGCACATTTCCATGTACTCATGGAGGTGGCGATTCATGTCACTCTTGGCCGTGGCAAGCTCAAGCTGCACAGAAGGAGAGGGCCAAGTCAAGTCATGCAAAGAATGAGAACTACCATGTGCCCTCCCTGCCCATTTTGATGGAATGTCAATTTATTACCACTAGCTAACCTAAAGGCTGCTAATGGAAGTGAGCATCACTATTTATAAAGGAGGCAATAAGCTACCTCCTCATTTTTCTTGACAAAGTTCTGAGCTTATGATATACCGGTACATAAATTCCAAAAGATTCAAGGCAAAGAAGTATCTCTTCACCAATAACATACACAAGCCCTCTCAAGCTGCACCCCACGCACATGAAAGCTCATACCAATAACTAACTTAGTTGGTCCCTAAGGTGCTACTGGAAGGAATTTTTTTATTTTGTTTTGACTACAGCAGACCAACACGGCTACCTAACTGTAACTAGAACCTTTATTTCCTATTACCTTCTGTCATTCTGCCCACCCCAGAAAACCTTGCCCACCTTGTTTCTCTTCTCATGTCCAATTCAACCACGCATAGCCCTCATTAGCAAAAAGAGATGGAGAAGGTAACTGCCTTGAAAGTTACCCCTCAGCAATAAGGCAAAAGCCTGACCATTTTGATCCATGACCAGCCTGTGGCTGCTCATCAGATTTAATCATTTGCTGCTCTTAATTAAACACAACTAGGCCACACAGACAAACAATTCTTAGGCTCCTCGTTCCTTACCTCAATCTGTCCTATCGTTTCTTGGTATTCTTTGTCCCTCGTTTTGAAGAAAGATTCTGTTTCATGGATCAAGTTGCCCAAGTTCTCCTCTTGCTATAAAATAAAGAAAATCAGGAAGAGGTGAGCAAGGAATTCTGTCACCCAGAACCAGCCAAAGAGCCAGGCAGTACTGTAGATCTATCAAGCTCAGTATTGTCTACAATGACTTGCAGTGGCTCTCCAAGATTTCAGGCCAGGATCTCTCACAGGCCCTACCTGGAGTTGCTCCAGATTGAACCTAGGACCTTCTCCATGCATTTAGTGTATTATGGTAACATTCAAGATCATCTGTTCTAAGATAGTGTCCACTTGACAGAATTCAGCCTAGCAGAGCTTTACAGACAGAAGCCTGCAGTGCAGAAAAATGGTTCAGTTCTGGCTCCGTCTGGGGAGCTAGAGGCCTGGAGAGAGGGAGTTGCAGCACTCTGTGCTCAGCTCCCTGAGTCAATTAGCCTTTTATTCCCGATCTCGATCTACAAGGCAAATCTACCCTTTCGTTGTGTAATTTTCAGTTAGAAGGGATTTAAGCCTCTTAAAACCTTTAGAGCTGCAGCATGCTAGGCCTGAACTCTGTAATACTCCACTGATAGCTATACTTCTAACACACAGGCACATGGTTATATGCAAATAATCTGTCACTTAATTCCAGCCCATCACTAAAACTGCTTTATCGCCCTGGCAGTTGCAGCTCACTAGAAAGGCGCCTTCACAAACGTATGCCACATTTTGCAACTGTAGCACTTTGGTGTAATCTCTCACCGTTTTGCAGTGCACACCACCACAGTTCACAAAATGGAAAGGAACAACTTAACATGCGCTCCTGGCAGTCAGTATAAGGTGGATTGCTGAGGAGATGTGGCTGCTGCAGTGGCTTTCTAGCCAAGGAGATAAAGCTTCCTACCTCCCACCATCACCACCCTCTATCATGTTACTGAGAAAGGGAGGAATGGAGGTACACTGAGAATCTGACCATGAAAGGTCACAGCTCTCCCAGTGTCAAGGCACTCAAGGCTCAAATGCACCATCAGAAAGGGACATCAGAAAGGTTTCCAAGCAGTACGTCTCCCAGTACGTTTCCGAGCACAATTTAAAGTGTTAAAGCCCTAAACGGCCTCAGTCCAGTATATCTGAAGGAGCGTCTCCACCCCCATCGTTCTACCCGGACACTGAGGTCCAGCACCGAGGGCCTTCTGGCGGTTCCCTCACTGCGAGAAGCTAAGTTATAGGGAACCAGGCAGAGGGCCTTCTTGGTAGTGGCGCCCTCCCTGTGGAACGCCCTCCCACCAGACGTCAAAGAGAACAACTACCAGACTTTTAGAAGACATCTGAAGGCAGCCCTGTTTAGGGAAGCTTTTAATGTTTGATGTATTACAGTATTTTAATATTTTTTTGGAAGCCGCCCAAAGTGGCTGGGGAAGCCCAGCCAGATGGGTGGGGTATAAATAAATTATTATTATTATTATTATTATTATTATTATTACACACCCATTAAACACAGAAACTTTTCCCGACAGACTTTATTGAGCAACAGGAGCAGGATTCTGTTGCTCTACCTAAACAGTTCAGCAAGCACCAATGGAATAAGCAGCTCAAGGCTCTTCTGAACCAGGCATCCTAAAAAGAGAATTTGCAAACCAGCTGACTTGATGCCCTTGGAGAAAGATGTCTAGGCCACTCCATCATTCCCGTCCTCTCATTTTAGCTCAGTGTTTCTGATATATGTCAGTTAAATCAAAGTCCCATTCATTAAAAACTAGTAAGACTTTGTTAACGGTGCCTAGCCTGCTTCCTTTGTGACTCTCTGTTGTTGGCTTAAAAAAATTTGTTAAAATATTATCAGATATACAACAAGCCTATATTTTTAATACCAAAGCTTGACCAGCTTCCTGTGAAGTCCCTTCTCACTTTGCTCCAATGTTTAAGCGGCTTCAGCTTTATTTCTCCAATATGGGACAAATCAAAATCAATTTCTACAGAATCACCAAGTGCCTATCAGTTTAAGAAATTTATGCTACATTCCAGAAGTTGTCAGCCACTTGTAAGTTGTTGATAAAAGGATAATTTAACATAGTAAAATTAAAGATTCTCAAATTCACAACCAGCGCTCTTGAGTCCTATATGATCTCATAGGCCCATGTTACTATAGTTGAAGGGAGATAAGTTAAGAGTTGCTTCCCCTCCTCCCCATTTTCTTGTTTATAAACACCACCATTATCATTTAACAAGACCTTGAGTGCTTGGCAACCAGTCACAAACATCATTTACAAACCGCCACTGCCTGCAGAAGAGCATGTGATGGAAGGTTCAAGCTACCGGATCATGCGGTAACAGCAGGCTCCACATGAAAAAGCACTGCCATGTGACTCCAGAAAATTAATGTATAAAAAACATATGTATGCTAATATTAGACAAAATACGCCATAAGGAATAAGTAATACAGTACATGTGTGTTGAGACGGTGGGGAGCTGAAGGTGAGTGGAGAAAACATAAAAATGTAGCCAATACCATGACAAAGCTTTAAACTCCATGTTGGTTTTTTCCTGCACAATCAAAGGAGCCTCAACAACACAACTTCAGGTGCCGATCAAAAACAATCGCCTGTCAATTATACAGCAGCAAGTAAACCAATCTTTGCAAAAGTGGCCATTTTTATTCTCCAGCAGAGAGGATGTGCCAAATTCTAACACAATGGAGGCTTTTGAAAATTTGGATGTATGTTGTTGATAATAAAAAATCATTACTTTTTAAAACCCTTCCAGAAATCAGTCACAACCTTACTTCTGAAGAAGCTAGAGACCCATCTCACAAAGAGCCCAGATCCAAAACTCACCTCTCCCTGGAGCTCGATTGATGGGTTACAGTTGGTGAAATCTTCCCAGAGGAGCAAAGTATCCTCATTCTCCTCCCACGTCAAACTGTCACAGTCATCATCAAAATCGAAGGTTTCACGCCTGACAGGGAAATATATATACATATATTTTCATTAAAAATCCTTGTAATCCTTCTTCAAAACAAGCTTAGGAGACGGTATTAGCACTAGAACACACACATAAAGGCATAGGATTTTGATGTGGCTATCTCGCCCTCTGCTGAAAAAAGGCTCCACATCTGCCTTTTATTCTGCTGCAGGATAGACAGAATTGAAATTCCAAGCTAATCTTAGTGTGACAGTTCAGCTGTTCCCCTCCAGGTGGTGCTGCACATCAAAACAACAGTCCAGAGCTTTACACAAAGGTTCTAGTGTCCAAATTAAAAGGATTTCTGCCTATCACTAACAAAAGATACGAAATGCCCAGGATGTACACATGTAATTAAAAAGTCATGCTTTAAAGCAGTGAAAGGATGGGCAGTTTCACTAACCACCTATGATCATTGCTCTGTGCTGCTTTAGTTTCATATGCCGTACAACAGGGGTCGGCAACATTTTTTAGCCGCAGGCCGGTCCACTGTCCCTCAGACCTTGTGGAGGACTGGAGAAGTGGCACTGGGGGGGGGGGGGCAAGTAGTCCTCCTCCTCACCCCCCACCTCCACCCACAGCCGCTGCGATTAACTTCCCTGGCCGCAGCTGCTTCTCGTGGGTAGGCAGAGTGAGCTCGTCCGCTCCGCTCTCTGGCCCACAGGAGCACCAGGGCAGTGGCAGCAGCAGAGGGAAGATGAGTGGCGCAAAAGGGCTTGCTCTGGAGATGGGCTGCTTAAAATGGTGCTCAGCCAGCCCCCTTCCTCCTCTAGGCAGGGCGAGGAGAAGCCAGGAGGAGGGAGGGAGGAGGCGCCGCCGCAGTGTGTGTGAGGGAGAGGGGGGGAATGGAATGGCACGGGGGGGGGGATGTTGCAACCCGAACGAACAGAATCCCCACACCGATCCACGGACAGTCCACAGGCCGGATCCTGAAGGCAATTGGGCCTGATCTGGCCTGTGGGCCTTAGTTTGCCAACCCCTGACGTACAACAACCAGAAACAACTAGAAACTGGGGGGCCCTGATGGTTTCATCACTAATCCTGCCCCCTCCCCAGATTCTATGCACCCAATTTTGAAATCTCCAGGGGATAGAGCTGCATGTGGGAGCTGCACAGCAAATAAGGAGTCCCAGAAGCTCATTTAGCTCTGATGTCTAAATTGGAAGTGGTTTTATACACAGTCTGACTGTTGATCCACTTAGAGCAGTATTGTCTGAATAGATGGGTGGCAGGAGTTCTACACCGTACCAAGCACCGTACCCAGTTCTACCTGGGGATGCCAAGAAGTGAATGTAGTGACTTCTGCAGGTAAAGCAGGTACTTTGCAAGGACCTTTGGACTACAGACCTGTAAGCAGTTAAATGCCGTACAAATGAAGTAACGCAACAGCTCTCATCATTAAGTAAGCAAACATTACTAAGGCAGTTCCAGGGAACACCTCACATCAAAACTGATGCCTTTTATGGGACCAATTTGGGCTAGCTGAAGGAACACAATCAAGCTTGAGAAGTTACATCTAGTCAATGTCACAAGGCAGTGATGCCTGAATTTTCAGCTAAAAACTAACAGGATGAAACTTTGAAAAGATTTTACACTAGCTTCTTTTAAAGAATTGCCTGAGAGGGGACTGCTTGATCCCATCCTCCAGGAATCTTGTGGCTACTTTGCTGAGCTCCACAATGGCAGACATTTTTGTCTCCTGAGTTCATTTCCTTCCCAGCAGAGCATATATAAAGCAGGAAGTCGAGGTCAACACTTCATCTTATGATGAATGGATTCAAAACTTGGCAGTGGACTGGAAGAGGCAGCATGGGAGCACATGCCAGCTTCTAAAATCGGCCAAGCCTCCCAGCTTAAAACTACTGCTTGCCTTCAGCTGCATTTATTTTGCAACCATGGCTATTTGTATAATCTGAATAATTTGAACCCTCTTACGAAAAGACACAGCACTAATGCAGTTGTTGTTCCTTAGGGGTTTTAGAAGGGATTTCTTTTCACTTCCAACAATGCAATGGACTGGCCTATTAAGTGTATAGTCAGAACTGTCAACCTTGTCCACAGTGTTTAAACCCAAAAGATTACTTGCAGAGTGTCAAAATAAACTGCAGGATTCCTGGGTGGGCTTGCAGACGCAGGGGTTGTACTCCATCACTGCCGTAGTCCAAGCATGTAGCATTTTAAGAGTAAAGGTGCGCAGCAAAAGGTGATGTTGGCACATGCCATTCAAAATAGGAGCTGGAACAAATCCCATGTCCCGAAAACATGCCATAGGGGTGGGGCTCCTACGTAAGGCGCATGGCATGAATGAGAGCTGCTAACTGCAGATCCTTCTGAGGGAGAGTGCATATGCACAATGGCCTGGAAATTCTGCTTCTTGAAAGAGGCAAAGTGTTTAAAAGCATTGGCTCTATAAAAACAGTCATAAAGACCAGCATTATGATTACTAAGCAAGAGTTTCACTTGGGGACATAATTTCTGAGTGACGAAGACTCTTATCTTTTATTGGCATTTAAGAAGAGGACTGCTGGGTGAAGTCATTATGGATTCCAGTAACGGTATGTATAAGCTAGCCAATCCTGCCTAGCTCATTTTCAGCAAGCTTCCCTCCCACTGGATAAGAAGTGTTGCTTAGACAGCAAGGCATGCAGTGCAATGTAGGCTGTCCCAAAGTGTGTGTTGTGATGCCCCTGCATTAGGGTTGCACTTACAGCAAAAGGCTGCAGGCCCTCTTGTCAGCAAGCCTTGCTCAGGGGATCTATATGCAGAATTTCAGATACCTGTATTTTCAGGTATCTGAAATTCTGCATACAGATCCCCACCCTTTTCATTTTCTTTTTGAAAACCAAGTTGTTTCTGGCCATGATGACTGCAAAGCATACAACTGGAAGTGTGTAGGCAATTACCACCAAGATCTCAAGAGGTGGCAGGGAGTGAAAAGCTACTATTTGCAGCGTACAGGCTTGAGTGCCCTGCACTCCTTGTTACCCTCCCTATGATATGAAGACTCTATCTTAGCTGTATTTAGAACAGAGCTAGGGAACCTGATGCCCTCCAGATGTGGTTGAACTACCACTCCCATCTTTCTATGATGACTGGGGCTGATGGGAGCTGGAGTCCAACATCTGGAAAGCACTTGGTTCCCCATCTGTGCTTTAAAAGATTAGACATATTCATGGAGGATAGGTCTAGCAATAGTTATTAGCTAGGACAGCTATCTGGAACCTCCAGGTTCTGGAAGCAGTGGCCCTCTAGTTACCAGTTCCTGGGGGACAAATTGGCCAAGGATTCCTGGCTTTCAGTATTGCTTGTGGATTTTCCCAAAGGCACCTGGCTAGCCAACAAGAGAAGCAGGATGCTGGAATAGATGGGCACTTGGTCTGCTCTAGCAAGGTTACTCTTATGTTCTTCCAGCAGAAGCAGAATTATGCAAAACAAGCAGATCTATGCGAGTTCTCTGATTTGCATGATTAAAAGCTACAAAATCCTACTTGCCTCAGTGAAGAACAGAAACTACCTCGAAGCCATATTTTGGTGTGTGACCCTTCCAAGGGTCACAGCCAAAAGGATGCCAAGACATTCCCCAGCCTCTGAAATACTCACAGCTGATTAAACATCCTCTTCATTTCATCCGTGATGTTCAGAGAACAACTGACTTCATCGTCCGAAAATCGGGCATTGTCTGGGTCCTGCTCAGAGAGGTCATCATCCGACACGAGTTTCCGCTCTTTCTTCTTGGAAGCCACCTGAATTGGAGAGAAGGGCGGTGACTAGAAGGTTCAGGTGAGCTGCTACGCCAAGAAGCGGCAGAGATAAAGGAGAGGTATGAGGTGGGGAAAAATATTGTGAGCCATCAGCCACCCCCACCCCACTTCCAATGGTTTGAGTGAGCAAGTGACAGCTGACACAGATTCATTAAATCACAAGTGTTACAGGTGGCAGAACACACAGCACAGGGAAGCAGATTGAGACAGCACGCGGCAAAAAAGCAAGCTGCTAGACAGGCCATGCCCCAGTGGCACAGCCATTTGGGCTGCAGTCGGCCATGCGAAGGCTAGGAGGATGACGCACAAGCGGTTGGAGATGCTCAAGGTGACAAGCTGGAGAGCAACAGGCACCCCTTGGCGGTCCCCTGCCTGGCCTCAGCTAACAGTGACAAGGGGGGACTAGGCTGTGCCATACAGCTAGGAAGAAGAACCCCGAGTCCTGCACCATTTTCCACCTAGAAGCAGAGCGAGTCAGGCACCAGGTTTGAAAGGAAAACAGAATGAAATTGGAGGAAGGAGTTTGGAAACACAAAGAAATTTCATTTCAAATATCCATCCACCATAAACAAAAGTGGATCACAGCTATCAAACAGAGTTATAATCGGCAAGCATATATGAGTGAACTGATTCCTTAGTACGACTCTGGGATGGTTTTATGAATTTTGTTTTATTGGTTTAAGGTTGTATGGGACTGTGTGCTTCTTGGGATTTAATAATGGATATCAGAATAATCAGGGGCATAAATACTAAGAGGAGGGGCAGGGTGCCCTGTGGTGATGGCCTGTCTCCTACTCCCTGGACCAAAATCTACTTGTGGATGGAGGTTTTCACAGCTGCCTACACACTTGCAATGTCATGACAGCTAACTGTTTGTTTTCTCCTAGAGTTCTCCCAGGGTCAGAAAAAATTATCTGATTTTTATTTTATAAGGAACATAAAAGCCAAGTGGGACATTGTAATGCATTTTTGTGGTGTCTCAAGAGGACCAGCAGACACACAAGCTTGCTCTTATGATTTATCTGAAGACTTCTAAAGAGATTGAGGTCTTAATGTTGCTGTGTGAGACCCAAGGCCTGGTGACACCTGTGCAGACCTTTGTAGATGCAAGAACACAACTCCCTGCTTCAGTTAGATTATTCCCAACATGGGAACAGAGCACATGAAACTGGGGTGTTCTCTACAGAGGCTTGTCAGCTGGTCCCATGATTTATAGTGGGAATCCTGAACAGCAACTCCAAATCCAAAACACAGCTCCATCTCTCTCTGGCACAGTCATGTTCTCCACAGGACAGGACGGAGCCTAATCACCTGGAATATCTTGGAAACGTCTTCAGAGTTGCGCTGCTGCGCTACATCACACAGTTTGGCTGTGATATCGATTCGTCGGCAGATGTCCATGTCCACCTTCATGGCTTTTTCTTGGATCTTTGTGTCCAGGTCTGTCATAGGCTGCAGGAAGGACAGCAGTGGATTATCTTCCATTAATACAGTTCAGAAGATAAGAAGGAGATGACCTACAGTATCTCCATCAATGCAGATCACGCCAGCCTCCATATTAAATGCTGCCTGGTTTCCAGGCATGCTAAACATCCAAGGGACAGCAGCATTTGGGGTAGGTAGTCAATTCTCTGCAAGTTGAACACTGATTTCTAACCAAGGCAAATGTTCAAGGAAGGTTACGCTTTAAACAAACTCTCAACCCAAAGCCTTACATTTGCAATGCTATTTATTTTATAGAATGTACATGGAAAAACCTATTCCAGAAGTCCCCCACATGATGTGTGGGATGCAGGTTCTGTTTTATGTAGAAAGACAGTACTTCATGTCAGAAAATTCACCTAGCTACTTCACACTAAAAATAGTTTCTCTTACAGGACAATGATATTATTGAATTCCAACATCTTTCAAGAACTTACAAGATGAAACCTGGCACATGATATATGCCTGCAGAAAGTAATGAGCATTTAAAAAAAAATCTACAACCTAAAATATTTAATTAAGGGACCTTCCAAATTTTCTAATCTTGTTCAGATTTTCACTTCCTAGGTTTGTTTGTGTATATATATTGTTTTGCTGCTCATTATTTGCAGTTCTGAGCTCCTTTAGGAGGAAGAGCAGCACAGAAATGTAAGAAATTCAGTGGCTATAAATGGAGGAGCATTTCCCAAATATTCCGTAACTGTGCTTTTTGCACTACATAACCCTTAAAAATCTACACACACATCTTTCTAGAGAAAAGCATCTAGTTTCTTACAAAAAAAAAAATCCAAATCTGACCAAAGCCAAATATTTATTCCACATACAATACTGATAAGGACAACATTTTACACCTCATACCCTTCCATTATGGAAATGTCTCTTAAACAATCATTTCTTATCCAAAAAACCTTGCACTACTCTCTATGAAATTCTGCAGCTTCTGCTATCTACAAAAGATGTACATTTTTCTGTATTCCCTCACCCTTAGTTAGACTGTGCTCTGACTGGGCTGCTGCTCTCTGCACACACTAACGGTATTTATTTTAAACTATTAAGTTTTAACAGTCCATAACTACGCCACCTATAAATTACAAAGATAAAATTATGCCCTGCATGTTTACATCATGAAAGTTACAAGGTATGTAAACTCAACTGAGATCCTGCCAACCTTTTTACAGTTCTGCTGCCCTAGAGCCACACTGACACATCCACACTTGGCCAGAAGAATGGATTTCCCTCATAAAAAGGAGAGTGCAAATACTTGTGTCCATTGACATTTTCTCTGGAGTCTGACTTTCAGAACCACAATATGCACCAACAGGTTCTCTCCACACACCCCCACGGTTTTTATAAGGAGCCCAGGGCAACATGCTTCTGATATGTCCCAGAGCAATGTTTGAAGTTCCCAACTGAAAACAATACTACAGAGGGGGGTGGAGAGAGAGAGAAAAGAGGAGGGCTGGGGTAGCTCTGCTGTTGAGCCCAGAGATAAATGTGAGCAAGGCCTTAAAGTGAAGTGTGTGGAAAATCAGGAGTCGCTTTTCTTCATGTGAACTAGAATCTTTGAGCACTCAAGTTCCCTACATCAGCTAAATAGTTATCACATAAACGAGGTTTGTCATGCTTTCTACCTGTTCTGATTGTCAGGCCACACTATTGACAATTCAAGTTTCCAAAGCAGGAAGCTGCTCCCTGAAACGACTCCCTAAAATAACATTCACAGTTCTAAATATGCACACAGTTTACTCAATATGCTCAAATGGCAGGCTTGAAACTAAGTGACCCAGCAAAGTAGATCTGAACTGGAGTTTCTGAAATCATTTTGGTTAGATGAAACTGAAAGGAGTATTTTTAGCATTTTTCTAACTGATGGCACCTGCATGGTGCTTCTTCAAACCTGCACTTAATGGGAAAACCTAAACCTTTTAAAGAGCATTCTTTCCAGAGGTTGCAGCACTGGAGGGGTAGGGGGAAGTACCCAGCACTGCTAGCTGGTGTGAAGCCATCGGGGAACACTCAGGGTTGTGTGATAAGCAGCAAGTTAAATGCATCTACACAGACCAGACAGGAAGCAGGGAGAGGACAAGGGAATTGGTCTGATGCATTAGATCATACAAGGCAGCCATAATACTAACTGCAAGCAGCACTTACTGAAATCATAACTTTTTCATTAATGAAGCTATGAAGATGACTCCCCCCCTTTAAACCTGGTGCAACTCAGCCTGCCAGGGTACTTACATCACTCATCAGACCCTTGAAGACGACAAGTTCAGCTTTCAGTCTCTCAATCTTCTCATTTAGCTCTTCTTGGAGGGCTTCGGCTTCTTGTGCCTCCTAGAGGACAAATGGTACAAAGAATTGTGGTGCGGAAGGAAGGGCACAAGCTTCAGACACAAAGCTCAAAGAAATAATCAAATACAGATCCGGCAGCTAATTTCAGTTTGCTCCTATCTTGTGGAACAGCCTCACTATCTCACTATCAGGTAAGCCATGGAGTGGGAAACGACATGTGGTCCTCTGGGTCCCCACAGTGCTATCCCAGATGCCTCAAATACTGTAATAAACATTATCTCTGGATGTTGGAAGGTCAACAATGTGAATTAGATTCACATAAGTAGCTGTGACCATCTTAGCTGCTAATGAAAAGCTATGCCATTATGCAACCCACACCTCTGGACTGCCAGCTTTATTGATTTATCAGATTTCCAATGCATCCTTCACCATAACACCCTAGAGTGAGTTACAACAATTGAAAATACAATCAGAAATAGAAATCAAATTATTATAATTATAAAACTGTTCAAAATGCAACAAGACAATACAAATTCAGTGAAAGAGGTGGGTCTCACAAAACAAAATGTCTTAACGATCAAATACTTGGATTATGATATGCATCTTCAGCATATGACAAAAGCTGTACAATTAAGATGCTTAGATGCACCTCTGTGGGGAAGGAGTTCTACAATTTAGGGGCCACCACAGAGAAAGCCCTATCTCAGGCTACAACTGAGGATGGTGGAATTATCAAGAACCCCTGTCACACCACACTGTTATTAACACCTGAGAAGGCTAGTAGAGATGAAGACAGTTTTTCAGATATTTGGAGCCTACATCCTTTAGAACAATGAAGTTGTTCTTCTATGGTGAAGTGCCACTGGATACCAGGAATCAAAGCCCTCTTTATAAAAAAATAAAATCAGAGTTCTTTATTATCCTGTAGTACAATTTACAGAAGAGCAGCTGTGAACCAGTATCCCATTTAGGGTCTGGTTTTTTACAAATGAAGTGATACACACACCTGGTCATTAATCCCAGGCAGTCCCTAACCCCAGGCCACAGGCAGCTCATGAAGCCAGCTGGGCACCAATAAAAATAAGAAATGGCCCCTATCGACCTTTGAAGAAACATACATTTAGGTGCTCTCCGAAACCTACCTCTTGGAGAGTCTCTACCATTGATTCCAGATTCATTCGCTTTGCCAGTTCCTCCTCCCATCTGAAAAAAGAAGAGTTGTGAATTAGAGATAAGAGAGAAGTATGTGACAATGGCACTCTTAAACAGCACAGCCCAAGTTGGAGAGAGCCTTACGAGCTCTGAACCCAATTTCAAATTGAAAGATCTGACAAGCAGTTGTCCTGGCCTTGGATAGTCCTGTATGGGATCCAGTTTTCCTTGCTGGTCACAGATTGTTACATACTGCCTAAAGCCAGCCTTCTCCAACTTGAGGCCCTTTAGATGTTTTGGTCCACAACTTCCATAAACCCTTCCATAAGCCCTAGTCAGAATGGCCATAAGATGCTGGGACTGATGGGAGCTGTGATCCAACCATCTGGAGGGCACAAAGTTGGAGAAGGCTGGCCTAGGTTAGGGCGAATGCATGCCCTACCCCAGAATTAAAATACAGTACTAAACCTCACTTATTGGAAAAACTTGCCAGGAATACTTTGGTTCAGTAAAAACATGTTAACCTCCAAATGATCATATCTCATAATAAAGGACACTCTTTTAACAACTACAACTTCATAGGTGAAGCCAAAGCCTGCCTCCTCCTTCAAGCACAGTGGCAGCCCAAGGCACTAGGAGTTACTGCTGACTCCATCAGATAAAACATTCTGCAGAAAGCTTCCCTTAAGTAAGCCTCAGGAATGCATCAGGTCACGTTTGCAGAGACCTTTCGCTCCACAAATCCCTCAGTAGAAGTGCTGGAAAACTTGAAAGCTTGGTTACGAAACTATGATTGACGACTGCCATTAGACGTCTGGAAAAAAGCATCAACGCAAGGATGATTAAAATACTCCCAACAGTCTAATTAAAAGCACAGTATGAAATTACACTTGTTTACTTATCCAATTGGCTAACATTAACAAGGTTACATTGGTAAAAGAACAGAAAACACAAGATCTACCCACAACACTTCATCAAAACTACAAAAGTTTGAGAACTGTTCCTGTGTCATTTGCTGACAGATTCATACAATGATTTGCCAGCATTCCCATTTCCAAAACAATCTGGTGATGTTTGTGTTTACCATTCAACCACATCCCACTGAACTCTTTCCAAAAGCAGCTTCTGTGCATGAACCAACATTTTACAAGTCGTAACACACACACCCTTAAGGGCTGCATTTAGAACACAGCCACATGCCAAGGGGATCATTTCAGAAGGGGACAACAAAGGCAGCTGTTAGGCTGTCATTTTCCGCACTAATCCTTGACAAACTGCACCTGAACGTGTCGTTTTCCTGAAGCGGGAGGAGGAACTCTTGTGAACCACAAGCATTATGTGCAACCCACAATGGCCATCTTTACTTTTGTGTCTGCAGGGCAGATCTACTGGCATGAGGTGAAGTCTCCCTAATAAGCAACTGCACACTTGAGCAGAAAGATATTTCTAACCTTGCTTTTCAACACCAGCCATTTAAAATATTGGTGCTGGGGTTTGTTTTTAACACGTGTGTTTTTAGACTTCAACTCTAGTGACCCTGCTTGCACACAAGTTACTGGTTACCAGGGTATTTATATACAAGAAGCAATGATGCTTTTCCAAATCTGCATCCATCTTCTGACCTGCAGGAAATATACTTGGAGGTAAAAAAAAAAGTTGCCATTCCAGACAACAGATTTAGAGATAAATAGTTGAGTTATTTTTCCAAATCATTTACACAAGGAATATTGATGAGATCATTACAATTTTACGTGCCAGGTAGGATGTTGTACCTCCAGTACTTAAACTGATAGTATCAGTTGCTGCTCTCAAAGGCTTATCTTCCTTGATTTCAACTTCTTGAACTACAAGGCAGAGCAAGAGACAGACAAACTGGTATTAAAAAATAAAAAGCAAAAGCAAAATGTTAGGTGGGTCCTTCCCCAGTACATGAGTCATTCTAAACAAGTGTCATAAAGTTATGACAAATCACTGTCCTCTCATAGTCTGCAGGGTGTTTGCTAACCACAATCACACAAGTGGAGCTGTGAAAAGTTTCATTATCTTTGTTTAAACCTAGTTAATTTGCTTCATGCGGTGGAAGGACCCAATCCCAGTTTAACTGACTTAACAACATGCTTTCCTGGTGACACAGAGGAACCTCAGGCCCAGGGGCTGGATGCAACCCTCCAGGCCTCTGTCTGGTCCCAAGGCCCCACACCCTCCCAAGCTGCACCCATTGCCAGACTGTCCTTGTACCCTCCTTGAATGTTTCTGCCTGGCTGGAGTATGTCCTTAAACTCTGAAGCTGCCTCTGGCTTGCTTGAATGGAGGATAGAGAGGGAAATGTAAGGGTGAAGAAATACGTTGCCTTTGCCAACCCCTCTCATGTGGCCCCCAAAAAGGTTTTCCAGGAGAGAATGGGCTGAAAAAGGTTCTGCACCCCGGCATACAGTGATGGAGTCATATGCATGCTATGTGAATGTACACATATAAAGAACAATCCAACCCCACCCCACCCCCTGCTTTCAGTTGCAAGGCTAGCTGAGCCAGATAGGCAATTTTTATCTGCCAATGACTCTCTCTGAAGAAGAGCTAGCCGCTACATTTCACTAATGGCACGTAAGGTTTCCCCAATGGAAGTCATAACCAAAATCCCTTTTTGTTCTTGGCTTTGACTGTTTCTCCCATGACACTGATTAATTTCATACCAGCCCTGTGTGAACACATTTAAAAACCAAAGTGTCTCGTCTCCCTGGTGTAAACCAACTCTTGAGTCTGACACAAGAACACAAATTAAAGCAACCCACCAGCCTTGCTCCTTTCAGATTAGTATGTTAAAATAGGCAAGGCTAGAGTCATGACATACAGATCCTATTCACAAACAAATATTGTTAAAAAGGATTCTGAAACAATCCACCACTGTTGCTGCTAGAAGCATCACATCACAAGCAATACAGAGGTAGTGATGGAGGAAATGCTTGCAGCTGACTGCTATGTTCTTTAGCCATTCCTATAAGGCCTCATTCATTGCCAAGAGAGCTTTAAGATGCTGGTGCAGCATGTTTCAGCTGTCCTTAAGATATGCTCAAGCTCTGAAGCAACCTGAGAGGCCAGCATATAAGTGGGGCTGCTCTGAAGTAGCCTAAGGAGATGCTGAGGCAGCCATTCTTGATCACACACGTCACCTTCCCCCTTCCAACAAAGCAGAGGAAAACGCCTGACTGCTTCATTAGCATCCCTCTGGCAGTAAGAACATAGGAGCCTGTCCTTCTATTGGTAGGCCCACTTCCAGCCGGTGAGACTGCAAGGTGTCTGGGAAGGCAGCCCAAAGGACAGCAGTTCTCACACTTATGCTGCAGACAGCTGCTCTTCCTAGGTTCAAAATTTTCTTGGCTCAGACCTCAGTTCCCACAATGTCCAGCTGCAATCAAGGCAGGACATTCAGCGCTGGAGCAAATTTTGCCAGCCAGAATTTACAGACTGCAAAAATGCCATTAGCAGCCACGTCACAGGCTACTGGGATTATTTTTAAATAAGGTATCAATTCCAAAACATTTAAACGCCGAGCATGATCTAAGCTCCTTCCTCCCTCTAAGGGCAGCTGTGTGTTTTGACTACTCTCAACATTCACATGGCTCATTGTTATAGTTACTGGGAAATGATGGACCAGTCAAGCTGAAGCTAGGAATCCAGCCCTCTGTTTCCATAGGCAATAGGGCATTCCTCACTTATTCCATCACTGCAGCCCCAGACCTCAAACTACCTCCAATGTCATATGCTTCTGTGACAGGCTGGGAGGAGGGAAATACTTTCTAGAGGTAGCATAAAAACAGTTACAGTATTACACAGCAAGGCAAACCACACCAAGCTGATGAAAGCAGTGTTGGCTATAGAGAAGAGTCAAGAGTTTAACTACGTACTTCAGCCTTAGAAATATTATTCATGAATTGAACTGACTTCTAAAGAAATATGAACAGTGACAGAAGGAATTTTAAAAGGTGGCCATTATGTAAATGTTTATCTTGTTCGGGAGTTTCCATAAATACTCACTTCCTTTTGCATTAGTTTGAACCATTTGGTTTAACTCTTGCATTACAGAGGGGGATACCAATGCCTACAATGATTCTGGGTCCATGCCTTCCTTTCCTGTTGGGCCCCAGGAAATTTCAATTGCCCTCTACCCTCTGAAAAAAAGGCACCCCTCCCTCCTCCTCTTGTCCCCATCCAGGAGAGGTGTTGAGGTCTGCTGGGATATCTGCTCCCTCCCTGTCTGATGGAGGATTTGAAAAACAAGCTTTGATATTTTGGGAGTAGCTCTGACAGAGCAGCTGCTTTGCATTCAAAAGGCACAAAGTTCAGTCCAGGTGGGAATACTGGAGAGCTCTGCAGTCAAACCTCATGTTCCAATGAGGAACATCCTTGCCCCCATCAGAAGAAACCACATCATTGCTGAACTGCCACGGTGCTTCACCAAAGGGGCTGACCTCCTTCCACTCCAAAGTGGTTGGGATGTGCTAGGCCCAGTGGACAGGGACCGTGGGGTTTAGTTTCCAAGATCATTGTGGTTGGCGACCTCTGTGGGGAAGAACCACTTGATCAATCAGTCTGCAGAGACACTATTGACAATAACTACAAAGTCACCTTTGGGGTGGACTTAGAGATGGAGCATTTTGAGGTGCCTGCAGCTGTGGGACACAGCTGGCCAGGAGTGCTTCAAATGCATCGCCTCCACCTACTACCACGGGGCTCAACCTATAATCATCATCTTCGACCTGAATGACATGGCCTCCCTGCGCCATACCAGGCAGTCACTGGTTGATGCCCTGAAGGAGAAAAACCCTTCCAACATCATTCTCAGGAAGGATCTTAGCTCTCCAGTGAAATACAGCTTCATCAAGAGGGATACCCTCAAGGTGACAAAAGAAATGGAGGTTGAATACTGGACTGTCTCCTCACTCACAGATGAGAACGTGTGGCGAGTTCTTTTTCCTGGTGGCAGAACTGACCTTCAAGGGCAGTGTGGTGGCAGAGCTGGAGAGGAGCAACACACTCAGGACTGGCGATGCCAAGTGGATCCACAGTGACGAGTGAGACCTGTACCTGACTGATAAGTGGTGGAGAGTCAAATGCTGCTAGGGATGCAAACTGTACAGATGGGGAAGAAGTTGCATTGGCCTAAACATTTGCACTGAACTTATTTCTATACTAAAGGAAAGTGTTGTTTTTTAGTGTGTGTGTTTTTTTAAAGAATAGAACAAATAACTCCAGGTTGTCTCATATAGGACCATCACAAGCTGCTTTGTACTAAGTCAAACCATTGGTCCATCTAGTCCAGTACTGTCTACACTGACTGGCAGCAGAGGCTGCCCAGGATTTCAGCTAGAGGATCTTCCCAGCCCCAGTTGGACATGCTGCTGGGGACTGAGCTTGAGATCTTCTTCATGCAAAGAGCAGGTGAGCAATGTGCGATTCCTGCATCGCAGGGGGCTAGACTGGAAGACCCTTGGGGGTCTCTTCCAACAATAAAATTCTTTGATTCTATGAGGGGGGAGGTGTTAAAGAAAATCTCCTCCCCCCCCCCCAAATCCTGCATACCTAGGCAGTATGTGGGGAAACCATGACCTTCCCAGAGAGTGATCCCATTTTGCTGCCAAACCAAACAGACACCAAACCAACAAGCTTGATAGGATGAGGATTATGTCACAGTCACAGACTGAAAATCACCCCTCCCAGGGAGACAAACCATTAAACAATTGTTGGGTACAATTTTAAAATGCCTCTTAACTGCACATGGAGAGCTAAAGAACATTGTGAAGAAAGGAGGACAGGCCATGTTTGCTCCTAATATGAACCAATAGAGAGGTTGGTTCTCAAGCTTCCATGGAAATAATTGTGATTAACAGGTGCATGCTTTAATCAACATACTAGTGGCAGAATTCTACAGTTCCAATGTCAAGTGATAATTTCAAGGGATGATCGAACATACATGCACCCTTAGGTGTTGAAAGGAATTCTTCATTTGGTGAGAGCCAAGGATGAGAGAGTGTAATAACAGATGTCAGCTTTTCATCTGGGCATGAGGGTTACACCTAGTTTGCTCATCTCTTCGATGAGAAGCATCTAAGGTATTCTGTCATGAGCCCCGCCAGCATTAGACAAAAGGATGAAGAACAAAGAACAGCGAGTGCCAGGCCCAGGTAATTGCACCCTGGGTGGTACCCCCTTGCCCCACAGTCACGGGCTTGAGACACGTTTTTCCACTTGCTGCCCCATGGCAACGCTGCTTGTCTTAAATCGCTTCAGATCTCTTGATGGCCATGTTTTCCCAAGGTGCACCTGACTGGCAGGGTGTGCCGTACTGTTTGCTAATGCTGGCGAGAGATTTTATGTTCCTCATGCTCAAACACAACCAGTTTACTTTGAAATTACTCATGTGTGGGTCTGTAGCAACATGCATACTAATCTCTTTCTCCCTATATCCATCTAAAGAGTCATTTCCCAATCACCAGGGCTGGCATTAATGGTTTTTTAGTTGCTGGTTACATCACTGTGGCAACTGCCAAGGATGTCTGATTGGAAATCGTCATTCGAGGGGAGCTACATCTCTCATCCACGTCAATGCCATTAAAAAAAATGTCAAAAGGCAACATTTGATGTACTAGTTCCACGAATTAATACGATGCAAAAATGATGCTTATAACTAAGATAAAACAAAATTGTGGAAAATTAGTACCCTCCATCTAGGTAATTTTTGAAGTTTATACCAGCTTGCCTTGGTGCAGAATTCAACTAATAAAGATGCAGCGTTTTGAGTTAGCTTCTCTTTACTGTATGCCATTAGGTGCTCCTTTAAACCATTAACAGCAGAGACAAGTCTACCACAGACAAGAGCTTTTCAAATCATTGATGATAGTCAGCACTTGGTAGGCGATGCTGAGGAGGGAACAAGAAGATGACAAATAGCTGTAAGTAACCAGAATAACTGCATGCATTTTAGCAAGTCTGTGTTTATATTTCTAGCAAGATGCTTACTGAAATACAAAACTGAATGGATACTGAACAGCTCTGTGAAAAATGTTTTAATTTAATGGGAATATCCAATTCCATTAAAAGCTGGCTAAAGCTGCTCAGGGATTGCAACTTAGAGCATTATTTCCTCAAACGATGAAGTTCAGTATACTAATTTTAACAAAAACAACATTCTATACTGTCAACACTGGCAGGCAGCTGCTCTCCAGGGTTCCCTGTCCTTCCCAGCTCTACTTGGAGAATGATGCTGCCAGTGACAGACCCTCAGACTTTCTGCACAGAATGAACTAATCTACCTGTGAACTACACTGTCTCTTCTCTTAGTTTTTGATATGATGCTACCAAGTACCAAGTTTCTATATGCAGGAGACTTGAGCAAACAGTCCCATCAAGTTGGCTTCTGTACCTGTTCTCATTAATTATGCCCCAAAATGGAAATACTCCTGATGGTGGAAAATGTTAGCAAGAGATTTCATAGGTCTGGTATGCACATGTCAGAACAATGATAATGCCTGGTGAGCTAGTACGTACCTTGTAAGCACTGAACAATTATGCATGGTGATTAAATTCACCTGAAGGGGGGGAAGCAACAACTTGTTGTTGGAGCCACAATAAACACTCTGCACTGTAACAAAGAGCAAAGTTGTATTTGTTCCAAGCTTTGTAATAGCAAAACTCCTCCATGCTTAGGTTTACGAAGAGCTGAGAGGAATGTGTTGGGTTGTGGTTTTGACCGCATTCTTCAAAGTTCTGTCGTTAATTTCAGCAGGGCAACACCTCCTCAAGCAGCTCTTGTGCAGAACTTGCAAATAAATACATTTCAATCTATTGTGGTAAGATCTGTATGCATGCTATGCTCCAGCTACCATTGCAAAGATTTTCTTTGCTTAAAGCAAAGGAACTTCACTGAAATAAGAGCTGGGATATCTCTGTCCTAGCCTGCTCCACGTGCTCAACAGCTCAGAGTCCTTCTAACCAAGCAGCCTGATCACATGCT
Organism: Podarcis pityusensis; assembly: GCF_964106645.2. Lineage (NCBI taxonomy): Eukaryota > Metazoa > Chordata > Lepidosauria > Squamata > Lacertidae > Podarcis > Podarcis pityusensis. The sequence goes on from NC_138033.1 coordinate 78,079,582, forward strand.
ATTTGCAACACACATTGTAAACTGCAGAATTTAAAATTAGTATTCTGAGTATTAATCAATGCCACAATTTTTCAGCCTTACCTTAATAGAAGGGATTGAGAACTAGTGACACTCTAAATATTTTTGGACCACAGCTCCCATAATCACTGAACACTGACCATGTTGGCTGGGGTTGATGGGAGTCCACTGTCATCAAGAGAACCACAGGGTCCTCATCCCTGCCATACAACTCTGATGGCATGGCATCCATATAATTTAGGTCAGGGGTCAGCAAACTTTTTCAGCAGGGGGCTGGTCCACTGTCCCTCAGACTTTGTGGGGGGCCGGACTATATTTTCTTGGGGGGGGGAATAACTCAGAGATGCATTTTAAATAATAGCACACATTCTACTCATGTAAGAACACCAAGCAGGCCCCACAAATAACCCAGAAATGCATTTTAAATAAAAGGCCACATTCTACTCATGTAAAAACACGCTGATTCCTGGACTGTCCGCGGGCCGGATCCGGCCCCCAGGCCTTAGTTTGCCTATCCATGATTTAGGTGATATATGGAGATTCCCATAACAATTTATTCAACTGTCAGGGATGATGGGAGCTGTGGTTTAGCAACATCTGGGGAGCCAAGGTTGCAGAACATTTCTCTAGGCATCATGAACTATTTGTAGCACTCTCCAGACAAAAAACTGTACTAAAGAGAACCACCTCAAAGGATGCATCAGAAACAACCTTATTTTTAAGGCCATCCTAAAAAATAGGGGAACCCTTCAAAAGAGCTACTCCTTAAAATTACACTGAAACATGCCATGGTAAACAGGACACATGTTTTGTAGGCTTAGTTGAAGCAACAGGAAAGTTAGTAGCTTGAAAAAGGAAAAGTGAATGTAGCAAGTTTTCTACAATACGTTTTCTTCCAAGTTGCCAAGACTGAACAAATGCTTCTGAATCACCTTCCTGACGTTTTCTGAAGGGCAGACTGTAGCAGTTTATAACTGGGATGAAAGCCACAAAGGCCTTTGTATTACTGATCTCCAGATTCAGCAGAAAGGAACCAATTCAGAGAGGAAAATAAAAGACAACAGGGAAACCAGCTCCACAGCAGCTTGGGGAATTATTCAAAACCACATCCTGCAGTACATAGCTGCTGTATTGTAGCAGCTATTCCTAGTCAGTAAAAATCTGAGGGGGTTACCTAGAATCATTATATGGAATAATAGTAAAAAGCCATAAACTGCTCTGCTCACATTTAAAAAGAAATTCATATCACACAGATTTCAACTAGAGATACAGATACATTGTATTTCTTATTTCATTCTTGTTTGTTTTAACTATCATACACTGAAACGTCTTATTGTATATTAAGAGTTCCTCAGTGTCAGGCAATAATGTCCATCTGCTTAAGACACCAGTCACAAGAATGATTCACTTACAACTCAAATATGCTTACAGGGGAGTAAACAAGTTTCTAGAGAAGACTATTCTTGTACATATATCACATTCCTCCCCACTGAACAGTGTGATGCCCATGTCAGCCAGTGTGCCAGCTCTTCTGCAAGAGCCTCCTTCTACAGAGTCAGTCTACCCTACATGGATACGTCGAAAGGAATGCCATTCTCTATCTGACCAAAACTAGTTCAAAAGTTGCAGTAAGCTCTCCTTTCTGCAGACTAATTTATGTGGTAAATTTTTATTCCAAAAATATCCCTTAGCAAACTGAATGTTAACTGCTTTCATATGATCTAAGTCCTACTGGAAAAACAATTAGCAGCAAGGCTTATGAAACATCTGTGGTAAAAAAAAAGAGAAAGTCATTCTTTGCTTTTTGTAGTAACTGCAGTTATTATAACTGGAGGTAAAAACAGAATTCTTTTGGCTCACTTTTGAAAGAGGTAATTATTTTGGCAATCTGAAGAGCAGAGGATTAGCTTGCTGAAAAGAGCTCCAGGGTGCAAGATAATTAAATACAGAACTCATGTTTTGGAGAGCATTTTCTTGCCTAAGCAATATCTATATCGCCACATTGTAAACTACCTGTCAGACTAGCTGCATTACATTAATACTCAAATGTCTACTGAATTTTAAGCAACATTTTACTATGGTGAAAGAAATATGATGAAATTTTTACACACACACACACACACACACACACACACACACAGATCATGAAGGCTAAGAAACAATGTAGGTGTATGCATGGTGAAGGCACATTTAAAAAACTTTTTGATCAACACCAAATGCAACTTGGATATTTGTTTGAACAAAAAGCAAAGTATACTGCATTACCCTTGTAAACATTACAGGATTATTTTTTTAAAAAAAGATTACAGGATATCTTTGCACTAAAACTCCTAATTTTCAGTTTAGGGAAAAAAAAGTCTACTTCCTTTAAATAAAAGTGGCTAGCAACACAAAGAGCTTACAGGCACCTAAAGATTAATGCTGGTGCATTTTGGTTTTTGAACAGCCACAAGCAGAATACTACCCATTTGAGAGATGAATATTGTACATTTTAAGAACTTCAGATTTAGGCTTTTATACTTGGTGGAAGATCCAGTGAGAGTGAAGCTGCACAACTATTACTGGTTTTATACTTGGTGGAAGATCCAGTGAGAGTGAAGCTGCACAACTATTACTGGTGTTTCTTTCATCTTCATTATAGCAACCAATCTGATACTGATACACTGCAATAAGATAACCATATGGCTGTTGTATTTCAAGTAAATGTATTGTTATTCTCCACCACAGAATTTTGCAAGCAAAACTTCAGATAAGAATCAGGACTAGAGTATCACTCTAATTGACACAGCCATGTTTAATGAAATATAGTTTCCTCAAAGAAGAATTTCAGGTGTATCACAATTTGATCAGAAGCTTTACAAACAGCATTGACATACTTGCTTTTGAAAACTGAATGAATTTATTTTGGTACATCAAGGAAGTGCCAGGGTACCAATGTCATAAGCTTTTATGGGAGAAGATGGTTGCAATCTGGTTTCCAGGATGCTGGGAGTTCACCTCCCTAAGTGGCACAGGCTCAAAAACCTTTATCTACTCAAATAAACTTTCCTACACTGGATTTCCCTCCAAGCAGGATGACTGGATGTGCATGGTCTTGAGCACTCTCTTCAAGTTATTACTGATAGATTTGTCCTAACATAAAAGCAGTTCTTTCATATTCCTGCCCCAATATATTGGACAAGGATTAGAAGGATTTGAACATATGAACCACCAATGGGGAGGCAGTTGAAGTGGGACCCACACTAAGGCTAAGACTCCTCCTCTCCCATACATATAGCACAATCCTATATATGTTTGTTCAGTGGAGCTAACTCTCAGGTAAGTAGGTGCAGTATTACAACCTTATTCTCTGTATCAGTTCCACTGTTGGTGGCTTTATGTCAGCCAGTGCAGTAGCTATTTAGTAATCTCTGCAAGTGCATGGAGTTGCAAGACTTATAGCATTGGAAGTATTATAGCCCCAACAATGTTCACTTTAATAAAAAGAACAGGCTGCATGGAACACACTGGCAGATGCTATAACTTCATTATTCACTCCTCAATAGAGCAATGTGCAATTACTAGAGTGCTAGACTGGGTGGGTCATGTGCTTGCATCCTCTTTAAATCACATGCAAGGCAAAGTCAACAGGAAGTAAAGCAATCAAGAGAAGTTATAAATCTATCCAGCCTCCTAAAGCATCTATGCAATACGAAGTTGAGAGCAGATGGAAAGCACACTGGAAATAAAGCCAGTTGATACACCTGAAACCAGCAATGTGCGTGAGAGAACTGCAGTAGCAAGTGGCAATTCAGATTTTCAAACAGCCAATTTCACAAATTTATTTCTACACTGATAAAGGTTTTTATTTTTATTTTTTAGAAAAAGTCTAACCAGCCCCACATGCTGCAGGTAAACAAAAAGCCTTCACAAAATATTATAAAAAGAGCATTTGTGGTGCACAACAGTTATTCCAGCCTATCATTTGCAGCATCTATATAACAATATACCCACTCCAATGTCTCCCTCTAAGCCTACATCTAAATTCATCTACGTGTGCAGTCCTAGTAGCTAATAATTTTTCTGCCCCTCATGACAATTATTGAACACATATAAATTATTATTTCGTTCACACAGTTTTAGACATTAAATAAACTTACAGCACAGCCCTATACATTGATGTTCATTTCCAACGAACCATAGACTTCCAATATGGAGGCAAGAGGAATATTATATCAACATTATATCTCTGAGCTTTGCTCCTGAACTGTGGTAGCTGATTCTGAGCGACTTTTCAAAGGAAAAAATACTAAGAAACATTCAAGATAAGATTACATTTCTATCACTAGTGTGGGTTAATATTGTATTCCAAGTAATTATGGCTGGATAAAGCAGACTATGTGAATCCTGGCAGGATTACAGCAGCCAGTGAATGAATATTTGCCACATGAGTGCAGATTACCCTTTGCCAGACATGCCCATACTTAAAATGCACCATCTATGATTCAGTTTCACACAATAACACAACCAGAGTGCAGATCTGTGTTATTAACAAGCAAAGCACATCATTAATGGAGACAGAATACCATTCTCTCTGCTGCTCTAACGTTCTTGTTTGCAAAGGAGATTTAGGGATGGGGCTGATGTAATAGGCTGTAGATGAAACAACTCTACATCAATGGCATAGAATTATTCTTCTCCTCTGAGATTAAAATGGAAGTCTTCTCACATACTTTAAAATGAAGAAAAACAGTCAAGTGAGGGACTATGGAGGATAAAGCTTGCCAGTTGCTGGATTTTGCTGAGCATTTTGTGGTCAGGATCCAAAGAAATGTGCTTAAGGTGCCACAAGGCTGCAAGAGACTGAAAAATCTACCCATTCACCCATCAAAACATGTGGAATTGGGACTTCACATCTTTATTTCATTTCAGCAGTTCCAATACCAGAGACAAGCTGCTGTAAGGTTTGAGTGACTGGTCACTCGGTCCTTGGAACCTGCACAGCAACACCTGAACTCCATAGCATTGACTGGTTGTATGTGCTATTCTCTCCAGAGCATGCACATATCCCTCTTCTGGATCACCATCACTTTAGACAGAAGAAACGATATATATTTACATCCCCACACCTCAATATTTACAGTGCAATCACACATTTGCTTACTCAGAATCAAATCCTACTGTGTTGAATAGGACTTACTTCCAGGTAATCGTGTATAAGATTGCAGCCTTTGATATCTAAATTATTTTGTGCTCAATGAGGATCAAGGAAATAAAGATATGAATCATAATAAAGAAACACTTCTATATTTCTTCCAGGTTGGTGGTACAGCTCGTAGATCTTCTGACAGGGGAAAAAGCCTCTAGAAGCCAGCATCCATCTGCCACTAACAGAACCTAAGAAACAGTCGGTACATTACTATGCTGCAGATCTACCTGCACACACATTTCAAACACTGAAAGAGAGGTTGAAAAACAGCAATGGAAACTAGGCTAGTGGAAACAGCACTCAGCAGGACTTTAGTAAGGCAACTGAAGACAAAAGAAAGCTGAAACCTGTTATAGCCAGAGTTTTATTTAAGCACTGAAGCATAACATTGAGCTCTACTGGTTGTGTGGCCAATGAGTCAAACCTTTCAAGAGCATTAAAATATTCTTGATTTTATTTACTGGCTGGGCAGCTATCCACACTAGAAAAATGTTTGATGGAGCACTCTACACTAGATCCTATGGAAAAATACAAAAATATTGATCATTTTTCAAAAAGTCTTGCATTCAGATTTTAAGCAATGGCAACAGCCATCTTCATTCCTTTTCACAGATCTGTAGCTTTGCCATATATTAAACACAATCCAAATTACAAATCTTCACATTCTCAACTTTTAAAAGCACAGCCCTAAGATTAGTCAACAGCCCTGGGGAAAAATAAAAGCTGCACAGGAGTCAAAAGGCAAAATCCTGGCAGTGTCCCCACAAAGCCTGAACTGCAGTTTTTTAAAAAAGCAGCTGCTGAGCTTTACATCAGCCTCATTCTTACTTTAGCTACAGACAGTCCAGCACTTGGACTGCTTTCTACAGCCATTTAAGCCTATGATTACACATAATGAAGAGCTAGAAATATCTTGTGTCTAGGTTTCTATTTTCACCCAAGTCGTCCCTGCTCATGTCTTCAGATACTATTTGAACTGGATTTAAGAGGCTGGTGCTGCAGAGCTACTTAAAAGAAAAGGAAATATAAAGTAGAACTTCCTAGAAGATTAGTGGTCAAAACACTCAAATGGCAAGATACACCAGACACTTCAAGAATGTAAAGGCTCCATGAAAGCTTAAACTACTAACTAGTATGTATTATGAGGATTTTGTATGGGGGAGAAAAACCAAGCTTTTTATTTAGCTAAATTCTGCAGCAGCGCAACCAGATGCCTTAATCTGCAACAAAACATGTCTCTCCCGCATCAGTTTCTACAGACACAGCAGGCACTGCGACCCTCCAACACAGGCTTCCTCAACCTCGGCCCTCCAGATGTTTTGAGACTACAATTCCCATCATCCATGACCACTGGTCCTGCTAGCTAGGGATCATGGGAGTTGTAGGCCAAAAAACATCTGGAAGGCCGAGGTTGAGGAAGCCTGCTCCAACAGTTCCAATTCCACTCCATTGTCTCCCAAAACAGACGGATGCCAACAACAAAGTCAGAGAAGACTCACTGAAATCAGTGGGAATGTCCATTATTTTCCATGAATCTACTCAGAGTATGGTGAATTCTGGATACAACCCCAAATCTTATCTACATGGTTAAGCGGCACGGTTTTTTTCATAACCCTTAGAGAGTCTTGCTTAGCCTTCTCCAAACTAATTCCCTCCAGATGTTTTGAACTACAACCCCCATCAACTCTAACCACTGGCCATGCTGGTTAGAACTGATGTGAGCTGTAGTTCAAAACACCAGGAGAGCAACAGGCTGAGGAAAGCTGGCCTTGGTGATCACCTCAACACACTTTCACATAATTAACAGCAATACGTTTGTGACTTCTGATTACAACCCTAGCAGAGATAAGCACAAGAATGTTAGATAAGGAGAAATTAGACTGACTCAGTGAAAACAGCCAAAGAATTATCAGAAGCAGTTTTACGGCATGAGATTTATTGCCCATTTATTCTCAATTCTATTGATTCAGCATCAGTATTTAAGCCTTAGCCTATGGCTCACAAGGCAGCAGCTCACCTAGCATTGATTGTGATGGAAATACCACAACCAAATGAGAAGAAAGAGCTACCTCATTTTAAAGGCCCGTATTCACTGCATTTGCTCCCCCTTCCCATCTCTAAATCAGGATGAATCTTAAATATAAAAATGCTATGGGTAACAGCCAACAATATTCCCACTGAAATTAAGTCCATTGATTTCAATGGGTCTACTTTGATTACTTGCACTGGATATCACCTTAATAATTCAAAGTTTCTTGAAAGATAGAATCGTGTGTATACCAGCAAAATGGCTGGCACACACGTGTGCGGAGATTCCCAGTGAAAAAAACAAAATGCATCCAAGATTGTGGTATTTATAGCTCTACTGTTAGGAAACTTGCACTTAAAACTTTAGAATTGGCTCTGCCCTGCATTTAAAAACTGACACAAATCAGTTGGCAATACCAACTTTCTGCATCAAAGCTATTCATTGGTACAAACTCCTAATGAAAAAGAAAACAAAAAAGAACTCTTGGAAACTATAGTGATTAGACATTTTCTCATTAAGAAAAACCCACACCAAAAAACATCAGAAATGCAATAAAGCCATAGCAAGGTAGCACAAGGAACATGGTCAGAAGAGAATTATAATTTCACTGGAATTCCTTCCCATATCAAAAATCATTTGTTTTTGATTGGCCTTTGCTAGTATAACATTTGCATCTTGTTACAGTGATATTTTAACTTAAAAGTTGATTTAGACATTCCTCACAGATTGCTTTTAATAAAAATGTGCTTAAGTTCCTTAGATTTGGAAAACAAAAGTTTGTTAGTTTTGTCACGCTTTCCCTTTGGCAATGATAACCTTTCCCCTCCCCAGCTGCAGAAAATTTGGAATAATCCCTATCCTCAACTGGACTTTATTAATCTGCCAAATCAAAGTGCAACCTGAGGAAAAGCAATTATTTCCAGCTCAACCAATATTAACAAGTTAGTTTTCTCTCCACAGTCACAAGAGGACCCAACTGCCTGATAAACACTCAATGTCTGGACCAATTAAAGACAATTTTGGAACCATAATATACAAATCCATTCAAGTGCTGGAACTAAAGTTCCAGACAGACTGATCAATAGGCTTTCTGCAAAGAAAAGACCTCTTCAGAAATGAGAATACTGAAGACTCTATGAGGGATTTTCACTAACTAGGCAGTCTTTAGCTGGCCACACAGAGTTATTAATTCAAACCACACACCAAGATCTTATTGCAATATTTATCAACATATACTGCACCACCAGAGATAAAAATCTAAGCATCTTTAAACAGACACACCCTAAACATTTCAGACCAAATGCCACGATAGAAACAAGAAGTCTGAGCGAAGACTGACTTTTGTAATGCAAAAAATAAATATCAGATTTTAGAGCAAGTATGGACCTTTGTCATAAGCATCAAAAAGAAAGAAAACAAGTCGTGAGATGATAGTAATATGGGGGGAGTGTGGGTTTTTTATTTTTACTATTAGACCTCACAGAGCATTACTCTGAACCAAAAACATGAAAGTTTAAGCTAACTACCTGGTCCAAGAAATGTCTTATTTGCCTTTTGTTCAAAGCACATGGTATTCCTAACACCATACAGTCACTACAATCTTTATGATATGAAGCCGATGAAAAACAGATCAGCTAATGGTTCTTCTACAAGTTAGTAGATACCACAGCAAAAAACCTAATGTGGACCAAGAGCTGCAATCCTAAGCAAATTTCAACTGGCTTACTTATGAATAAACATGCATACACCAGCTGACAACCAAGTGTGATTACAGGACTGGTTCCCTGGATCAGTTGCACATGTGTATGGATTGGGATGCCAGTTTTCCTTCAAACCACTTGCAAAGACTGTAATGTCTTTATTTCTCCTTTTTCAGTTGAGAACTGCAGTCACATAGATTCTTAATCCACCATAGCCTCATTTACAAATTTCATGTATCAGTGTGCCACTCATGGATTTATTTGTGGAGGATACTATTTTGCAGGAACAAGAAAATGGGAGGATACAAGTTACAATAATAACTTGTATTCTCATTTGTCAACTTCTGCTTAAAAAACCAACAACTATGAACCTGAACTCATACCTTCTCTTTGAGATTTCAGTGGTTTTTCACTTAAAACAACTGAAGTCTTAGATTAGAGTGGGATGTCAGACTTCCCACAGAAATAAATTATTGTAATATCCATGTATTTGTTCTGGGCCTTGAGTTACAATGAGTTTATTGCTCTCCTATCCCCTAATACCATGCCAGCCATGTTTCCTTATGCCCAAACGCACACAGGCAGCCAGCAATGCAAAGTGAGTCCACAAAAACTGTGTATCCTGTGGACACCCACATACACACTGAAGAAGGGAGGGAAGAGAAGGAATTATTTCTCTAGCACATTTTTAAAAATTCAGTGTCTGATGATCATTCTTACCCACCACTGAGGGGTAGCCTAGGGGTAGCCTTACCCACCACTGGAGTAGCCTAGGGCAACCCAGTCAGTCGGGCAGGGTGGTACTACTACTACTACTACTACTACTACTAATAATAATAATAATAATAGTGTTGACCCATAATTCAGCCTCCACTCAGGCATGAAACTCACCATCTCTTAGCCTAGCCTAGTCCACAGGGTTGCTGCGAACAAAAGTGCCCTTAGTGCCATGGAGAAAGAACACAATAAAAATGTAATTAAAATGTTTTAAGAGAAGTGATCGGTAACAAACCTCTGTGAATTTGCTACTTAAAAGAGGGACCATATACAGCTTATAGAATTACACACCAGGGGGAGGGGAGCGCCAGCAATTGTATCTACAGTTGAATCCTCCAATTGACGACAGAGGAAATTCAGGACTTTTCACTTTTTGGGTTGTATCCAGTAAGTTCTACTCAGAGAAGATCCACTGAAACTAATGGAGCTTAGTAGGACATTTCTATCAACTTCAATGGGTTTACTCAGAGTAGGACCAGCTTCAGAAACAGTCCTATGTTAGATTATTTGTTCTGCTGTAAACAGACAGCCAATATATGCTGTACCGCCTTATGACATTTCCATGGGCTCTTACCCACAACAGCACCATTAGGATCACTTATGTGTTGCAATACCTTTTAAAACATCCACAGTAAGCTACCAAAACCATGAATAAATAACATACATTTACAATGCCATCTGCTTTGCATAATAACAGTAAAGAGTTTAAACACCCAAACAAGACTTGGGTAAGCAACTTCAAAATAAAGAGTCAGAGCATAAAGAGCAAGGACAGTTTCTTTAAAAGTAGAAAAAACTATCAGCGTTATTTTTAAAAATAGTGCTGGAGACTGAGCCCTTAAAATAACGAAAAACAGAAAAGATTGTTATGTTCTTTTTAATTATTTTGTTATCATCTATAAATAAAAGCCTTAATAATGACAAAAATGTTTTTATTGCTGTTTACAAACCCAAAGGTCAACATCTTCAAATATTCATTCTTTTCTAAACTCAGCATTAATGTATCTTAAAAGTATTTGATAGAGTTAAGAGTTCCAGCCAACTTTTAAAGGTAATGTATGCCACAATTACTCCACATTATAGAGTAAATTTCATATGAAATATACAGAACAGGGACCAAGAGGAAGCCTGTTTGCTGACTGTACCTAGAAACAATACAGTGTGGAAGTGGGAGCCAAGACTGACCATAACATTTCCTTCTCAATTTTTAAAGTCATGATTACATTATATCTACAGAATACTTCAAAAGTATTATGAGGAAAATTCCAGTCCAACATGAAGTATGACGATAAGGACAGGCAGAATAGCCGGGCCCTAAAAAAGAGTGGGTGTCTACCAATTAAAAAGAGAATGCTTACGCCCAGTTTATAAAGGCAACAGAAGGTCTAGCTTAAGGAAGGTTGCATCCTGCAGCTTTCTCAAGGCAGTTACCTATTCAAATAGCCATCTTCCTACATTCCTATTTACACCTACACAACACACATACCATATAACAGGGGAGAAAGTCAGCATACTAAAGAGGCAACTCAATATGCTCAAATCTACTTTGAGTTTATAGGAAATGAGACTGCACAGGTGCTTTTTTCTTTTTTTTAAGGCAAGCATTATATTCAAACAGCTTTGTTTGGATGCAATCCCTTCCTCTGCAGTGTTCTCAGTCTAAATACTGCACCACTGAGCTCATTCACAGGAGCCAAAAAGCAGGCTCATCAAGGAGAAATCCCCAACCAGCTTTTGCTACCAAATTGTAAACACAGAGCAAAAAAGCAGATGTCTCTATAATGTCCTTGCCAGAGGTATCTTCCTAATCAGGCAGGAACCCACCCACAACCCTGACTACCAGAGTTCAAAGAAATACTCGATTTGCTCGATTTCATCTTTTCCCTTGAGTAGATTAGGCAGAGAGTCTTTTGTATATATTTCCTTTTCTACAACCCAAACCCTAATTCTATGGTGTGTCATCTTACAAATAATTTTAACCCCTTCTTTCTTTGACATGAGGACACAGGTACGCATTATCCAATTTTTATTGAGGTGACATTGCAGCCACTCAGCTCAACAGGCAGGGCATCACCTTTACCCTCTATCCCATAACCTAAAGCACTCATTTCATCTCCTGCTGCAGTTCTCTCTCTCTCTCTCTCTCTCTCTCCACCCTCCCACCTTTTTCTACAGTGACAGTCAGAAAACCAGTACTGCACAGAGAGATTCCCTAACCATTCATGCTGCCATCTTGTACCGAACATAGGCCTTTTCCAGTGCCCTAATTGAAACATCATGCAAAGTACCCACCTTATGAAAATTACTCCTCTGTCAAGGGTCATAAACTCAATTCCCACTCTGCACTAGAGCATGCAGTATCACAGTATTTAAATTTGACAACTGTATCCTGCTCTGCACAGTACCACCATATGCTCCCCATGAAGCCACCTCACAATCCCTTTCACTCCTCTTCATCCTCCATCAGTCTCAGACTTTATACTGAAGGAGGAAAGTGTAAGACACAAACCACTGTTTATTTCTTCCACAACTAGGGAGCCCACTGAACTAATCAGCCAACTGTTTTGCCTTATTCATGTGAAATACAGCACCTCATCCCACCACTTATCATCATGAAGTCTACCCCAGGGCCCATCTGTCACCACTGTCTATTGTCCTAAACGAAAGTAAAAATTGTATTCCAACAACCACTTCCTTTTTTATCTCACTTTATTCAAAACTCACACCCTCCCTCTCCAGTTCCCCCAAGAACTCACTTCCTGCTCTATCGGCATGTGCGTGGGTAGAATCGGAAGTGCTGTTCCCACCCATGTACATCATCTCCCCCTTTAGATCCCCTTCCCCCACCTGATGTGCTGCCCCCACTTCCTACTGGGTTGGGAAGGAGTTGAGATTTACATACCAAAATCCTGGCTGCCATCTGTCATCTCAGAGGCCCTCATTCTATGTCTGTATCAAACCCCCTCCCCTCCAGCCCATTATCAACTCTCCCCATACCCCTCAACTCTACCAAGATAAGCTAAGAAACACAAAGCCCTGACAAGGATAAGTCTTTAAGCACTGCATTATAAATATGACTTTCTGCCAGAAGGACCAGGATTCCCCCCTTCACTGTTATCTATGGTAAACAGTGAATCTTTGCCTAACTCTTTGAGCTCTGGAGAGTAAGAACTGATGTACTATTTATTACTTATATCCTGCTCTCTCTTACTCCTGCCCCCATCCCAAATTTTGTAATTGCCTGATAGTGGCATATCTTCCCCTCCCCCTTATTTATCCTCTTCCCCAATTGCAGATTCCCTCATCTCTCTCTCTCTCTCTCCCCAGAAATCCTCCTTATTTATTAATTTGAATATCCAATTCCTACTCTGCAAACATTCTTCTGAATATCAGGTACTGGGATAGACAATGGGTTGAAGTTATCCAGAAGCATCTGGTGGCTCAGTCTTAAGACAGAAATAGACTAAGTGAACTTCTGGCAATCTTTGTGACTGTACCTTTATTTCAATGTCCTTTTCTTTCTTTACCACCCCCTCTCTTTCTGCTCCATTCCAAGCTGGCCTCCCTACTCTATTTGTGTACTCCTTTCCAGCATATTTCAGTCCTCTCCCTTCCCCCATGCATTCCTAACAGTCTCTATTCCCTCCCCCCTTTTCATTCATTCCCATGCCCCTACTGCCCTGCTCTCCACCCCCCACTTCTTCTCTCCTACACTACAATCTTTCACCCCTGACTTATTTCTCTCTCTTCCCCAATTCCCACTATCCTTCCAGTATCTTCACTTCCTCTGTCATCCTCCATCCATTTTCTCCTCCCCTTCTTACTCAGTGTTTCCCTTTCTTCACTTCCTCTTCTCCACATGCCTCTACTCCCATTCTTATTCACCCCTTCAGTTTCATTCATTCCATTCCCCAGCTGTATATTTCTATCCCTCTTCCTTCCATCCATCTCTCCTCTTCTCTCATTTCTCCTCCACTGCATTTCACCTTGAGCCCTTCTCCCCCTGCAAAAAAGCTTCCAAATGTCTGGGACAGATGGGGGCAGGGGAAAAGGAAGGTTAATATTCTTACATCATTATCCCCACCACCACCTAAACGCATCCAATGCTAATTTGCTAAACAGTCTTGGGCCTATCAGAGGAAAGGCAGAGTAGGAAGCTAAGTAAAGAAAGAAATCTACTATCCAAACCCCCTCCAAAGACTCCAGAGAGCTAGATCCATTGATGGGGGGGGGGGTGGCAAGAGGCCCTCTACTACTTTCACTATAAATATACCAAAGCAAAGGTTGACTATATCAAAGCCCCAATCCTATGCACTTACCCAAGAATAAGCCCCAACATACAGCAGGACTTAGTTCTGAGTAAACGTGCATAGAATTGTGCTTCTAATAATACAGATGAAATTAACCTTCCGGATGAACTACAATTGTTTAGAAAGGCCAAAGGAGCCGTTTCTTCCTAAACTCCATCCATCCAGCTGACATTATACTAGAACTGCAAACAAACATCCCTTTAAAAAGAACCTTTGAGAGTTAAAACCCCATTTACTTTATGTGGCCTTCTCTTTAACAAGAGAGAGAGCTACTTTAAGATGGATAGGTTTTCTATGAGTACAGGAACTTTATGATACTGCTTTAGGTGGCCTATATTTTTAAATGATTGTTAATGTTGCTGCTTTATGTTTTTGAAGTTCTGTTGAGTTTTCCTACTACAGAAAATGCCTTAAGTGGAGCTTATGAGTGATGTGGAACCCGTGTGGTCCTCTAGATGCTGTTGGATTCCAACTTCCATCAGTCCCAGCCAACATGGCCAGAGTTTAGGCACGACTATGGGAGCTGAAATTCCACCACATCTGGAAGGGCATAGATTTTCCACCTCTGATCTACTGGAAATGTACCCATGCAATCAATTCCAATCATACAAAAAGTAAATGAGTGAGCCAATAGACATAAAAGGGAAATGAATTTTTTTTCTAATACAAAGTGTAACTAAATCATAAGATGGAAATGTTTTTAAAGGATGGATATTAGCCAACCTTCTGCCCTCCAGATGTTGCTGGACTCCACCTCCCAGCAGCCAGCAAGCCTAATAGTCAGGGATCATGATAGCTGTGGTCTAGCAACATCTGAAGGGCTACAAATTACCCATCTCTCTGTCAGAAATACAGTAAAAGATTGTATGCAGCACTGGTCATACCCATAGCAGAATCATTGAAATTAATGGACATGATTAACTAGCATCCATAAAGCAACAACCAACAGCTGCTTCAGATGTCTTGTGAAGACTTGCCAGAGCTTTCCAATGAAACTGGCCCCTGTTTTGGGTGTCTAGTTTTGTTTCTGATTAAATGATGAAAAGTAGTGGGGGTTTTAGAGACTGTTATGCCACTTAATTTTATTTTATTTTCAAATTCTAGGCAGTTTCTAAATTCTTCTAAATCCATTAATCTTAGGTGGGTCTACCCTTAGATCCATTAATCTTGGTGGGTCTACCCTTAGATCCATTAATCTTGGTGGGTCTACCCTTAAGACTTAGCTGGGATATAGCCCAAATATCTCCACTAACACCACCACTCTCTCTCCCGTATGTGCCCAGTTTCCTCAGGTGCCACAAGTGCTCCCCATAGGAAAGACTGCTTAGGACACTCTCCCCCACCCCAAATCATGAGTCCTATTCCAACCAACTTCCCACAATCCTCATGTCCCAACCATCTCCCATAGTCCACGTGTCATCCCCCCTCTCACACACATAACACTTACAGATTCAGGTGGATAGCCCTGTTGATTTGTCATTGCCATAATAACAAGATGAAAAATGAAAAAAAATCTTATTTATTAATTCCAGTGGCACCTTAAAGATCAACTAAATATAAGATTTCAAGGTATGAGCTTTCATGTGTAAATTCTGACGAAGTGTGTATTACACACGAAAGCTCATACCTTGAAAGCTTATATTTAGTTGATCTTTAAGGTGCCACTGGAATTATTAAAAAAGATTTTTTTCATCTTTCATCTTTTTATTGTAATACTTACAGGTCATCCCCCACAGCCCAACCACATACATGTTCCACTGATTGAATAATCCACTCCGACACAAGCACAGACCATTCCCACACATATCATTCCCATACATAGACACAATTAACGTGTTATCCCCCCCACAAACCACTAACATGTCCCACTCACCCCATAATCCACGCGTCATTTCTATACCCACAAACAGACCATTCACGTGCCGCAGCTACCCCATGATTCACGTGTCAATCCCATACACACAAAGATTGCCAATTCGCGAGTCGGGGTCCTCTCCGCCCCCGCCCCACCCCCCAAATATCCACGTGTCACTCTCCCCCCCCCGCCCCCCAAGCCGAGCCCATTCCCGCGGCGGCCTTCCACCCACCTCCTCTTGTAGTCGTCCCTCTCCCGCTTGACTTTGGCCAGGACGTTGTAGAGGGCGCGGATCTCGGGCGTGATGGTGTCGATCTGGACGCCGACGCCGTCCGGGTGCACCCAGGAGACGCCGGGCCCTTGCAGGGTCTCCAGGCCGCCTCCGCCCGTCCGCCTCACCTGCGTGTAGCTCCAGATGGTGCCGGGCAAGCGGCTGTAGTGCTGCTGCGAGGAGGAGGAGGAGTGGTGCGACGGCGGGTGCGAGTGCGAGTGAGGCAGCTGCGAGGCGGGAGCCGATGCCGGCGGGAACGAGGAGAATGAAGCCGACGACGGAGGAGGCGGGTGAGGAGGAGGAGGCCCGGCCGCCGCCGCCGCCGCGGACGGCACGTAAGGGGGCATGGAGGGCGGCACGGGGTCCGTCTGCACGGCCTGGTGCCTCGGGAAGCGCTTGTAGTGGAGGCGCCGCTCGCGCTCGCTCAGCTGCTGCGCCTGCAGCTGCTTCTCCAGCAGCCGGTTCCGCCGCTCCAGCTCGTGCACCTTGGCCAGGAAGCAGCGGAAGCGCACGTTGAGCCCCTTCAGGAGGTGGATGTTGGAGCCCAGGTCGTTCCGCAGCGCCGCAGTCACCGGCGGGGCCCCGCCGACGCCGTCGTCCATCTCGCCCCCGACCCCCGACGAGGAGGCCGGCCCCGCCGACGCCGGGAAAGCCCGCGCCGCCATCTCGCCGAACAGCATCGAGTTGAGCATCATTTTAAGCGGCGTCGCCCTCCCTTTATCCTTCACTGAGGTAAAAAAATGCTTCTTCTAAATATCTATATATCTATTCCTCTTACCACACGGGAGGTCGCTTTCCCTGATATTATTTTTAATATGCAAATTTTTAAAAAAAGAACAGAAGTTATTTCATTCTTATCGTTTGAATTATTCGCCGTCGGCCGTTGGGATCCGGCCGTTGGATCGGTAACGGCCGCCGCCGCCGTGGAATTCAAACGCCCGAACGTTCGAAACGGCCATCCTCGCAGCTTCCTCCTCGCGCCGAGGTGAAAATGGACTCGATAGGGGGGAGGGGGGAAGAAGAAGAGGAAGATGCGCCGGCGCCGCCGATGCTGCTGCCGCCTCTGCAGTGCTCGCCGGCTAACTAACCCAAAAGGCGGCCACTGAGCGGCTTGGGGTTGGCTGGTGGGGTGGGGACTGCGCGGAGAAGGACCCGCCCACTCCGCAACGCCTCCTTTTTTTCTCTAGTCCCTTTCCTATAGCTTGAGCACGCCCCTTCTGTCTCTTAGCCACGCCCTCTCCTCCCGTTCTCTTTTCTATACGCCTGTCTTGGCCACGCCTCTCATTCTTTTATGCAGCATCCCTCCCTCTCAGCATCGAGCCGCGCCTCAGACTCCTCCCACTCCCTTCCCTCCGCGTTGCGGTCCTCCGGCGTGCTCCTGCTGGCCACGCCCCCCTCCTTGCGCGGCTTGAGCTCAGGCGTTGCTCCACGTGGGCCACGCCCACGTCGCCGCCGGCGTCGCCCGCTCTAACCACGCCCACGAATCTGCGTGTGTTGGACACGTGCTCCGTGCGGTGGGTTTCTACGTTGAATTAAAAGAGTCAAGGGGGTCAAGTTCGTCCGGGATTCACCTCGTGGCTGCTCAGTGGTGCTGAGGTGTATGAACTCGGAGTATGCTCGGGGACGTTTTTTGTTTTAACTGCGCATGGCCCATTGACTCATTCTTCCCTCCAGTTCAACGTAAGCCAAAATCACATATAGTTAAAACTCATTGGGTT
Source organism: Podarcis pityusensis (assembly GCF_964106645.2). NCBI lineage: Eukaryota > Metazoa > Chordata > Lepidosauria > Squamata > Lacertidae > Podarcis > Podarcis pityusensis. Next base: position 78,097,448 of record NC_138033.1, read on the forward strand.
GAATGGCCGGCTGGATTGCCAAGGTCATTTTTCCTGGAACCGTGTCCTCTTTCCTCCCCCATATATATATATATATATTTACCCTGCGCATAAAGCTGAATACACACTAGTTAAATGTGCATAAGTTTCAGGCTTACTGTTCAGCTACACTCAGTGTGGGGAACCTGGGGTCTTCCACATGGTGCTGAACTGCAACTTCCATCATCCCTAGCCATTCATCATGTGGCTGGTGGGTGTTGTAGTCCACCAGCATTCCCCACACTGATCTACACCAGCACACTATATCGGGAGCGAGCGTGACCTTGAAGCTGGGTAAAGTTCTCTCTTTTAATGCAGCAGACTGCTAAGAGAGGTCATGCTGCGAAAGTGGCTTGCAGTCTCAGAATGCTTTGCAGTGTTGGAGGGGGCACTGGGGAGGAGAGGTGGAGCTCTCTTGGGTCACAAGCTGTTCTAGCTGTACCCTGGAATAATAGTAATAAATTTTTATTTATATCCCCCCCTCCCCAGCCGGAGCTGGGCTCAGAGCAGCTAACAACAATAAATTTTTGAACTGAACTAAGAACTAAGAAAAGAACTAAGAACTAAGAGCCTGCTGGATCAGGCCATTGACCCATCTAGTCCAGCATCCTGTTCTCACATTGGCCAACTAGATGCCTTTGGGAAGCCTGCAATCAGGATATGAGCACAACAGCACTCGGCCCACCCGTGATTCCCAGCAACTGATATTTAGAGACATGATGCCTCTTTGGGGCAGGTCCTGTGCTTTAGATGTTAACACTGATACAGGTTAGCTGAGTACTCTCTGAGTCAAATACAGCCACCACGTACGCATTGGGGTATGCTAGATGTTGTGAGAAGCCCCTGTTTTTGCATACCCAAGCATACCCAAGCAGGCAGCAAATCAAGGGTGCATACCCAAGCAGGCAGCAAATCAAGGGTGCTGTTTTCCATTTTATCCCAAGCCCCTGCAAGTCACCAAACATGACCAGGTGACTGTGGGCAGGCTGCGCTTGAAGGCCTGGACTACAGTAAAAAAAAGTCTGCTTTCATCAGAGTGGAGATTCACCACCCAGCCTCCAGGCTGTTCGTTACCACATTCGTTGCCCCCCTCTCCTCTCTCCCTCCAGCTGCACAGAAGGAGCATTGTGTTCAAATGGAGAGGCTGCCTTCTTTGCTGGCTTCACCAAAGCCTCCCGCAGCCGCCACTGCTGACGTACTAGGGAGTTGGACAACTTGGGCATTGTGTTGTTCACACGGGACATTAAGAAGGGGGGCTCTGAAGAAGGCACTTGTTTTGCTTCTGCTTAAAAACACATCAAAGCTTGTATGGTTCACTGCAGAGGCACTGGCAGAGTTTATCTGACCATTAACAGACTTTAATTCTAATTAAAATCCACACGGTTCATTTTTCCTGCAGCAAACACACAAGTATGTTTCCTCACCAACGTTATTTGGTTACAGCTCCTGTCATAATAGCCTCATTTGCCTCAATTTCTATGGAGTTAATAAATGCCAATACAACTCATAAACGAATAGTTTTGGAAAACACCACTGCGATCCTCAGTTCTTAGGGAAGAGGCCATCCCAGCAGCATGAACATGTCAATCAACCCTTTGCTTCTCATCTAGGCACTGTAACAGCCCCTGCGCTATCTGCAGCCATTGGTTGAGTTTGGTGAAGGTGCAACCAATGGCAAGCAGTGTACAAAAGTAAGAAAAGTGGAAGATCAGTTTGAGCAAAAGAAAAGAAAAACGAAGCAGGATCTTGTTTCGGGAAGTTTTCTGTGCTATGGAAAGGCAAAAGAGCTTGGGGAAGTGGCAGGAGCTATTGGTCAGGAAGCCAAGAGAAATTGAAGCACAGGTGACTTTCATGCTGGGCCCCATTTCCACATTCCTTTCAGGGCTCGCCATCTCACACTACGAAGTCTGTGATCTTCCACTTGAACTTGGGGCCTTATTTTGGTCATCTGGTTTGAAGAAGCAAAGCATGAATTGTCTGGGAGGCATTTGGGGTTTGGCTACTTTAAGGCGTAGCACTTTCTTTCAGGTGGAGAGGCAGTGTGTGCCTTGTGCGTTCTCAGCATACCTCAGGCAAGGAAGCTTCCATCATTGTTGTTCTGTCTGCTTACTGAAATAATTGCACTGAGTGGGTGTGTTAATCCAGATGAGAGAAAGAGGTATTACATAGAGGCGTACGTTCTTCCTGTATGGAGAAATTAGGGTGCCCTGTTTGCTCCAGCAATGCCGTGTTTTGTGATTTGACAGTAGGCTGGGGGCCAGGGTGGGGGCAGTATCCTTCTTGTGCACTGAACTGCTGGCAGTTAAATGCGAGGATTTAACATGTGACCTTCCATCCTAGAGTTGCCTTTAGAGAACTTCTGAAAAGTGTTAAAGAATTAAAAGTTCTTGGGAAACCCAAATCACCCGCCCAGAGAACAGGCCACCAGTTGCATCTCTGCATGATGCCTCAATTCATTCAGCCACTGTGGAAGGAGATAGTTTTGACCACGTATCTGTGTTGGGTGCAATTGTTTTATCCAGACTAGAGTCATCTGCCCTCAAAGGAGGCTGCCTGCTACATCTCGGCATGAGGAAAGTTAATCCCAGACAATGACAAGAGAAGCAAATGCATAGGCTGCCAAAATCCTGGAACTGCAAACAGGTTTGGATGCTGAGGCCTGGCTTTTTTGTCTCCATCTCCCATCTATGAGTCCTTTTTATGTGAAAAAGTACAGAATCCAAATGGATCAAGATTGCCTCAGCCAAGCTCTCAGTTGGTAGGTTCAATTCAAAAGGATGACACAGAGTAGGAGACAATAGAGACCTTTCATCTGGTTAGCATTTTAAGCCACTGCCTAATTGCATTATGGTCTCATTTCATCCCCTGACGAAGTGATTGAATTTCAATTAATAACTCTCGGAAGCAATTCCTTCCACTGAAGTCCGAGTGACTTTGGAGAAACAAAAAGCTTTGTCTTGCGAAAGGATCCATCCGGTCGTAGATCAGATGTGCTGTTGTTGAGCTTATAGAGGTTAGAAGGGACTCTTTCAGTCTTTGACTTCTATGGAGTTGCTGCCTCATGAACTGCCCCCATAATTACTCAGGATGTCCCTAAAGCAATTCCATTATACTTCTGTGGCTGAGAACTGCTGATTCTCACCAATCACAGATAGTAATAATGACGTCCCCCATTGTTATCTTTTCCTTCCTGGTTTTCAAGGACTAAGTAACCCTCAAGTTCAAGCAGTAAACTCTCTAATTAAGAAACAAAACAGGCTGATTCCATTCACTGTGCCCACAAAGACTTGGTAAAATACCATGAGACTGACTTCCAAACTCCAACTGTAGGAGGTATGATCTTTAACATATAATTGATGGGTGTTAATTGCTGCTGGGATGGCCAGTGCAATAAGGACGTTTCAGAAATACATTTGGTAAGTGTACCAAGGTCTGGTAATTAGCGGTGAAAGGTAAGAGTGGAATCTCTGCATTGAGAGGCAGGACACTTCCAGTGACCTAATACTATGTGTGAGTTTTCCTGGGGTACTGGAGAGTGCTGTGCTCAAGGGATTTGTGTGGTTCCCCCACATCATGGCAATTATTGCATCTAACTGTACTATAAAATTTGACGTAAGCTGCAGAGATGTAGCCTGACAGCAGTCACGGGTGAGGTCCATTGTGCGAGAAGCTAGTTCCAGCTGAATGCCACCTCACAAATGACATTTACTGAGCCCATTAGAGGGAGGAGAGGTCTGTCATGCCTGCACACTGGAACATCCATGCATCCAACAACATTTCTGTTGCACTCAAATTATTTGTGTTGGATTTTAATTGTCGTGAAATCAGTTCAGATTGCATAGGAATATCAATAATACGGGAACGCTCTTCCACAAGAAGCAGAGTCAGGGCGTGGGAAATCAGGTTCCAGAACAAGAGGATAATGGATTCATTTCAGCCATTAATTCCAGGCTACACCTCTTGTGTCTAATTTGTCAAAAGCAAACGGTTCAGGGGTTCCTAACGATCCGGGCCCAGCAGCTCCTGTGACCTTACTTGGAGAAAAAAATGTGTGGCAAAGCAGAAAGGAATGCAATGCCCAGACAGGAGCGGTCCAGCATGGGCAATGGACAAGAACTTGCATGTTCTTAGGAAGAGCACCAATATGACTTCATCAGTTGTGGTGACTCAGAGCCCACAGCCTCAAAAGCGGTGACTTTATAACATCAACTCTAAAAGGCGGCGCCTCTTGTGTTCTTCTCAGAGCCTTTTTTCAAACTGTCAAGGTGGGAAGAAGGAAAGGTGGATGAGTCACACAGGTGATCCAGCCTCACCATATAAGGGATAGGGCTTTGGTATTTCCTGGAAGCATCGCCCATAATTCTGGACCAAGAACAAGAGAATTTGCTGGTGGGACTGTACCTGGCTCTTTCGCAGAGGCAGAGATAACAAAAGGGCAAATGACATCACCGGCAGCTTGACTCACGGATAATCTGGCTACCAACACAACAAACAATATGTGAGCAAGCTGCACAGGATTTGGCCAGGACTTGCAGAGATAAGATTTAAGACTCTAGAGAAAGCAAATGCTGAGAGTGATAACCAGGAATGCAGTGCTGAGAGCTGGTTTGTTGGCTAATGGTTTTTAAAATCTTTTCAGCAACTAAAAAAGTCCACCTGATTAACTGGCCTCAGATCGCTTGCATGAAGAACAGTTAAAGCTACTACAGATGGCAAAACATAATCTTGGAAAAGCTTCTACTTCTCTCATAAGGACTTGGGCATAGCCAGGATTTTTTTTGGGGGGGGGACAGACCTTTTGTTGGGGGGGGCAGAACCTTAGTTTGCTATGGATTTTTATTGATGGGGGGCAGCTGTCCCTCCCTGCCCCCTTGGCTATGCCCATGCATAGGCAGTAGAGCAGGATGCCCCTGTGGATGCAGTTAAGATTCCCCATGAGCTCCAGCTGGTCAGAGAGGATGGGAGTTGTAGTCCAGTAACATCTGGAGGGCCAAAGATGTGCTTTATTTCTATAGTGTGCTTTAATTGTTCAAAACATTTATTGCCTACTATGGAAGGTTGGTTATTGAAATTAATGAATTTGGCTGAGATGGCACAGCTGACGTGTTTAGTTAGAGAAAAATCATTGTTGACATTTATTATTGATTGGAAACCCCTTATGGAAAGGAAAATGAGCTTGTGATATCTGGTTTGAAGACTGAAAAGGGTTGGTTTATGGAAAGTAGAAGAGTTGAATGCTATTATGGAGCAAGCGGTTTGCATAAGTCTATAAAGCTGATGGTGAATCAGAAGTATTTTCTTTTTCCTTATTTTCTTCGTTTTAGTTTTTATGTTTAAAATGCTTGGTATTTGATGTTAACATTTCTATATTGCTTTTTCTTTGTTTTTTTCAAGCTTTAATAAAGACAGCTTTCCCCCCCCAAAAGGAAACGGAAACAATATCCAACAATATCCAACTCCCCCAGTTTAAAAGGCCATAGATTGTTTCATTAGCCAAAAGGGGAAGATGAATGTTTTTTGCCTCATTCATTTATTAGACTGGTGCCTAAATGATGGGAATTGGAGTCCAACAGCTCCTAGAGGGCACCAGTATTTTACCCCTAGTGTAGACAATACTGAGCTAGGTATGACATGGTCAAAGGCACCTCCCTATATGCCTATGTTTTGAAGGGGAGAGCCATAGCTCAGTGGTAGAGCATCTGCCTTGCATTCAGAAGGTCCCAGGTTCAATCCCTGGCAGCACCTCCAGGTAGGACTGGGACAGATCACCACTGCCACTCAACACAGACAATACTGAGCTAGGTGGACCAATGAATCTAAATATCAAGCAGTTTCCAGTGCTCATTTTAGGTGGACAGCTGTGGTTGTATGGCAGAGTTGCATGGATGAAGGGGCCGACTCTGTGCAAGCGATACCCGCTCTGCCAGCCGGAGCTAGCAACTTGACCCAAGGCTGTCCAGAAAGCTTCTGGGTCACCTTGGTTCTCTTACATTTCAACTAGGTCTTTATTACATTTGTTTCTTATCCTATCTTTGGAACCCAAGATGATGTACATGTGGTTCAGAGGCAGGTACCCATCCAAGCACTTATCAGACTCCAGACCTCCAGAGTTTTAGCCAGGCAGTGTATAGGGATCTACAAGGTTCCTGGTGCCTAAGTGGTGAGTCATGACCCACTACCAAGTTGTGACCTGATCTAAGCTGGGACACAACAGCAGCAGTACCATACAAATAAATGGTAAAAGAACTAGACGACTCTTCTAGATCCTTAGAAGTAAAGGTAAAGGGACCCCTGACCATTAGGTCCAGTCGTGACCGACTCTGGGGTTGTGGCGCTCATCTCGCTTTATTGGCCGAGGGAGCCGGCGTACAGCTTCCGGGTCATGTGGCCAGCATGACTAAGCCGCTTCTGGCGAACCAGAGCAGCACACGGAAACACGGTTTACCTTCCCACCGGAGCGGTACCTGTTTATCTACTTGCACTTTGACGTGCTTTCAAACTGCTAGGTTGGCAGGAGCAGGGACCGAGCAACGGGAGCTCACCCCGTTGTGGGGATTCGAACCGCCGACCTTAGAAGACTGTGCTCTAATTAGGAATGGGTGAGACAT